>NC_059347.1:358750-717500 GCF_019703515.2 Myxocyprinus asiaticus
CACCCGTCGGAAGGATCGGGTTACATCCGCTACAGAGACGGAGAGTGAACTAACCTCTGTAGCTTCAGCCGCGAGAGCTCTCTCCGCGAGGGCGGTGTTATTTCCCTCGAAACGAGCATAAAATGTATTTAGCTCATCTGGTAGAGAGGCAGCGGTGTTCATGGCGGAGTTTTTATTCCCTTTAAAGTCCGTGATAATGTTAATTCCCTGCCACATGCTTCTAGAGTCGGTGGTGTTAAACTGTCCTTCAATCTTGCTCCTGTACTGGCGTTTTGCGGTTTTTCGGAGGGCATAACTGGCTTGTTTATGCTCCTCCACGTTCCCGGAATTAAAAGCGGAGGTCCGCACATTAAGTGCTATTGATCCATGGTTTCTGATTCGGATAGATCCGTATTGTCCTGGTCGGAATCACTTCCTCTACGCACGTTCTGATGAAACACATTACACTATCAGCGTAAAGCTCGATGTCGTCATCAGAGGCGGACCAGAACATCTCCCAGTCTGTGTGATCAAAATAGTCCTGTAGCGTAGAGTCTGATTGGTCCGACCAGCACTGGATCGTTCTGAGGGTGGGTGCTTCCTGTTTCAATTTCTGTCTGTAAGTGGGCAGAAGCAGAATGGAAGAGTGGTCCGATTTGCCAAATGGTGGGCGGGGGAGGGATTTGTAGACATCCCGGAACAGAGAGTAGCAATGGTCCAAAACCTGGTCCCCTCGTGTGTTGAAACTAATGTGCTGGTGATATTTTGGTGCGACTGATTTTAAACTGGCTTTATTAAAGTCCCCGGTCACAATGAACGCGGCCTCAGGGTGCGCGGTTTCCTGCTCACTTATTCTCCCATACAGTTCCTTGAGTGCCCGATCTGTGTCGGCTTGTGGGGGGATGTACACAGCAGTGATAATGACCGCTGTGAATTCCCTCAGTAGCCAGAATGGTCGACACAGAAGCATAAGAAATTCCAGATCAGGAGAACAGAAAGACTTGATAGAATGTACGTTCCTCTGATCACACCAGGATTTGTTGATCATAAAACATACACCACCTCCTCTAGTTTTACCTGAGAGGTCTTTCGCTCTGTCCGCTCGGTGCATGGAGAACCCCGCGGGTTCAATGGCTGAGTCTGGAATCTCCGCAGACATCCAAGTTTCTGTTAGGCAGATAATGCAGCAGTCCCTCATCTCTCATTGGAAAGAGATCCGCGCTTTCAGCTCGCATAGCTTGTTATCCAGAGACTGAACATTTGCCAGTAGAATAGTGGGTAGCGGGGGTCGATTTGCGCGGTGTCTTACTCTGATGAGAACGCCGGCTCTGTTTCCCCTTTTCCTCCTGCGTTTCCGCGGCCATGCTGCCCAGACAAAGGGCTCCGCTTGCGTGTTTGTAAACAGCGGGTCGGCATTGAGGAACGTGAAGTCCGGTTTTCGGTGTGAGATCGCTGAACCAATGTCCAAAAGTGTTTGTCTGTCGTAGACAATAAGGCAGACAACATCCAAGACAAAAAACATAAGAATTGTGAACAAAACAAACAAAACATTGCTATGTTGTATCTGAGCTCTCAACGCAGCAGCCATACTCGGTGCCATCTTGAGTCTAGATTAAAGATTATAATCATCGATTTGTCAGTTATAAAAGTGATCACAGGTCATAAAGTCATTTTCAGAATTATCTAGCAAGGCTAGGTATTGTGTACATTTTGGGTCCAAATGCATTCTGTAAATTTTAGAGGGTTAAATTACAAGTACTCATACTTTGTGTGAAATGTTCATAGATTCCTTTTTAGCTGCTGTATGCAGAATAATGATCACGACATCTCGTGATCTGATGAGTTTACTTTAAGTGAAGCAAATTGGTTTATATCGAAGGACAAAAACAGAGTGTGTTTTAAGCCTTTCCCGGGGTTTCCAGGGAGTTTGTTCTCTGTCTTTTATTGCCCGTAACCTCTGTCCTTAGGGTCTCTTTGCAGAGATGGTCTTGATGGCAGTGTCAGGCGATGACCATTAAATGTGGGGGTATTTCCTCAGAAGCATGAAGTTCTCAAGTCATGTGCTATCTGGACAAGACCCTTTTGTTCGTTAAATTTGCCAGATGTGAGCTTCAGATAGACTTCTTGGCACCTAGTCAAGCAGAATCTTTTAATTTATGACGTTGAGGAATTCTAGGATTAAAAGGCTGGGTTTTCTAGATTAAAGTCATATTGCAGCAACTGTTCGCTCTTCTGCATCTAATATCCTACATTTCTGTATGAAGATATTTATGTTCTTCTTTCATCACAGTTTTTCCTGCTTGTTTTCTTTTCCCCTTGTTTTCTGCAGTGTGAATAGAGATGATGTGGCTGTAGACCTGCAGCAGGATTCTCATCCACCAGTAGATGATGTTCTTCAGAGAGCCAAAGACAAACACAAAACCAGCATGAAGAACAAGTATGAGAGCTTATTTGAGGGAATCAAACTGCACGAGAATCAAACCCTCCTGAACAGGATTTACACACAGCTCTACATCATAGAGGGAGAGAGTGAAGGGGTGAATGAAGAACATGAGGTTTTACACATGGAGAAAACACCTAGAACTCAACACTTACATGACACTCCAATCTACTGCAATGACATCTTTAAACCTGAACCAGGATGTGACGAGAAGAGAAAAGACAAAATAAAGACTGTTCTTACTAAAGGCATTGCTGGAATTGGAAAAACAGTCTCGGTGCAGAAGTTCATTGTGGACTGGGCCGAGGGAAAAGCCAATCAGGAAGTAGATTTCATGTTTGTGCTTCCATTTCGAGAGCTGAACTTGATTAAAGATGAGCAGTACAGTCTTCACAGACTTCTGCTGGACTTTCATCCTGAACTTCATGATCTGGACTCAAAGATTTATTATCAGTGTAAACTTGTGTTCATCTTTGATGGTCTGGATGAAAGCAGAATTCCACTGGAGTTTTCAGACAGTGAGAAAGTTTCTGATGTGACTAAGATTTCATCAGTGAGTGTGTTGATGTCAAACCTCATCAAAGAAGATCTGCTTCCCTCTGCTCTCATCTGGATCACCTCCAGACCAGCAGCAACCAGTCAGATCCCCTCCAAATACATCAAGCGTGTGACAGAGATTCAGGGATTCAATGACCCTCAGAAAGAGGAATATTTCAGGAAGAGAATTGGCAATGAGCATCAAGCCAGCAGAATCTTCTTACACATTAGAAGATCAAGAAGCCTCCACATCATGTGCCATATACCAGTCTTCTGTTGGATCTCATCCACTGTGCTTCAAAACATCTTGAAACAAGATGACAGTGCACACATCCCTCAAACTCTGACTGAAATGTACATCCACTTCCTGCTCATTCAGATCAATGTGAGGAATCAGAAGTATGAAGATAAACTCCTGCAGTCCAACAGAGAAGTGATTGTGAAACTTGCTGAACTGGCTTTCAAACAGCTGTTGAAGGGCAATGTCATGTTCTATGAGGAGGACCTGAGAGAGAGTGGCATAGACGTCACTGACGCATCAGTGTATTCTGGGATCTGCACTGAGATCTTTAAGGAGGAATCTGTGATTCATCAGAGGAAAGTCTACAGCTTCATTCATCTGAGCTTTCAGGAGTTTCTGGCTGCTTTCTTTGTGTTTTACTCACATTTAATGAAGAACAGTGAATCACTGCAGATGTTTCTGTATTATAGATATGAATCAAACATTAGAGGAAACTCTCTGTATGATCTACTAAAAACAGCAGTTGATAAAGCCCTTCAGAGTGAAAATGGACAGCTGGATCTTTTCCTGCGATTCCTGCTGGGCATCTCACTGAAGTCAAATCAGAGACTCTTACAGGATCTACTGACACATGCAGAGAACAGCTCAGAGAACATCAGGAAAATCACACAGTACATTAAAGACACAATCAAGTATGGTGAACATCTCTCCACTGACAGATCAATCAATCTGTTCCTCTGTCTGCTGGAGATGAACGATCAGACTCTGTACAGAGAGATTCAGGAGTTTGTGAAATCAGACAAACACTCAGAGAATGAACTCTCCCCTGCTCAATGTTCAGCAATCGCCTATATGCTTCAGATGTCAGAGGAGGTGCTGGATGAGTTTGATCTGAAGAAATACAACACATCAGATGAGGGCAGAAGACGACTGATGCCAGCTGTGATGAAGTGCAGAAAAGCTCTGTGAGTATTCATTAATGTTTTCACACAAGATAATGAGATTACCTGCAGTTGACTGTGACATGATACAGCGCTGATGCTCTATGTGTACTTGTGCTGCATACAAGGGTCAAAATACATGATGATGATGATAATGTGGAGGATAATGATGATGATGAAACTTGATCAGCTGACAGATCATCAGTCTGTTCTTCTGTCTCTTTGAACTGAATGATCAGACTCTGTACACTACAAATCTGATCCTCTGTTTGTTCTTAACCACAAAGACTAGAGGTCTGCAAACTGTCAGGTATCAGGTGGGGTTCAGGTCAGTTTTTCAAGTACAACTTCAAGTTTGAGTCGGGCTAATGCGTGTAATTAATGACAAAAAAAAGAAATAATTATTACAAACTTGTATTTTGAATGTATTATAGTATAAATAATATAACATACATGTATTTAATATATTTTTTATTTTATTTGAACATAACTTGTTTCATGCTCATGATCTCACTCACAGACACATGAAAACAGACAAGAGCTAGTCAGAGGTTAGTGAGTAAAATAAAACATATACAGGACTGTTGGGTTGTGTTTACTGTTGGCACTGGTCTATTTGTCACCACTTTCCTCTGTGACATAGGTAGTGATGTTGCCAAAGTATTAGTCTATTGCAACAAATTCACTTGCTTGGAGAAAAAATTATAAAGAGAGTAAGGTCATGTACACACTGCAGCTAAATACGATTGTCAGTTCACCTTTGAGTGCTTAATTCTGTTCTGTACACACAGTTTGTAATTTACAGGAGTGACAACTGCATTCAACAACCGAATTAACTCCTGAAAAAGTGACAGCATTTTCATAAATTCCACATAGTGTGTGTACGGAACTGAACTGAACAACTAGTTGTTAATGACATGAACAATAGCGTGTGTCTGTTTTCTCCTGGTGCAAATCACATAATTCATTCATTTATTCCAGACCGTCTCTCTCCACTGTAGTTTTTCTCTTCAGCCCTGCGGTCTCAGGGTAACCAGTAGTACTCCAGAGAGAGCGTGCTCTGTTTAAAAACAGCCGCATATACATGCATAAACACTGCAATTCTGTTGATGGCTAAACATTGCTGGATGATAAAACGTCTCTGGTGGATAATCTCTTTGCTCAAAACCAGTGAACACAAAACTAATTTAACTAGTGGCATTCGTGTTTATTCTTCACAGGGGCAAGACACTGCATTGCTAAGGTTATCACTCTTGTATTCTGTACACATGGAATGAAAATGTAGGGATTCACTCTTGCATTTAAAAGCTATTGTCTCTACCGGAACTTTGTAGTGTATGTGGCCTAAGTGATTTCGGGTTGGGTTCAGGCTTAACATTTGATGATACTGTTCAGTTATGGTCAAATCACACAGTCTCAGATACGGGTCGGGTTTGGGCTTCAACTTGAGGCCCGTGCAGACCTCTAACGAAAACTTATATGGTGCATTCAGTGATTATGATGTTCTTTTGTTTTTTTAAAGCATTAGAGGCACAAATGCCATACTAATAAACTTTTAACTAATATAAAATTAACCTTGCATGAAAAGTAGCTAGTTTTAAACATAAAAATGTCTCCATGTAAAAATTTTGAATTGGCCTGTCTCACCTCAACAGGTCTTGATCTTCTCAATTGTTTACAACTGAATTAAAATTAGCCACACAGATGAGTCTTCAGGTGCCCCCATGAAGACACCCCCCTTAAGCGAGATAAAAGTTTTGATGATTTATTGTCATGAGACTGATTAATTCTTATACAATACTGATGGGGCCAAAGTGTGACTGGAGTAAAGATTATTTCATGTGGACAGATTCAGAATTTTATATCCAGCTATTTATTATTGTCCACAATGGTGGGTTGAGTGGAGATTTAATTGAACTCTTCTGCAAAAGAAAACAAGGGGAACATTTAACTGTGGGAGGCATGTTGAACATGGGTATCATGGCTTGTTTTAGGCATTCAAACAACTATCCATCATGAGGGTGATGATTTCAAGAAGAATGTGTGAGTGAGCGCAATTTATGGCCAATTCTGCTTTGTGTGCTGTGTGTTCAGCTCCCATACCCATTTTAACCACTGGGGGTGAGAGTGTGTGCCTTCTAATTACTAAATCAGATTGGGTCTCTGTGTGTAGAGAAGTCTGACTGACCTGACTATTCACAGATTAAACAAATGCTAGCAGGTTTGATTGAGCAACTACGAGAGACATTTGGATGAGTCATTGAGATGCTGTTGACTCGGTTATAATACTATTATTATTATTATTATTAATGGTAGACATGGAAGCACACATGTAGTTTGTTTGTTTGTGATTTGATACCAGGACTGTCAGGAAGCCTGTACCATGAAGGTTGCTGAATGAACTCAGGGTTTCAGGATTCGTTTCAGGTTGACAAATTCAAACCAGTCCTGCTCATCAACTTTCTCTGTCAACTCAGGCTTCAATCCTGACTTTAAGATTAGATTATGCACATGTGCACAGTGACGTTTGCAGTACACAACCAATCATGTGAGAGAACGCGATTCACTTCTCATGAGAGACTCAGCAGGATTTACCTCTCTGCTGAAAGCTGATGATTATGAAAATAAGAATTTAAATTAATTTAAACTGTGCATAAGAAATTGTTTTAAATATATATAAAAAATGTAAATGCATTTACACTGCTCAAGGGTTCAGCATGAAATCATGAAGGCGTAAAACACATTATTTACACAGTACAAGGGATAACTGTAAAATTATGAAGCAATTAAAGACATTTACACGACAAGAAGAAACAGCAGCTGCTACGAGAGCTCAAAAGGACTGCTGAAAACAAATTCTTAATGTGATAAAAACAATATAAAACAGCTGGTATATCGGTGCGTAAATTAATTAATATAGACCCACAACAAGAACACACAGGCTTATTAATTTGAAAATCTTACATTTATTAAAATATAAAAGCTTTTTTTATGTATTTGAATTGAAAAATGTATATATCATTCAAAACTATTACAAATAAATATAAGCTACTATTGATAAAAAAATGAATAGAGACTATAAAGATAATATATATAATACTAGATAGGTACATTTCCTGAATGTGAGTGGTGCTTGCTGTGGCAAAATTTCTCACCACGATGTCCCACCAACTGCCCCAAGTTGAAAGAGGCCACCCCCATGACAGTAGGATGTTCTGGTGCAGAAATATGTGATTTGTTACTTCGTTGCTAGGGTAACCCCGTCTAATTTCTAGGCAGTTACCAGGGTGATACTTATCAAGGCTCCTTGCCATCCTGAGTGAAATAAGTCAACCCGGAAGTCTCTACGATGTTCTGGGGCAGAGGTATGTGATTTGTTACTTGGTTGTTAGGGTAACCTCATCTGGTTGCTAGGCAGTTACCAGGATGATACTTAACATGGCTACTTGTCATCCTGAGTGAAATAAGTCAACCAGGAAGTCTCTACGATGTTCTGGTGCAGAGATGTGTGATTTGTTACTTGGTTGCTAGGGTTACCCCATCTGGTTGCTAGGAAGTTAGCAGGGTAATACGTTTTGAGGCTATTTGCCATCCTGTTGAAATAAGTCAACCCGGAAGTCTCTACGATTTTCTGGTGCAGAGATATGTGTTTTGTTACTTGGTTGCTAGAGTAAGCCCATGTGGTTGCTAGGCAGATACCAAGGTGATTCTTAACATGGGTCTTTGCTATCCTGAGTGAAATAAGTCAACCCGGAAGTTTCTGCGACATTCTGATCTTGAGATACCCATCTTAGTGATTTTGAATGGAAGTCAATTGTGTTTGATTGCTGGGGTTATTCTACATGGTTACTAGGGCATGGCTAAGTAGTTCCCATGATGATACTTGAAGACTGATTGCTCACCCAGTTAAAACAAGCCAACTCTCATGTCTCTAGGACATTCTGATCTGAAGATATCACACTCTAAGTGAAAGCAAAAGAGTTGATTTCTAGGGTGCTCTAAATGGTTGCCAGGGTGTGGCTAGCCAGTGAACAGAGTAATTCATATTGGCTGCTTACTAACCTGACTCAAAAGAGCCAATCCCCAGGTGTCTACGACATTCTGTTCTGAAGATACCCTTCTGAGACATTTTGAATGGAAGTTAATGGGTGGTGGTTGCTAGGGTCCCATAAATGGTTGTTATTTCCAAGGTGATACTTAAAGAGTGATTGGTATTCCGATTTAAATGAGCCTGACTCCATGTCTCTATGTTATTCTGATTGGGAGATATGATCTGACAACTTTCTTGCATTGACTGCCATAGTAGGAACAAAAATCTCTTCCCATAGTACCCTATGGGACTTTTTGGGATGGTTTTATGCCCCCCTTTTTAGCCCCTGGGGTACATTTTACCCCCAAACAAAGGGTATGTTCGAACACGGTTTACCAGCATGAATCAAATGAGAGCACCCACATGTGTCAAAGACATTCTGCCCAGAAGATATCACACTCAGCCATTTTGAAAGGAAGTCAGTGGGGATGGTTGCTAGGGTGCTGTAAATGGTTGTTAGGGTGTGGCTATCCATTAAAAAGAGTGATTCTTATTGGCTGCTTACTAACTTGTCTCAATGGAGCCAATCCGCAAGTCTCTAAAACATTATGTTCTGAAGATATCCTTCTGAGACATTTTGAATGGAAGTTAATGGGGGGTGGTTGCTAGGGCATGGCTAGCCAGTGACCAGAGTGATTCTTATTGGCTGCTTACTAACCTGACTCAAAAGAGCCAATCCCCAAGTGTCTATGACATTCGGTTCTGAAGATATCCTTCTGAGCCATTTTGAATGGAAGTCTATGTGGGCGGTTGTTAGGGTGCCATAAATGGTTGTGAGGGAGTGGCTATACCATTTCCAAGATGATACCTAAAGACTGATTGGAAGCCCGAGTGAAATGAACCCGCTCCCATGTCTCTACGACATTCTGATTGGGAGATATGATCTGAAAACTTTCTTGCATTGACTGCCGTAGTAGGGGAAACATTTTTTTTTTCATGGGCGAGACCCTCGCCATAGTATGTCAATAGGACATTTTTGGGACATTTTTTGCCCCTCAGGGGTGCACCGTACCCCCAACCCCTTAGAAAAGTCATAGCACAGGTGTCGTCAATAGGCCGGTCGATTTGACACCTCATTTGTGGGTCTATAACAAACGGTGCAGGATGAGTTAGGTGCCAAAGTTTCTACGGAATAAGAATAAGAATAAGAATAAGTATGTGAGTTTACAATAGTGATGCTTTGCAAGCACCACAAATAATAAGTATGTGAGATTACAAGAGGTCCACGAGGGGTCACCTTGTGAAATTTGGGCACGCTGCCAGGGCACATCCCACGAGCAATTTATTCCATTCATTTCTATAGGTGTTTCGTGGACACCCCTCAGAAAGCTCCAAATTACTCCAATTTGAAATCTATAGCTTCTCAGGGGCCCTTTAGTAAGTGTGCAAAGTTTGAAGTCTGAATGACTTTGTTAAGTTCTTAATTGGCTGACTTGTGTATGAAAAGTGACAGTTATTTTTCTATAATATTTATCTTGATTTTTTTTAAAGCACCTGGTGTTTGGTAAAGTGCTTCACAATCGGTGAGAGACACAGATTTTTAATACATTGTGTATGAGAGCACAAAGATGAAGTATTCGAAGCCCCTAGGTCTTAGCATCAAATTTAAGGGTATTTTCATCAGGTCACAAAGGAAGTGCCCACATACAATTTATTTGAATGGTGAAAAATACATGGTTCGTGGACAGTAATGTTTTAGCTAATTATACATTTTAAAGAGTTGTAAGTTGCATAAATGGGTTCCATTGAGTATGTTGATTGATATACTTAATGTTTGATTGATAATATTACATGCAAATAGCAAGAAAAGCTTACAAAATGATGGCCCACGAACCATGTATTTGCCACCATTCAAATAAATTGCACGTGGTCACTTCCTGTGTTTTTGTCATGCAGGAAGTGCCCACTTACAATTTATTTGAATGGTGAAAAATACATGGTTCGTGGACAATAATTTTAATGCAAATTATACATTATTTTGAGCTGAATGTTGCATAAATGGATTCCATTGAGTATGTTGAGAGATATACTCGATGTTTGATTGATAATATTACATGCAAATAACAAGAAAATCTTTCAAAATGACGGCCCACAAACCATGTATTTGCCAGCATTCAAATAAATTACACATGGGCAATTCCTGTGTTTTTGCTGTCATGCAGGAAGTGTCCACGTACAATTTATTTGAATGGTGAAAAATACATGGTTCGTGGTCAATCATTTTAATGCAAATTATACATTATTTTGAGCTATAAGTTGCATAAGTGGGTTCCATTGAGTATGTTGAGTGCTTTACAGGGTGTTTGATTGATAATATTACATGCAAATAGCAAGAAAAGCCATACAAATGACTGTCCATGAACCATGTATTTGCCACCATTAAAATAAATTGCACGTGGGCACTTTTGTCTTTTTGCTGTCTTGTAGGAAAAGCCCACGTACAATTTATTTTAATGGTGGCAAATACATGGTTCGTGGACAGTAATTTTTTTTAGCTAATTATACATTTTAAAGAGTTGTAAGTTACATACATGCAATAAAAATGATAATAAAGTCATATACATAAAAAGTGTGGCAAAAAAAGTCCAAAATGAAGGTCCCATCTGCAGCTTATTTAATGGTTCGTGGAACAAAAACCGAAAGGGCAGACAGGTAGATAGATAGATACATACATACATACATACATACATACATAGTTGACATATTGAGAATTGCACTGTGCAAAAGTGCTAAAAATTGCATGTTTTAGAACAAAATCAAAGACAGTTTCAATTTTTTGCATGAATTTTTTGACTTTCTCTGATTCTTTCAAAATTCATTCCACAGAGAGAGGAGACTGAGAAGAGCACACAAGTACCAGTTAATTCCAGAGCTGAGATATGCAGATCCCACTTACAATTTATCCTATTCAAAATTTTAGGTGGTTCGTGGACAGTCGAATTTTGAGGTGTTGAAGGGTGTATGCTGTTCAGGGGGTGTCATACAGTCACCTAAATGTGATATTCAGTGAATTAATCTAGCCCACACATTAAACACAGATGTCCACCAAGTGACTATTTAAGGCAATGCAAATAAATTGCCCGTGGGCCGTCCACTTACAATCTATCTAATGGGCTAAAATAGGTGTTTGGTGGACATCATTTTTATAACTCCAGGATAAAATTTATGACTCAAAATCACATTTAGATGACTCTATGATGCCCCCTGAACAACATACACCCTTCAAAACTTCAACATTATACTGTCCACGAACCACCTAAAATCTTGAATGGGATAAATTGTACGTGGAATCTCCATAACTCCAGACTGGGACAACTTGGACACTTCAAACCTGCACTCATGTGCTCATCTCAGTCTCCTCTAACTTTGGCGTGAATTTCGAGAGGAGAAAGTCAAAAATGTTGTCTCAGGGTTAATACACCTATACAATAAATTGGAAATGGACATTTAGTATGTTGGTGGACTTAAGGTTAATACACCTATGCAATAAATTGGAAATGGACATTTAGTATGTTGGTGGACTTAGGGTTAATACACCTATACAATAAATTGGAAATGTACATTTAGTATGTTTGTGGACTTAGGGTTAATACACATATGCAATAAATTGGAAATGGACATTTAGTATGATGTGGACTTAGGGTTAATACACCAACACAATAAATTGGAAATGGACATTTATTATGTTGGTGGACTTAAGCGTAATAGACCAATACAATAAATTGAAAATGGACATTTATTATGTTGGTGGACTTAGGGTTAATACACCTATACAATACATTTAAAATGGACATTTAGTATGTTGGTGGGCTTAGGGTTAATACACATATACAATAAATTGGAAATGGACATTTAGGATGTTGGTGGACTTAGGGTTAATACACCTATAAAATACATGGAAATGGACATTTAATATGTTGGTGGACACAATAGACCAATACAATAAATTGAAAATGGACATTTAGTATGTTGGTGGACTTAGGGTTAATACACCTATAAAATACATTGGAAATGGACATTTAATATGTTGGTGGACACAATAGACCAATACAATAAACTAAAAATGGACATTTAGTATGTTGGTGGACTTAGGGTTAATACACCTATACAATAAATTGGAAATGGACATTTAGTATGTTGGCGGTGACAGCGTGTCAGAGTGTGCACCTCCTCTCTGTAGGCTGTTTCATCATTGTCAGTTATTAGATCTACCACCGTCATATCGTAAGTGAACTTAATTGCTACTGCACCCACTTACAAGTCATAAATATTTAACATGGTCAAAGGGGACAAATAATTTGTCCTTGGACAGACCCACTGCCTCCCGGATACACACAGAGGGTCCTCAGACCAACAGTGAGTAAGTTGTTCAATTTAGTGGGTAAATGGACAAATAGTTGTTTTGTGGTCAGCCCTGTCCCCTACTGGATACACTCCAGGGGTCTGTGGTCACCCAGGGACAAAGTCTTGTAATATAGTGGGAAGGTGGACAAATAGTGTGTTAGTGGTCAGCCCCGCCCCCTCCCGGACACGCCCCCGTGGTCGGCCAATCAAAGGCTCGCTTCCGTGGGCTCTTCCCCAAAATAGCTGTAAGGGGCTGTTTAGTGGCTCCATGGGTCGTGGGGGCGGTCCTTGGCACCCCAAGGAGGAAGTAGTGGATATTTGGACTAATAGGGTTTTTGTGGTCAGCCCCCACCTTCCCCAAAAAAAGAGCCCACCTGTGGTTTATTTGAATGGAGAGGGAGCCCACTGCAATAAGCCTGCGGTGGGATGTGGTGGCGCCACCCAGGGGTCGGCTGCAGAACTGCAAGAAAAACGGCACTCAGGGACATCTCTGGTCGTCTTCGGGGGACCCACCGGTCGACGCGGAGTCATGCTGCGTTTCGGCAAAAATCATCTAGGGGGCGTCGCGCAGCATCCACAAACCAGCAGCCACGGAGCTACCGAATAAGCGCTCCGAGGACCTCCCGGCCTTACTACTTCCCTACTGTAAGCCATGTGGTTGCTAGGCAGTTACCAAGGTGATACTTAGCCTGGCTCCTTGCTATCCTGAGTGAAATAAGTCAACCCGGAAGTCTCTACGACATTCTGATCCTGAAATAACCATATTAGTGATTTTGAATGGAAGTCAATGGTGTTTGGTTGCTAGGGTGCTCTAAATGGTTGCTAGGGTGTGGCTAAGTAGTTACCATGATGATACTTAAAGACTGCTTGCTCACCCAATTAAAACAAGCCAACTCTCATGTCTCTAGGAAATTCTGATCCGAAGATATAACACTCTAATTGAAAACAATAGATTTGGTTGCTAGGGTGATCTAAATGGTTGCCAGGGTGTGGCTAGCCAGTGAACAGATCAGTTCTTATTGGCTGCTTACTAACCTGACTCAAAAGAGCCAATCCCCAAGTTTCTACGACATTCTGTTCTGAATATATCCTTCTGAGACATTTTAAATGGAAGTTAATGGGTGGTGGTTGCTAGGGTCCCATAAATGGTTGTTAGGGCGTGGCTATTCCATTTCCAAGGTGATACTTAAAGAGTGATTGGTATCCTGATTGAAATGAGCCCGCCCCCATGTCTCTATGTCACTCTGATTGGGAGATATGATCTGACAACTTTCTTGCATTGACTGCCATAGTAGGAACAAAAATGTCTTCCCATAGTACCCTATGGGATTTTTGGGATGGTTTTTTGCCCCCCTTTTTACCCCTTGGGGTACATTTTACCCCCAAATACAGGGTATGTTCGAACACGTCTTGCCAGCACGAATCAAATGAGAGTACCCACATGTGTCTAAGACATTCTGCTCAGAAGATATCACACTCAGCCATTTTGAATCAAAGTCAGTGGGGATGGTTGCTAGGGTGCTCTAAATGGTTATTAGGGTGTGGCTAACCATTAAACAGAGTGATTATTATTGGCTGTTTACTAAACTGACTCAATGGAGCCAATCCGCAAGCCTCTAAAAAATTATGTTCTGAAGATATCCTTCTGAGACATTTTGAATGGAAGTTAATGGGGGGGTGTTTGCTAGGGCATGGCTAGCCAGTGACCAGAGTGATTCTTATTGGCTGCTTACTAACCTGACTCAAAAGAGGCAATCCCCAAGTGTCTATGACATTCTGTTCTGAAGATATCCTTCTGAGACATTTTGAATGGAAGTCTATGTGGGTGGTTGTTAGGGTGCCATAAATGGTTGCTAGGGAGTGGCTACACCATTTCCAGGATACCTAAAGACTGATTGGAAGCCCGAGTTAAATGAACCCACCCCCATGTCTCTACGACATTCTGATTGGGAGATATGATCTGACAACTTTCTTGCATTGACTGCCATAGTTGGGAAACAAAATAGTTTTCATGGGCGAGACCCTCGCCATAGTATGTCAATGGGACATTTCAGGACATTTGTTTGCCCCCCAGGGGTGCACCGTACCCCCAACCCCTTAGAAAAACCATAGCACAAGTGTCGTAAATAGGCCAGTCAATTTGACACCTCATTTGTGGGTCTACAACAAATGGTGCGGGATGAGTTAGGTGCTGAAATTTGTACGGAATAATAATAATAATAATAATAATAATATGTGAGATTACAATAGTGATGCTTTGCTCCGCAAGCACCACTAATTAGGTACATTTCCTGAAGATAACGTGAGTGGTGCTTGCCGTAGCAAAGTTTCTCACCACAATGTCCCACCAACTGCCCCAAGTTGAAAGAGGCAACCCCCATGACAGTAGGATGTTCTGGTGCAGAGATATGTGATTTGTTACTTGGTTGCTAGGGTAACCCCATCTGGTTGCTATGCAGTTATCAGGGTGATACTTAACAAGGCTCCTTGCTATCCTGTTTGAAATAAGTCAACCAGGAAGTCTCTACGATGTTCTGTTTCAGAGATATGTGATTTGTTACTTGGTTGCTAGGGTAACCCCATCTGGTTACTAGGCAGTTACCAGGGTGATACTCAACAAGGCTCCTTGCCATCCTGAGTGAAATAAGTCAACCTGGAAATCTCTACGACATTCTGATCCTGAGATACCAATCTTAGTGATTTTGAATGGAAGTAAATGGTGTTTGGTTGCTAGGATGCTCTAAATGGTTACTAGGGCGTGGCTAAGTAGTTCCCATGATAATACTTGAAGACAGATTTCTCACCCAATTAAAACAAGCCAACTCTCATTTCTCTAGGACATTCTGATCCGAAGATATCACACTCTAAGTGAAAGCAATAGCGTTGGTTGCTAGGGTGGTCTAAATGGTTGCCAGGGCGTGGCTAGCCAGTGAACAGAGTGATTCTTATTGGCTGCTTACTAACCTGACTCAAAAGAGGCAATCACCAAGTGTGTAGGACATTCTGTTCTGAAGATATCCTTCTGAGACATTTTGAATGGAAGTTAATGAGGGGTGGTTGCTAGGGTCCCATAAATGGTTGTTAGGGCATGGCTACACTATTTCCAAGGTGATACTTAAAGGGTGATTGGTATCCCGATTGAAATGAGCCTGCCCCCATGTCTCTATGTCATTCTGATTGGGAGATATGATCTGACAACTTTCTTGCATTGACTGCCATAGTAGGGGGAAAAAATGTTTTCATGGGTGAGACCCTTGCCATAGTATGCCTATGGGACATTTTCGGGAAGTTTTTTGCCCCCAGGGGTGCACCGTACCCCCGACCCATTAGAAAAGTCATAGCACAGGTGTCGTCAATAGGCCGGTCGATTTGACACCTCATTTGTGGGTCTATAACAAACGGTAAGGGAATGTAGGCGGTTCGTGGGATCAAGCCATATTCATTTAAATTGCCATTGGACGCATAGTTGGTGCGATGGATCGTACCCCTTACATGGACGCCCACTTGCCCACTAGCTTGTAGGCCAGGTGGCACTTCCCCATTACTTTGGGGTAATGTTTGGTTTCCCCCTTATCTCGCCGTATGGACACCTCTAGGGGCACTCTTGCGTTGTCATGGTCACTTTGGGGTCGGTCCACTGACCCCCTACTGCGCACGGGGCATTTAGTAATGTAAACAGCGTCCACAGAGCCTCTTTTTAACCACCTTACCCACTATTCTTGTAAAGGGGCTTCCTGTTGTCCACGAACTCACTTCCTTTGACCCCTTTCCCACTATTCTTGTGAAGGGGCTTCCTGTTGTCCACGAACTCACTTCCTGTGACCCCCTTACCCACTATTCTTGTAAAGGGGCTTCCTGTTGTCCACAAACTCACTTCCTGTGACCCCTTATCCACTATTCTTCTATATGGGCTTCCTGTTGTCCACAGAACCACTATCTGTCCCCTTACCCACTAAATACCACTTTGGCATGCCTTTGCCCCCAGTGTGGCCCCTGATGCCATACATCGCCCTAATTCGTGCCGGGCAGCACCCAGGTGTCCCACACGCCCCCTCTAAGTGTGTTTTTATGCGTTCCTGACACCAATTATTTTTTGTTACATTTTTTAACACATTTCATCATGGGGCACACGGTGGGGGCCTGCTGTGCCCGCCCAGAGTCCTTTAAAGCCGTTTTCTGACGTTCGACCAATACTTCACCGAAATCCTTTCACTCTTAGTATGTCTTCAAGAGTCCCACGAGGGGTCATTATGTGAAATTTGGGGTCTCTGGGACCTCTGGGCACATTGCCAGGGCACATCCCATGTGCAATTTATACCATCCATTTCTATAGGTGTTTCGTGGACACCCCTCAGTCAGCTCCAAATGACTCCAATTTGAAATCTATATCTTCTCAGGGGCCCCTTAGACAGTGTGCAAAGTTTGAAGTCTGAATGACTTCGTTAAGTGCTTAATTGGCTGACTTGTGAATGAAAAGTGACATTTTTCTGTAATACATTCTTGATTTTTTTTTAAAGAACTTCCTAAACTCTGAGGGACATGGCTTTTAAATATGTTGTTTCTAAGGGCCCTATGATGAAGCACTCGAAGCCCCCAGGTCTTAGCACCTAATTTAAGGCGGTCCACGAAACACCTATGGAACTGCATTGGTTTAATGGTCAAGTGGGCCGTCTAGAAAAGGGGGTTCCAAAGGCCACAGGAGCTTGAAATTTGAGATCCTCGACCGTCTGGGGCCCCCAAATCAGGATCTAGAATTTGGAGGCCGCAGGTGCTCGATAAGTATTAAAGCTTCTGATGAATGTACTGATGCACGTGGGCCTACAGAGCAGGCTGTCTCATTGAGTCCTATGACAAGCAGGGAGATCTGTTGAAAATAGTGAAAAATATTGTTTTTCAGCCTAGGCTTTAGTCCCCTTATTATGTTGATAAGGGGCACGCGACGTGTCAGTGTGTGAAATTTGGGGTCTCTGGGACCTCTGGGCAATTTGGGGTGTCTAGATCCTTCGTGAGCGTACATCCAAACCCTACCCTATTTGTCTCTAATCTAACTCAAAAGGCTCTGTCAAGCTATGAGTGCAAGAGGCCTGTGTGTGAGAATCTTGCATAAACTGCCAAAAATACTTTTCCTTTTTATTAGAGTCTCATGCTCTCGATATGTCTTTCGAGGGTCATCGGGCTACCACCGTGTGAAATTTGGGGGCTGCAGGACTTTTCTAGAAAACTTCCACCTGCAATTTATTCCATTCATTCCTATAGGTGTTTCGTGGACAACACCCAGAAAGCTCCAAATGACTCCAATTTGAAATCTAGAGCTTCTCAGGGGCCCCTTAGACAGTGTGCAAAGTTTGAAGTCTGAATGGCTCCGTTAAGTGCTTAATTGGATGATTTGTGAATGAAAAGTGACATTTTTCTATAATACATTCTTGATTTTTTTTAAAGAACTTCCTAAACTCTGAGGGACATGGCTTTTTAAGATGTTGTTTCTAAGGGCCCTATGATGAAGCACTCGAAGCCCCCAGGTTTTAGCACCTAATTTAAGGCGGTCCACGAAACACCTATGGAACTGCATTGGTTTAATGGTCAAGTGGGCCATCTAGAAAAGGGGGTTCAAAAAGTCACAGGACCTTGAAATTTGAGATCCTCGACCGTCAGGGCCCCCCAAATCAGGATCTAGAACTTGGAGGCCGCAGGTGCTTGCTAAGTATTAAAACCTCTGATGAATGTACTGATGCACATGGGCCTACAGGGCAGGCTGTCTCATTGATTCCTATGACAAGCAGCGTGTGACATTTGTGGTCTCTGGGACCTCTGGGCACACTGCCAGGTTGCATCCCACGAGCAATTTATTCCATTCATTTCTATAGGTGTTTCGTGGACACCCTCCAGAAAGTTCCAAATGACTCCAATTTGAAATCTATATCTTCTCAGGGGCTCCATAGACAGTGTGCAAAGTTCTAAGTTTGAATGACTTCGTTAAGTGCTATTTTTCCTTAATATTTTTCTTGATATTTTTTAAATTACTTCCAAATATCTGAGGGACACTAAATTTAAATAAGTTGTTTATGAGAGCACAAAGATGAAGTACTCGAAGCCCCTAGTTCTTATCGTAAAATTGAAGGTTATTTTCACCAGGTCACACAGGTCACACACACTTGCCGACCTCGGAGAGATGCCATTGGAAAGAGCGCCCTCGAAAATGGGGGCGTAGGACTCGGTTTCGTGCCTCTGCCACCTTCCCGGCAAAGGTTATGGCAATCCCACATGAGCGTGGTGGTTTTTATCCCTATATCTCTAAGGCCTGACCCCAAGCCTGCCATGGGCCCCCCAAAAATCTACCCACACACCTATAACAGTGGACTCCAAACGCTCCGAAAAGTGCTCCTAGCACGGTCCCCCGGGATGCCCCCTGGAAACCCACCCTTGCTGAATCCGGCTGTCAATTCTCGCTACGGCCCGCATCATGTATGGTGCGGGCCATAGCGAAGCCCCGTACAATTTATTTGCATTGCCTGAAATAGTCACTTGGTGGACATCTGTTTTTAATGTGTGGGATAGATTCATTCACTAAATATCATATTTAGGTGAGTGTTTGAACCCCCCTGAACAACATACACCCTTCAAAACCTCAAAATTGAATGGGATAAATTGTACGTGGGATTTGCATATCTCAGCTCTGAATTTGGCTAGGAAGTTGAAACTGGTACTTCGGTGCTCATCTCAGTCTCCTCTATCTATGGTATGAATTTCGAGGGGATCAGAGAAAGTCAAAAATTACATACAAAAAAACCAAAAGGCCTTTTGGTTTTTTCGGACGAAATTTTTGACTTTCTCTGATCCCCTCGAAATTCATACCATAGATAGAGGAAACTGAGATGAGCATAGGAGTGCAGGTCTGAAGTGTTTAAGTCATCCCAGTCTGGAGTTATGGAGATCCCACGTACAATTTATCCCATTCAAAAATGTAGGTGGTTCGTGGACGGTCGAATTTTGAGGTTTTGAAGGGTGCATGTTGTTCAGGGGATGTCATACAGTCACCTAAATATGATATTTAGTGAATGAATCTAACCCACACATTAAAAACAGATGTCCACCAAGTGACTATTTCAGGCAATGCAAATAAATTGCCCGTGGCCGTCCACTTACAATCTATCTAATGGGCAAAAATAGGTGTTTGGTGGACATCATTTTTATAACTCCAGGATAAAACATATGATTCAAAATCACATTTAGATGACTCTTTGCTGCCCCCTGAACAACATACACCCTTCAAAACCTCAAAATTCGACCGTCCACGAACCACCTAAAATTTTGAGTGGGATAAATTGTACGTGGGATTTGCATATCTCAGCTCTGAATTTGACTAGGAAGTTGAAACTGGTACTTCGGTGCTCATCTCAGTCTCCTCTATCTATGGTATGAATTTCGAGGGGATCAGAGAAAGTCAAAAATTACATACAAAAAAACCAAAAGGCCTTTTGGTTTTTTCGGACGAAATTTTTGACTTTCTCTGATCCCCTCGAAATTCATACCATAGATAGAGGAGACTGAGATGAGCATAGGAGTGCAGGTCTGAAGTGTTTAAGTCATCCCAGTCTGGAGTTATGGAGATCCCACGTACAATTTATCCCATTCAAAAATTTAATTGGTTCGTGGACAGTCAAATTTTGAGGTTTTGAAGGGTGTATGTTGTTCAGGGGGGTTCAAACACTCACCTAAATATGATATTTAGTGAATGAATCTATCCCACACATTAAAAACAGATGTCCACCAAGTGACTATTTCAGGCAATGCAAATAAATTGCACATGGGCACTTCTGTCTTTTTGCTTCTTCTTGTAGGAAGTGCCCACGTACAATTTACTTGAATGGTGGCAAATACATGGTTCGTGGACAGTCATTTTTTAGCGAAATGTACAATATTTTGAGATGTCAGTTGCATAAATAGGATCCATTGATTATTTTGAGTGATATTCTTGATGATTTATTGATAATTTTGCATGCAAATAGCAAGAAAAGCCATATAAATGACCGTCCACGAACCATGTATTTTCCACCATTCAAATAAATTGCTCGTGGGCACTTTTGTGCCGTCTTCTAGGAAGTGCCCACGTACAATTTATTTGAATTGTAGCAAATACATGGTTTGTGGACAGCCATTCTTTAGCTAATTATACATTTTAAAGAGTTGTAAGTTGCATAAGTGGGTTCCATTGAGTATGTTGAGTGCTATACAGGGTGTTTTATTGATAATATTTCATATACATGCTACTAAAGTCATATAAATAAAGAGTGTAGCAATTTTTCCTCAAAAAATGTCTAAGTCAAAAAGGAAGGTCCAATCTGCAGCTTATTTAATGGAATTCAAATACAGGGTTCATGGACAATCATTTTAATGTAAATTACACAGTATTATGAGTTGTAACATGCTCAAATGGGTTTCATTGAGTATGTGGAGTGCTATACAGGGTGTTTGATGGATAATATTACATGCATATAGCAAGAAAAGCCATACAAATGACCGTCCACGAACCATGTATTTTCCACCATTCAAATAAATTGCACGTGGGCACTTTTGTGCATTCTTGTAGGAAGTGCCCACGTAACATTTATTTGAATGGTGGCAAATACATGGTTTGTGGACAGTCATTTTTAAGCAAAATATACAATATTTTGAGATGTAAGTTGCATAAATGGGTTCCATTGATAATTTTTAGTGATATTCTTGATGATTTTTTGATAATTTTGCATGCAAATAGCAAGAAAAGCCATATAAATGACTGTCCACGAACCAAGTATTTCTCACCATTCAAATAAATAGCACGTGGGCACTTTTGTGCATTCTTGTAGGAAGTGCCCACGTAACATTTATTTGAATGGTGGCAAATACATGGTTCGTGGACAGTCATTTTTAGCGAAATATACAATATTTTGAGATGTAAGTTGCATAAATGGGTTCCATTGATGATTTTGAGTGATATTCTTGATGATTTATTGATAATTTTGCATGCAAATAGCAAAAAAAGACATATAAATGACCGTCCACGAACCATGTATTTTCCACCATTCAAATAAATTGCTCGTGGGCACTTTTGTGCCGTCTTCTAGGAAGTGCCCACGTACAATTTATTTCAAATGTGGCAAATACATGGTTCGTGGACAGCCATTCTTTAGCTAATTATACATTTTAAAGAGTTGTAAGTTGCATAAGTGGTTTCCATTGAGTATGTTGAGTGCTATAGAGGGTGTTTTATTGATAATGTTTCATATGCTTGCTACTAAAGTCATATAAATAAAGAGTGTGGCAATTTTTACTCAAAAAATGTTTAAGTCCAAAAGGAAGGTCCCATCTGCAGCTTATTTAATGGAATTCAAATACAGGGTTCATGGACAATCATTTTTTAGCGAATTATACAATATTTTGACATGTAAGTTGCATAAATGGGATCCATTGATTATTTTGAGTGAAATACTTGATGATTTATTGATAATTTTGCATAAAAATAGCAAGAAAAGCCATATATATGACCGTCCACGAACCATGTATTTCTCACCATTCAAATAAATTGCACGTGGGCACTTTTGTGCCGTCTTCTAGGAAGTGCCCACGTACAATTTATTTGAATGGTGGCAAATACATGGTTCGTGGACAGCCATTTTTAAGCAAAATATACAATATTTTGAGATGTAAGTTGCATAAATGGGATCCATTGATTATTTTGAGTGAAATACTTGATGATTTATTGATAATTTTGCATAAAAATAGCAAGAAAAGCCATATAAATGACCGTCCACGAACCATGTATTTTCCACCATTCAAATAAATTGCTCGTGGGCACTTTTGTGCCGTCTTCTAGGAAGTGCCCACGTACAATTTATTTCAAATGTGGCAAATACATGGTTCGTGGACAGCCATTCTTTAGCTAATTATACATTTTAAAGAGTTGTAAGTTGCATAAGTGGTTTCCATTGAGTATGTTGAGTGCTGTACAGGGTGTTTTATTGATAATGTTTCATATGCTGGCTACTAAAGTCATATAAATAAAGAGTGTGGCAATTTTTCCTCAAAAAATGTCTAAGTCCAAAAGGAAGGTCCCATCTGCAGCTTATGTAATGGAATTCAAATACAGGGTTCATGGACAATCATTTTAATGCAAATTATACAGTATTATGAGTTGTAACTTGCTCAAATGGGTTTCATTGAGTATGTGGAGTGCTATACAGGGTGTTTGATGGATAACATTACATGCAAATAGCAAGAAAAGCCATACAAATGACCGTCCATGAACCATGTATTTTCCACCATTCAAATAAATTGCACGTGGGCACTTTTGTACCGTCTTGTAGGAAGTGCCCACGTACAATTTATTTGAATGGTGGCAAATACATGGTTCGTGGACAGTCATTTTTTAGCGAAATATACAACATTTTGAGATGTAATTTGCATAAATGGGATCCATTGGTTATTTTGAGTGATATTCTTGATGATTTATTGATAATTTTGCATGCAAATAGCAAGAAAAGCCATATAAATGACCGTCCATGAACCATGTATTTTCCACCATTCAAATAAATTGCACGTCGGCACTTTTGTGCCGTCTTCTAGGAAGTGCCCACGTACAATTTATTTGAATGGTAGCAAATACATGGTTCGTGGTCAGACATTCTTTAGCTATAGAAATAAATTCAAATAAATTGCTCGTGGGCACTTTTGTGCCATCTTCTAGGAAGTGCCCACGTACAATTTATTTGAATTGTAGCAAATACATGGTTCGTGGACAGCCATTCTTTAGCTAATTATACATTTTAAAGAGTTGTAAGTTGCATAAGTGGGTTTCATTGAGTATGTGGAGTGATATTCTTGATGATTTATTGATAATTTTGCTTAAAAATAGCAAGAAAAGCCATATAAATGATCGTCCACGAACCATGTATTTCTCACCATTCAAATAAATTGCACGTTGGCACTTTTGTGCCATCTTGTAGGAAGTGCCCACGTACAATTTCTTTGAATAGTGGCAAATACATGGTTCATGGACTGTCATTTTTTAGCAAATTATACATATTTTGAGATGAAAGTTGCATAAATGGGTTCTATTGATTATTATGAGTGATATTCTTGATGATTTATTGATCATTTTTCATACAAATAGCAAGATAAGCCATACAAATGACCATCCATGAACCATGTATTTTCCACCATTCAAATAAATTGCACGTGGGCACTTTTGTGCCGTCTTCTAGGAAGTGCCCACGTACAATTTATTTGAATGGTAGCAAAAACATGGTTCGTGGACAGCCATTCTTTAGCTAATTATACATTTTAAAGAGATGTAAGTTGCATAAGTGGGTTCCATTGAGTATGTTGAGTGCTATACAGGTTGTTTTATTGATAATATTTCATATACATGCTACTAAAGTCATATAAATAAAGAGTGTGGCAATTTTTCCTCAAAAAATGTCTAAGTCCAAAAGGAAGGTCCCATCTGCAGCTTATTTAATGGAATTCAAATACAAGGTTCATGGACAATCATTTTAATGCAAATTATACAGTATTATGAGTTGTAACTTGCTCAAATGGGTTTCATTGAGTATGTGGAGTGCTATACAGGGTGTTTGATGGATAACATCACATGCAAATAGCAAGAAAAGCCATACAAATGACCGTCCATGAACCATGTATTTTCCACCATTCAAATAAATTGCACGTGGGCACTTTTGTGCCATCGTGTAGGAAGTGCCCACGTACAATTTATTTGAATGGTGGCAAATACATGGTTCGTGGACAGTCATTTTTAGCGAAATATACAATATTTTGAGATGTAAGTTGCATAAATGGGTTCCATTGATGATTTTGAGTGATATTCTTGATGATTTATTGATAATTTTGCATGCAAATAGCAAGAAAAGCCATATAAATGACTGTCAATGAACCATGTATTTGCCACCATTCAAATAAATTGCATGTGGGCACTTTTGTGCCATCTTCTAGGAAGTGCCCACGTACAATTTATTTGAATTGTAGCAAATACATGGTTTGTGGACAGCCATTCTTTAGCTAATTATACATTTTAAAGAGTTGTAAGTTGCATAAGTGGGTTCCATTGAGTATGTTGAGTGCTATACAGGTTGTTTTATTGATAATATTTCATATACATGCTACTAAAGTCATATAAATAAAGAGTGTGGCAATTTTTCCTCAAAAAATGTCTAAGTCCAAAAGTAAGTTCCCATCTGCTGCTTATTTAATGGAATTCAAATACAAGGTTCATGGACAATCATTTTAATGCAAATTATACAGTATTATGAGTTGTAACTTGCTCAAATGGGTTTCATTGAGTATGTGGAGTGCTATACAGGGTGTTTGATGGATAACATTACATGCAAATAGTAAGAAAAGCCATACAAATGACCGTCCACGAACCATGTATTTGCCACCATTCAAATAAATTGCACGTGGGCACTTTTGTGCCATCTTGTAGGAAGTGCCCACGTACAATTTATTTGAATGGTGGCAAATACATGGTTCGTGGATAGCCATTCTTTAGCTAATTATACATTTTAAAGAGTTGTAAGTTGCATAAGTGGGTTCCATTGAGTATGTTGAGTGCTATACAGGGTGTTTTATTGATAATATTTCATATACATGCTACTAAAGTCATATAAATAAAGAGTGTGGCAATTTTTCCTCAAAAAATGTCTAAGTCCATAAGGAAGGTCCCATCTGCAGCTTATTTAATGGAATTCAAATACAGGGTTCATGGACAATCATTTTTTAGCGAATTATACATTATTTTGACATGTAAGTTGCATAAATGGGATCCATTGATTATTTTGAGTGAAATACTTGATGATTTATTGATAATTTTGCATAAAAATAGCAAGAAAAGCCATATAAATGACCGTCCACGAACCATGTATTTTCCACCATTCAAATAAATTGCTCGTGGGCACTTTTGTGCCGTCTTCTAGGAAGTGCCCACGTACAATTTATTTCAAATGTGGCAAATACATGGTTCGTGGACAGCCATTCTTTAGCTAATTATACATTTTAAAGAGTTGTAAGTTGCATAAGTGGGTTCCATTGAGTATGTTGAGTGCTATACAGGGTGTTTTATTGATAATGTTTCATATGCTTGCTACTAAAGTCATATAAATAAAAAGTGTGGCAATTTTTCCTCAAAAAATGTCTAAGTCCAAAAGGAAGGTACCATCTGCAGCTTATTTAATGGAATTCAAATACAGGGTTCGTGGACAGTCATTTTTAAGCAAAATATACACTATTTTGAGATGTAAATTGCATAAATGGGATCCATTGATTATTTTGAGTGAAATACTTGATGATTTATTGATAATTTTGCATGCAAATAGCAAGAAAAGCCATATAAATGACCGTTCATGAACCAAGTATTTTCCACCATTCAAATAAATTGCACGTCGGCACTTTTGTGCCGTCTTCTAGGAAGTGCCCACGTACAATTTATTTGAATGGTAGCAAATACATGGTTCGTGGTCAGACATTCTTTAGCTATAGAAATAAATTCAAATAAATTGCTCGTGGGCACTTTTGTGCCATCTTCTAGGAAATGCCCACGTACAATTTATCTGAATTGTAGCAAATACATGGTTCGTGGACAGCCATTCTTTAGCTAATTATACATTTTAAAGAGTTGTAAGTTGCATAAGTGGGTTTCATTGAGTATGTGGAGTGATATTCTTGATGATTTATTGATAATTTTGCATAAAAATAGCAAGAAAAGCCATAGAAATGATCGTCCACGAACCATGTATTTCTCACCATTCAAATAAATTGCACGTGGGCACTTTTGTGCCATCTTGTAGGAAGTGCCCACGTACAATTTATTTGAATGGTGGCAAATACATGGTTCGTGGACAGTCATTTTTAGCGAAATTTACAATATTTTGAGATGTAAGTTGCATAAATGGGTTCCATTGATGATTTTGAGTGATATTCTTGATGATTTATTGATAATTTTGCATGCAAATAGCAAGAAAAGCCATATAAATGACCGTTCATGAACCAAGTATTTTCCACCATTCAAATAAATTGCACGTCGGCACTTTTGTGCCGTCTTCTAGGAAGTGCCCACGTACAATTTATTTGAATGGTAGCAAATACATGGTTCGTGGTCAGACATTCTTTAGCTATAGAAATAAATTCAAATAAATTGCTCGTGGGCACTTTTGTGCCATCTTCTAGGAAGTGCCCACGTACAATTTATTTGAATTGTAGCAAATACATGGTTTGTGGACAGCCATTCTTTAGCTAATTATACATTTTAAAGAGTTGTAAGTTGCATAAGTGGGTTCCATTGAGTATGTTGAGTGCTATACAGGGTGTTTTATTGATAATATTTCATATACATGCTTCTAAAATCATATAAATAAAAAGTGTAGCAAATTTTTCCTCAAAAAATGTCTAAGTCCAAAAGGAAGGTCCCATCTGCAGCTTATTTAATGGAATTCAAATACAGTGTTCGTGGATAGTCATTTTTTTGCAAAATATTCAATATTTTGAGATGTAAGTTGCATAAATGGGTTCCATTGATTATTTTGAGTGATATTCTTGATGATTTTTTGATGATTTTGCATGCAAATAGCAAGAAAAGCCATATACATGACTGTCCATGAACCATGTATTTTCCACCATTCAAATAAATTGCACGTGGGCACTTTTGTGCCGTCTTCTAGGAAGTGCCCACGTACAATTTATTTGAATTGTAGCAAATACATGGTTTGTGGACAGCCATTCTTTAGCTAATTATACATTTTATAGAGTTGTAAGTTGCATAAGTGGGTTCCATTGAGTATGTTGAGTGCTATACAGGGTGTTTTATTGATAATATTTCATATACATGCTTCTAAAATCATATAAATAAAAAGTGTAGCAAATTTTTCCTCAAAAAATGTCTAAGTCCAAAAGGAAGGTCCCATCTGCAGCTTATTTAATGGAATTCAAATACAGTGTTCGTGGATAGTCATTTTTTTGCAAAATATTCAATATTTTGAGATGTAAGTTGCATAAATGGGTTCCATTGATTATTTTGAGTGATATTCTTGATGATTTATTGATAATTTTGCATGCAAATAGCAAGAAAAGCCATATAAATGACTGTCCATGAACCATGTATTTTCCACCATTCAAATAAATTGCACGTGGGCACTTTTGTGCCGTCTTCTAGGAAGTGCCCACGTACAATTTATTTGAATGGTAGCAAAAACATGGTTCGTGGACAGCCATTCTTTAGCTAATTATACATTTTAAAGAGTTGTAAGTTGCATAAGTGGGTTCCATTGAGTATGTTGAGTGCTATACAGGTTGTTTTATTGATAATATTTCATATACATGCTACTAAAGTCATATAAATAAAGAGTGTGGCAATTTTTCCTCAAAAAATGTCTAAGTCCAAAAGGAAGGTCCCATCTGCAGCTTATTTAATGGAATTCAAATACAAGGTTCATGGACAATCATTTTAATGCAAATTATACAGTATTATGAGTTGTAACTTGCTCAAATGGGTTTCATTGAGTATGTGGAGTGCTATACAGGGTGTTTGATGGATAACATCACATGGAAATAGCAAGAAAAGCCATACAAATGACCGTCCATGAACCATGTATTTTCCACCATTCAAATAAATTGCACGTGGGCACTTTTGTGCCATCGTGTAGGAAGTGCCCACGTACAATTTATTTGAATGGTGGCAAATACATGGTTCGTGGATAGCCATTCTTTAGCTAATTATACATTTTAAAGAGTTGTAAGTTGCATAAGTGGGTTCCATTGAGTATGTTGAGTGCTATACAGGGTGTTTTATTGATAATATTTCATATACATGCTACTAAAGTCATATAAATAAAGAGTGTGGCAATTTTTACTCAAAAAATGTTTAAGTCCAAAAGGAAGGTCCCATCTGCAGCTTATTTAATGGAATTCAAATACAGGGTTCATGGACAATCATTTTTTAGCGAATTATACAATATTTTGACATGTAAGTTGCATAAATGGGATCTATTGATTATTTTGAGTGAAATACTTGATGATTTATTGATAATTTTGCATAAAAATAGCAAGAAAAGCCATGTAAATGACCGTCCACGAACCATGTATTTTCCACCATTCAAATAAATTGCTCGTGGGCACTTTTGTGCCGTCTTCTAGGAAGTGCCCACGTACAATTTATTTGAATGGTAGCAAATACATGGTTCATGGTCAGACATTCTTTAGCTATAGAAATAAATTCAAATAAATTGCTCGTGGGCACTTTTGTGCCATCTTCTAGGAAGTGCCCACGTACAATTTATTTGAATTGTAGCAAATACATGGTTCGTGGACAGCCATTCTTTAGCTAATTATACATTTTAAAGAGTTGTAAGTTGCATTAGTGGGTTTCATTGAGTATGTGGAGTGATATTCTTGATGATTTATTGATAATTTTGCATAAAAATAGCAAGAAAAGCCATAGAAATGATCGTCCACGAACCATGTATTTCTCACCATTCAAATAAATTGCACGTGGGCACTTTTGTGCCATCTTGTAGGAAGTGCCCACGTACAATTTATTTGAATGGTGGCAAATACATGGTTCGTGGACAGTCATTTTTAGCGAAATATACAATATTTTGAGATGTAAGTTGCATAAATGGGTTCCATTGATGATTTTGAGTGATATTCTTGATGATTTATTGATAATTTTGCATGCAAATAGCAAGAAAAGCCATATAAATGACCGTCCACGAACCATGTATTTTCCACCATTCAAATAAATTGCTCGTGGGCACTTTTGTGCCGTCTTCTAGGAAGTGCCCACGTACAATTTATTTCAAATGTGGCAAATACATGGTTCGTGGACAGCCATTCTTTAGCTTATTATACATTTTAAAGAGTTGTAAGTTGCATAAGTGGTTTCCATTGAGTATGTTGAGTGCTATACAGGGTGTTTTATTGATAATGTTTCATATGTTTGCTACTAAAGTCATATAAATAAAAAGTGTGGCAATTTTTCCTCAAAAAATGTCTAAGTCCAAAAGGAAGGTGCCATCTGCAGCTTATTTAATGGAATTCATATACAGGGTTCGTGGACAGTCATATTTAAGCAAAATATACACTATTTTGAGATGTAAATTGCATAAATGGGATCCATTGATTATTTTGAGTGAAATACTTGATGATTTATTGATAATTTTGCATAAAAATAGCAAGAAAAGCCATATAAATGACCGTTCATGAACCAAGTATTTTCCACCATTCAAATAAATTGCACGTCGGCACTTTTGTGCCGTCTTCTAGGAAGTGCCCACGTACAATTTATTTGAATGGTAGCAAATACATGGTTCATGGTCAGACATTCTTTAGCTATAGAAATAAATTCAAATAAATTGCTCGTGGGCACTTTTGTGCCATCTTCTAGGAAGTGCCCACGTACAATTTATTTGAATTGTAGCAAATACATGGTTCGTGGACAGCCATTCTTTAGCTAATTATACATTTTAAATAGTTGTAAGTTGCATAAGTGGGTTTCATTGAGTATGTGGAGTGATATTCTTGATGATTTATTGATAATTTTGCATAAAAATAGCAAGAAAAGCCATATAAATGATCGTCCACGAACCATGTATTTCTCACCATTCAAATAAATTGCACGTGGGCACTTTTGTGCCATCTTGTAGTAAGTGCCCATTTACAATTTCTTTGAATAGTGGCAAATAAATGGTTCATGGACTGTCATTTTTTAGCAAATTATACATATTTTGAGATGTAAGTTGCATAAATGGGTTCTATTGATTATTATGAGTGATATTCTTGATGATTTATTGATCATTTTGCATACAAATAGCAAGAAAAGCCATACAAATGACCATCCATGAACCATGTATTTTCCACCATTCAAATAAATTGCACGTGGGCACTTTTGTGCCGTCTTCTAGGAAGTGCCCACGTACAATTTATTTGAATGGTAGCAAAAACATGGTTTGTGGACAGCCATTCTTTAGCTAATTATACATTTTAAAGAGTTGTAAGTTGCATAAGTGGGTTCCATTGAGTATGTTGAGTGCTATACAGGTTGTTTTATTGATAATATTTCATATACATGCTATTAAAGTCATATAAATAAAGAGTGTGGCAATTTTTCCTCAAAAAATGTCTAAGTCCAAAAGGAAGGTCCCATCTGCAGCTTATTTAATGGAATTCAAATACAAGGTTCATGGACAATCATTTTAATGCAAATTATACAGTATTATGAGTTGTAACTTGCTCAAATGGGTTTCATTGAGTATGTGGAGTGCTATACAGGGTGTTTAATGGATAACATTACATGCAAATAGCAAGAAAAGCCATACAAATGACCGTCCATGAACCATGTATTTTCCACCATTCAAATAAATTGCACGTGGGCACTTTTGTGCCATCTTGTAGGAAGTGCCCACGTACAATTTATTTGAATGGTGGCAAATACATGGTTCGTGGACAGTCATTTTTAGCGAAATATACAATATTTTGAGATGTAAGTTGCATAAATGGGTTCCATTGATGATTTTGAGTGATATTCTTGATGATTTATTGATAATTTTGCATGCAAATAGCAAGAAAAGCCATATAAATGACTGTCCATGAACCATGTATTTGCCATCATTCAAATAAATTGCATGTGGGCACTTTTGTGCCGTCTTCTAGGAAGTGCCCACGTACAATTTATTTGAATTGTAGCAAATACATGGTTTGTGGACAGCCATTCTTTAGCTAATTATACATTTTAAAGAGTTGTAAGTTGCATAAGTGGGTTCCATTGAGTATGTTGAGTGCTATACAGGGTGTTTTATTGATAATATTTCATATACATGCTACTAAAATCATATAATAAAAAGTGTAGCAAATTTTTCCTCAAAAAATGTCTAAGTCCAAAAGGAAGGTCCCATCTGCAGCTTATTTAATGGAATTCAAATACAGGGTTCGTGGATAGTAATTTTTTTGCAAAATATTCAATATTTTGAGATGTAAGTTGCATAAATGGGTTCCATTGATTATTTTGAGTGATATTCTTGATGTTTTATTGATAATTTTGCATGCAAATTGCAAGAAAAGCCATATAAATGACTGTCCATGAACCATGTATTTGCCACCATTCAAATAAATTGCATGTGGGCACTTTTGTGCCGTCTTCAAGGAAGTGCCCACGTACAATTTATTTTAATTGTAGCAAATACATGGTTTGTGGACAGCCATTCTTTAGCTAATTATACATTTTAAAGAGTTGTAAGTTGCATAAGTGGTTTCCATTGAGTATGTTGAGTGCTATACAGGGTGTTTTATTGATAATATTTCATATACATGCTACTAAAGTCATATAAATAAAGAGTGTGGCAATTTTTCCTCAAAAAATGTCTAAGTCCAAAAGGAAGGTCCCATCTGCAGCTTATTTAATGGAATTCAAATACAGGGTTCATGGACAATCATTTTTTAGCGAATTATACAATATTTTGACATGTAAGTTGCATAAATGGGATCCATTGATTATTTTGAGTGAAATACTTGATGATTTATTGATAATTTTGCATAAAAATAGCAAGAAAAGCCATATAAATGACCGTTCATGAACCAAGTATTTTCCACCATTCAAATAAATTGCACGTCGGCACTTTTGTGCCGTCTTCTAGGAAGTGCCCACGTACAATTTATTTGAATGGTAGCAAATACATGGTTCATGGTCAGACATTCTTTAGCTATAAAAATAAATTCAAATAAATTGCTTGTGGGCACTTTTGTGCCATCTTCTAGGAAGTGCCCACGTACAATTTATTTGAATTGTAGCAAATACATGGTTCGTGGACAGCCATTCTTTAGCTAATTATACATTTTAAAGAGTTGTAAGTTGCATAAGTGGGTTTCATTGAGTATGTGGAGTGATATTCTTGATGATTTATTGATAATTTTGCATAAAAATAGCAAGAAAAGCCATATAAATGATCGTCCACGAACCATGTATTTCTCACCATTCAAATAAATTGCACGTGGGCACTTTTGTGCCATCTTGTAGTAAGTGCCCATTTACAATTTCTTTGAATAGTGGCAAATAAATGGTTCATGGACTGTCATTTTTTAGCAAATTATACATATTTTGAGATGTAAGTTGCATAAATGGGTTCTATTGATTATTATGAGTGATATTCTTGATGATTTATTGATCATTTTGCATACAAATAGCAAGAAAAGCCATACAAATGACCATCCATGAACCATGTATTTTCCACCATTCAAATAAATTGCACGTGGGCACTTTTGTGCCGTCTTCTAGGAAGTGCCCACGTACAATTTATTTGAATGGTAGCAAAAACATGGTTTGTGGACAGCCATTCTTTAGCTAATTATACATTTTAAAGAGTTGTAAGTTGCATAAGTGGGTTCCATTGAGTATGTTGAGTGCTATACAGGTTGTTTTATTGATAATATTTCATATACATGCTATTAAAGTCATATAAATAAAGAGTGTGGCAATTTTTCCTCAAAAAATGTCTAAGTCCAAAAGGAAGGTCCCATCTGCAGCTTATTTAATGGAATTCAAATACAAGGTTCATGGACAATCATTTTAATGCAAATTATACAGTATTATGAGTTGTAACTTGCTCAAATGGGTTTCATTGAGTATGTGGAGTGCTATACAGGGTGTTTAATGGATAACATTACATGCAAATAGCAAGAAAAGCCATACAAATGACCGTCCATGAACCATGTATTTTCCACCATTCAAATAAATTGCACGTGGGCACTTTTGTGCCATCTTGTAGGAAGTGCCCACGTACAATTTATTTGAATGGTGGCAAATACATGGTTCGTGAACAGTCATTTTTAGCGAAATATACAATATTTTGAGATGTAAGTTGCATAAATGGGTTCCATTGATGATTTTGAGTGATATTCTTGATGATTTATTGATAATTTTGCATGCAAATAGCAAGAAAAGCCATATAAATGACTGTCCATGAACCATGTATTTGCCATCATTCAAATAAATTGCATGTGGGCACTTTTGTGCCGTCTTCTAGGAAGTGCCCACGTACAATTTATTTGAATGGTAGCAAATACATGGTTCGTGGTCAGACATTCTTTAGCTATAGAAATAAATTCAAATAAATTGCTCGTGGGCACTTTTGTGCCATCTTGTAGGAAGTGCCCACGTACAATTTCTTTGAATGGTGGCAAATACATGGTTCGTGGACAGTCATTTTTAGCGAAATATACAATATTTTGAGATGTAAGTTGCATAAATGGGTTCCATTGATTTTTTTGAGTGATATTCTTGATGATTTATTGATAATTTTGCATGCAAATAGCAAGAAAAGCCATATAAATGACCGTCCACGAACCATGTATTTGCCACCATTCAAATAAATTGCATGTGGGCACTTTTGTGCCATCTTGTAGGAAGTGCCCACGTACAATTTATTTGAATGGTGGCAAATACATGCTTCGTGGACAGTCATTTAATACAATAAATTGGAAATGGACCTTTAGTATGTTGGTGGACTTAAATTAAATACATTAATACAATAAATTGGAAATGGACATTTAGTATGTTGGTTGACTTAGACTGAATACACCAATAAAATATATTGGAAATGGACCTTTAGTATGTTGGTGGACTTAGATTAAATACATCAATACAATAAATTGGAAATGGATATTTAATGTGTTGGTTGACACAGGGGTAATAGACCAGTATAATAAATTGGAAATGGACCTTTAATATGTTGATGGACTTAGATTAAATACATTAAAACAATAAATTGGAAATGGACATTTAGTATGTTGGTTGACTTAGACTGAATACACCAATAAAATATATTGGAAATGGACCTTTAGTATGTTGGTGGACTTAGATTAAATACATCAATACAATAAATTGGAAATGGACATTTAATGTGTTGGTGGACACAGGAGTAATAGACCAGTATAATAAATTGGAAATGGATCTTTAATATGTTGATGGACTTAGATTAAATACATCAATACAATAAATTGGAAATGGAAATTTAATGTGTTGGTGGACACAGGGGTAATAGACCAGTATAATAAATTGGAAATGGACCTTTAATATGTTGGTTGACTTAGATTAAATACATCAATACAATACATTGGAAATGAACATTTAGTATGTTGGTTGACTTAGATTAAATACATCAATACAACACATTGGAATATACATTTAGTATGTTGGTGGACTTAGATTAAATACATCGATACAATAAATTGGAAATGGACATTTAATGTGTTGGTGGACACAGGGGTAATAGACCAGTATAATAAATTGGAAATGGACCTTTAATATGTTGATGGACTTAGATTAAATACATTAATACAATAAATTGGAAATGGACATTTAGTATGTTGGTTGACTTAGATTAAATACATCAATACAATACATTGGAAATGGACCTTTAGTATGTTGGTGGACACAGGGGTAATAGACCAATATAATAAATTGGAAATAGACCTTTAGTATGTTGATGGACTTAGAGTGAATACATCAATACAATGAATTTGAAATGGACATTTAGTATGTTAGTGGACACAAGGGTAATAGACCAATACAATAAATTGGAAATGGACATTTAGTATGTTGGTGGTAATAGACCATTATAATAAATTGAAAATGGACATTTAGTATGTTGGTGGACACAATAGACCAATACAATAAATTGGAAATGGACATTTAATATGTTGGTGAACACAGGAGTAATAGACCAATACAATAAATTGGAAATGGACATTTAGTATGTTGGTTGACTTAGATTAAATACATCAATACAATACATTGGAAATGGACGTTTAGTATGTTGGTGTACTTAGATTAAATTCATTAATACAATAAATTGGAAATGGACATTAAATATGTTGTTGGACACAATAGACCAATACAATAAATTGGAAATGGACATTTAGTATGTTGTTGGATGTAGGGTAATAGACCATTATAATAAATTGAAAATGGACATTTAGTATGTTGGTGGACACAATAGACCAATACAATAAATTTGAAATGGACATTTAATATGTTGGTGGACACAATAGACCAATACAATAAATTTGAAATGGACATTTAATGTGTTGGTGGACACAGGGGTAATAGACCAATATAATAAATTGGAAATGGACCTTTAATATGTTGATGGACTTAGATTAAATACATTAATACAATAAATTGGAAATGGACCTTTAGTATGTTGGTGGACTTAGATTAAATACATCGATACAATAAATTGGAAATGGACATTTAATGTGTTGGTTGACACAGGGGTAATAGACCAGTATAATAAATTGGAAATGGACCTTTAATATGTTGATGGACTTAGATTAAATACATTAATACAATAAATTGGAAATGGACATTTAGTATGTTGGTTGACTTAGACTGAATATACCAATAAAATATATTGGAAATGGACCTTTAGTATGTTGGTGGACTTAGATTAAATACATCAATACAATAAATTGGAAATGGACATTTAATGTGTTGGTGGACACAGGGGTAATAGACCAGTATAATAAATTGGAAATGGACCTTTAATATGTTGGTTGACTTAGATTAAATACATCAATACAATACATTGGAAATGGACATTTAGTATGTTGGTTGACTTAGATTAAATACATCAATACAACACATTGGAATGGACATTTAGTATGTTGGTGGACTTAGATTAAATACATCGATACAATAAATTGGAAATGGACATTTAATGTGTTGGTGGACACAAGGGTAATAGACCAGTATAATAAATTGGAAATGGACCTTTAATATGTTGATGGACTTAGATTAAATACATTAATACAATAAATTGGAAATGGACATTTAGTATGTTGGTTGACTTAGATTAAATACATTAATACAATAAATTGGAAATGGACATTTAGTATGTTGGTTGACTTAGATTAAATACATCAATACAATACATTGGAAATGGACCTTTAGTATGTTGGTGGACACAGGGGTAATAGACCAATATAATAAATTGGAAATAGACCTTTAGTATGTTGATGGACTTAGAGTGAATACATCAATACAATGAATTTGAAATGGACATTTAGTATGTTAGTGGACACAAGGGTAATAGATCAATACAATAAATTGGAAATGGACATTTAGTATGTTGGTGGTAATAGACCATTATAATAAATTGAAAATGGACATTTAGTATGTTGGTGGACACAATAGACCAATACAATAAATTGGAAATGGACATTTAATGTGTTGGTGGACACAGGGGTAATAGACCAGTATAATAAATTGGAAATGGACCTTTAATATGTTGATGGACTTAGATTAAATACATTAATACAATAAATTGGAAATGGACATTTAGTATGTTGGTTGACTTATACTGAATACACCAATAAAATATATTGGAAATGGACCTTTAGTATGTTGGTGGACTTAGATTAAATACATCGATACAATAAATTGGAAATGGACATTTAATGTGTTGGTTGACACAGGGGTAATAGACCAGTATAATAAATTGGAAATGGACCTTTAATATGTTGATGGACTTAGATTAAATACATTAATACAATAAATTGGAAATGGACATTTAGTATGTTGGTTGACTTAGACTGAATACACCAATAAAATATATTGGAAATGGACCTTTAGTATGTTGGTGGACTTAGATTAAATACATCAATACAATAAATTGGAAATGGACATTTAATGTGTTGGTGGACACAGGGGTAATAGACCAGTATAATAAATTGGAAATGGACCTTTAATATGTTGGTTGACTTAGATTAAATACATCAATACAATACATTGGAAATGGACATTTAGTATGTTGGTTGACTTAGATTAAATACATCAATACAACACATTGGAATGGACATTTAGTATGTTGGTGGACTTAGATTAAATACATCGATACAATAAATTGGAAATGGACATTTAATGTGTTGGTGGACACAAGGGTAATAGACCAGTATAATAAATTGGAAATGGACCTTTAATATGTTGATGGACTTAGATTAAATACATTAATACAATAAATTGGAAATGGACATTTAGTATGTTGGTTGACTTAGATTAAATACATCAATACAATACATTGGAAATGGACCTTTAGTATGTTGGTGGACACAGGGGTAATAGACCAATATAATAAATTGGAAATAGACCTTTAGTATGTTGATGGACTTAGAGTGAATACATCAATACAATGAATTTGAAATGGACATTTAGTATGTTAGTGGACACAAGGGTAATAGACCAATACAATAAATTGGAAATGGACATTTAGTATGTTAGTGGTAATAGACCATTATAATAAATTGAAAATGGACATTTAGTATGTTGGTGGACACAATAGACCAATACAATAAATTGGAAATGGACATTTAATATGTTGGTGAACACAGGAGTAATAGACCAATACAATAAATTGGAAATGGACATTTAGTATGTTGGTTGACTTAGATTAAATACATCAATACAATACATTGGAAATGGACGTTTAGTATGTTGGTGTACTTAGATTAAATTCATTAATACAATAAATTGGAAATGGACATTAAATATGTTGTTGGACACAATAGACCAATACAATAAATTGGAAATGGACATTTAGTATGTTGTTGGATGTAGGGTAATAGACCATTATAATAAATTGAAAATGGACATTTAGTATGTTGGTGGACACAATAGACCAATACAATAAATTGGAAATGGACATTTAATGTGTTGGTGGACACAGGGGTAATAGACCAGTATAATAAATTGGAAATGGACCTTTAATATGTTGATGGACTTAGATTAAATACATTAATACAATAAATTGGAAATGGACATTTAGTATGTTGGTTGACTTATACTGAATACACCAATAAAATATATTGGAAATGGACCTTTAGTATGTTGGTGGACTTAGATTAAATACATCGATACAATAAATTGGAAATGGACATTTAATGTGTTGGTTGACACAGGGGTAATAGACCAGTATAATAAATTGGAAATGGACCTTTAATATGTTGATGGACTTAGATTAAATACATTAATACAATAAATTGGAAATGGACATTTAGTATGTTGGTTGACTTAGACTGAATACACCAATAAAATATATTGGAAATGGACCTTTAGTATGTTGGTGGACTTAGATTAAATACATCAATACAATAAATTGGAAATGGACATTTAATGTGTTGGTGGACACAGGGGTAATAGACCAGTATAATAAATTGGAAATGGACCTTTAATATGTTGGTTGACTTAGGTTAAATACATCAATACAATACATTGGAAATGGACATTTAGTATGTTGGTTGACTTAGATTAAATACATCAATACAACACATTGGAATGGACATTTAGTATGTTGGTGGACTTAGATTAAATACATCGATACAATAAATTGGAAATGGACATTTAATGTGTTGGTGGACACAAGGGTAATAGACCAGTATAATAAATTGGAAATGGACCTTTAATATGTTGATGGACTTAGATTAAATACATCAATACAATACATTGGAAATGGACATTTAGTATGTTGGTGGACACAGGGGTAATAGACCAATATAATAAATTGGAAATAGACCTTTAGTATGTTGATGGACTTAGAGTGAATACATCAATACAATGAATTTGAAATGGACATTTAGTATGTTAGTGGACACAAGGGTAATAGATCAATACAATAAATTGGAAATGGACATTTAGTATGTTGGTGGTAATAGACCATTATAATAAATTGAAAATGGACATTTAGTATGTTGGTGGACACAATAGACCAATACAATAAATTGGAAATGGACATTTAATGTGTTGGTGGACACAGGGGTAATAGACCAGTATAATAAATTGGAAATGGACCTTTAATATGTTGATGGACTTAGATTAAATACATTAATACAATAAATTGGAAATGGACATTTAGTATGTTGGTTGACTTATACTGAATACACCAATAAAATATATTGGAAATGGACCTTTAGTATGTTGGTGGACTTAGATTAAATACATCGATACAATAAATTGGAAATGGACATTTAATGTGTTGGTGGACACAGGGGTAATAGACCAGTATAATAAATTGGAAATGGACCTTTAATATGTTGATGGACTTAGATTAAATACATTAATACAATAAATTGGAAATGGACATTTAGTATGTTGGTTGACTTAGACTGAATACACCAATAAAATATATTGGAAATGGACCTTTAGTATGTTGGTGGACTTAGATTAAATACATCAATACAATAAATTGGAAATGGACATTTAATGTGTTGGTGGACACAGGGGTAATAGACCAGTATAATAAATTGGAAATGGACCTTTAATATGTTGGTTGACTTAGATTAAATACATCAATACAATACATTGGAAATGGACATTTAGTATGTTGGTTGACTTAGATTAAATACATCAATACAACACATTGGAATGGACATTTAGTATGTTGGTGGACTTAGATTAAATACATCGATACAATAAATTGGAAATGGACATTTAATGTGTTGGTGGACACAGGGGTAATAGACCAGTATAATAAATTGGAAATGGACCTTTAATATGTTGATGGACTTAGATTAAATACATTAATACAATAAATTGGAAATGGACATTTAGTATGTTGGTTGACTTAGATTAAATACATCAATACAATACATTGGAAATGGACCTTTAGTATGTTGGTGGACACAGGGGTAATAGACCAATATAATAAACTGGAAATAGACCTTTAGTATGTTGATGGACTTAGAGTGAATACATCAATACAATGAATTTGAAATGGACATTTAGTATGTTAGTGGACACAAGGGTAATAGACCAATACAATAAATTGGAAATGGACATTTAGTATGTTGGTGGTAATAGACCATTATAATAAATTGAAAATGGACATTTAGTATGTTGGTGGACACAATAGACCAATACAATAAATTGGAAATGGACATTTAATATGTTGGTGAACACAGGAGTAATAGACCAATACAATAAATTGGAAATGGACATTTAGTATGTTGGTTGACTTAGATTAAATACATCAATACAATACATTGGAAATGGACATTTAGTATGTTGGTGGTAATAGACCATTATAATAAATTGAAAATGGACATTTAGTATGTTGGTGGACACAATAGACCAATACAATAAATTGGAAATGGACATTTAATATGTTGGTGAAAACAGGAGTAATAGACCAATACAATAAATTGGAAATGGACATTTAGTATGTTGGTTGACTTAGATTAAATACATCAATACAATACATTGGAAATGGACGTTTAGTATGTTGGTGTACTTAGATTAAATTCATTAATACAATAAATTGGAAATGGACATTAAATATGTTGTTGGACACAATAGACCAATACAATAAATTGGAAATGGACATTTAGTATGTTGTTGGATGTAGGGTAATAGACCATTATAATAAATTGAAAATGGACATTTAGTATGTTGGTGGACACAATAGACCAATACAATAAATTTGAAATGGACATTTAATATGTTGGTGGACACAATAGACCAATACAATAAATTTGAAATGGACATTTAATGTGTTGGTGGACACAGGGGTAATAGACCAATATAATAAATTGGAAATGGACCTTTAATATGTTGATGGACTTAGATTAAATACATTAATACAATAAATTGGAAATGGACCTTTAGTATGTTGGTGGACTTAGATTAAATACATTAATACAATAAATTGGAAATGGACATTTAGTATGTTGGTTGACTTAGACTGAATATACCAATAAAATATATTGGAAATGGACCTTTAGTATGTTGGTGGACTTAGATTAAATACATCAATACAATAAATTGGAAATGGACATTTAATGTGTTGGTGGACACAGGGGTAATAGACCAGTATAATAAATTGGAAATGGACCTTTAATATGTTGGTTGACTTAGATTAAATACATCAATACAATACATTGGAAATGGACATTTAGTATGTTGGTTGACTTAGATTAAATACATCAATACAACACATTGGAATGGACATTTAGTATGTTGGTGGACTTAGATTAAATACATCGATACAATAAATTGGAAATGGACATTTAATGTGTTGGTGGACACAAGGGTAATAGACCAGTATAATAAATTGGAAATGGACCTTTAATATGTTGATGGACTTAGATTAAATACATTAATACAATAAATTGGAAATGGACATTTAGTATGTTGGTTGACTTAGATTAAATACATCAATACAATACATTGGAAATGGACCTTTAGTATGTTGGTGGACACAGGGGTAATAGACCAATATAATAAATTGGAAATAGACCTTTAGTATGTTGATGGACTTAGAGTGAATACATCAATACAATGAATTTGAAATGGACATTTAGTATGTTAGTGGACACAAGGGTAATAGATCAATACAATAAATTGGAAATGGACATTTAGTATGTTGGTGGTAATAGACCATTATAATAAATTGAAAATGGACATTTAGTATGTTGGTGGACACAATAGACCAATACAATAAATTGGAAATGGACATTTAATGTGTTGGTGGACACAGGGGTAATAGACCAGTATAATAAATTGGAAATGGACCTTTAATATGTTGATGGACTTAGATTAAATACATTAATACAATAAATTGGAAATGGACATTTAGTATGTTGGTTGACTTATACTGAATACACCAATAAAATATATTGGAAATGGACCTTTAGTATGTTGGTGGACTTAGATTAAATACATCGATACAATAAATTGGAAATGGACATTTAATGTGTTGGTTGACACAGGGGTAATAGACCAGTATAATAAATTGGAAATGGACCTTTAATATGTTGATGGACTTAGATTAAATACATTAATACAATAAATTGGAAATGGACATTTAGTATGTTGGTTGACTTAGACTGAATACACCAATAAAATATATTGGAAATGGACCTTTAGTATGTTGGTGGACTTAGATTAAATACATCAATACAATACATTGGAAATGGACATTTAGTATGTTGGTGGACTTAGATTAAATTCATTAATACAATAAATTGGAAATGGACATTAAATATGTTGGTGGACACAATAGACCAATACAATAAATTGGAAATGGACATTTAGTATGTTGTTGGATGTAGGGTAATAGACCATTATAATAAATTGAAAATGGACATTTAGTATGTTGGTGGACACAATAGACCAATACAATAAATTTGAAATGGACATTTAATGTGTTGGTGGACACAGGGGTAATAGACCAATATAATAAATTGGAAATGGACCTTTAATATGTTGATGGACTTAGATTAAATACATTAATACAATAAATTGGAAATGGACCTTTAGTATGTTGGTGGACTTAGATTAAATACATCGATACAATAAATTGGAAATGGACCTTTAATGTGTTGGTTGACACAGGGGTAATAGACCAGTATAATAAATTGGAAATGGACCTTTAATATGTTGATGGACTTAGAATTAAATACATTAATACAATAAATTGGAAATGGACATTTAGTATGTTGGTTGACTTAGACTGAATACACCAATAAAATATATTGGAAATGGACCTTTAGTATGTTGGTGGACTTAGATTAAATACATCAATACAATAAATTGGAAATGGACATTTAATGTGTTGGTGGACACAGGGGTAATAGACCAGTATAATAAATTGGAAATGGACCTTTAATATGTTGGTTGACTTAGATTAAATACATCAATACAATACATTGGGAATGGACATTTAGTATGTTGGTTGACTTAGATTAAATACATCAATACAACACATTGGAATGGACATTTAGTATGTTGGTGGACTTAGATTAAATACATCGATACAATAAATTGGAAATGGACATTTAATGTGTTGGTGGACACAAGGGTAATAGACCAGTATAATAAATTGGAAATGGACCTTTAATATGTTGATGGACTTAGATTAAATACATTAATACAATAAATTGGAAATGGACATTTAGTATGTTGGTTGACTTAGATTAAATACATCTATACAATACATTGGAAATGGACCTTTAGTATGTTGGTGGACACAGGGGTAATAGACCAATATAATAAATTGGAAATAGACCTTTAGTATGTTGATGGACTTAGAGTGAATACATCAATACAATGAATTTGAAATGGACATTTAGTATGTTAGTGGACACAAGGGTAATAGATCAATACAATAAATTGGAAATGGACATTTAGTATGTTGGTGGTAATAGACCATTATAATAAATTGAAAATGGACATTTAGTATGTTGGTGGACACAATAGACCAATACAATAAATTGGAAATGGACATTTAATGTGTTGGTGGACACAGGGGTAATATACCAGTATAATAAATTGGAAATGGACCTTTAATATGTTGATGGACTTAGATTAAATACATTAATACAATAAATTGGAAATGGACATTTAGTATGTTGGTTGACTTAGACTGAATACACCAATAAAATATATTGGAAATGGACCTTTAGTATGTTGGTGGACTTAGATTAAATACATCGATACAATAAATTGGAAATGGACATTTAATGTGTTGGTGGACACAGGGGTAATAGACCAGTATAATAAATTGGAAATGGACCTTTAATATGTTGATGGACTTAGATTAAATACATTAATACAATAAATTGGAAATGGACATTTAGTATGTTGGTTGACTTAGACTGAATACACCAATAAAATATATTGGAAATGGACCTTTAGTATGTTGGTGGACTTAGATTAAATACATCAATACAATAAATTGGAAATGGACATTTAATGTGTTGGTGGACACAGGGGTAATAGACCAGTATAATAAATTGGAAATGGACCTTTAATATGTTGGTTGACTTAGATTAAATACATCAATACAATACATTGGAAATGGACATTTAGTATGTTGGTTGACTTAGATTAAATACATCAATACAACACATTGGAATGGACATTTAGTATGTTGGTGGACTTAGATTAAATACATCGATACAATAAATTGGAAATGGACATTTAATGTGTTGGTGGACACAGGGGTAATAGACCAGTATAATAAATTGGAAATGGACCTTTAATATGTTGATGGACTTAGATTAAATACATTAATACAATAAATTGGAAATGGACATTTAGTATGTTGGTTGACTTAGATTAAATACATCAATACAATACATTGGAAATGGACCTTTAGTATGTTGGTGGACACAGGGGTAATAGACCAATATAATAAATTGGAAATAGACCTTTAGTATGTTGATGGACTTAGAGTGAATACATCAATACAATGAATTTGAAATGGACATTTAGTATGTTAGTGGACACAAGGGTAATAGATCAATACAATAAATTGGAAATAGACATTTAGTATGTTGGTGGTAATAGACCATTATAATAAATTGAAAATGGACATTTAGTATGTTGGTGGACACAATAGACCAATACAATAAATTGGAAATGGACATTTAATATGTTGGTGAACACAGGAGTAATAGACCAATACAATAAATTGGAAATGGACATTTAGTATGTTGGTTGACTTAGATTAAATACATCAATACAATACATTGGAAATGGACATTTAGTATGTTGGTGGACTTAAATTAAATTCATTAATACAATAAATTGGAAATGGACATTAAATATGTTGGTGGACACAATAGACCAATACAATAAATTGGAAATGGACATTTAGTATGTTGTTGGATGTAGGGTAATAGACCATTATAATAAATTGAAAATGGACATTTAGTATGTTGGTGGACACAATAGACCAATACAATAAATTTGAAATGGACATTTAATATGTTGGTGGACACAATAGACCAATACAATAAATTTGAAATGGACATTTAATGTGTTGGTGGACACAGGGGTAATAGACCAATATAATAAATTGGAAATGGACATTTAGTATGTTGCTTGACTTAGAGTGAATTCACCAATAAAATATATTGGAAATGGACCTTTAGTATGTTGGTGGACTTAGATTAAATAAATCAATACAATAAATTTGAAATGGACATTTAATGTGTTGGTGGACACAGGGGTAATAGACCAATATAATAAATTGGAAATTGACCTTTAATATGTTGATGGACTTAGATTAAATACATTAATACAATAAATTGGAAATGGACATTTAGTATGTTGGTTGACTTAGACTGAATACACCAATAAAATATATTGGAAATGGACCTTTAGTATGTTGGTGGACTTAGATTAAATACATCAATACAATGTTGGTTGACTTAGATTAAATACATCAATACCATACATTGGAAATGGACATTTAGTATGTTGGTGGACTTAGATTAAATTCATTAATACAATAAATTGGAAATGGACATTAAATATGTTGGTGGACACAATAGACCAATACAATAAATTGGAAATGGACATTTAGTATGTTAGTGGACACAAGGGTAATAGACCTATACAATAAATTGGAAATGGACTTTTAGTATGTTGTTGGATGTAGGGTAATAGACCAATACAATAAATTGGAAATGGACATTTAGTATTTTGTTGGACGTAGGGTAATAGACTCTTATAATAAATTGAAAATGGACATTTAGTATGTTGGTGGACACAATAGACCAATACAATAAATTGGAAATGGACCTTTAGTATGTTGGTGGACACAGGGGTAATAGACCAATATAATAAATTGGAAATAGACATTTAGTATGTTGGTGGAAGGGTAATAGACCATTATAATAAATTGAAAATGGAAATTTAGTATGTTGGTGGACACAATAGACCAATACAATAAATTTGAAATGGACATTTAATATCTTGGTGGACACAATAGACCAATACAATAAATTGAAAATGGACATTTAGTATGTTAGTGGACACAAGGGTAATAGACCTATACAATAAATTGGAAATGGACTTTTAGTATGTTGTTGGATGTAGGGTAATAGACCAATACAATAAATTGGAAATGGACATTTAGTATGTTGTTGGACGTAGGGTAATAGACTCTTATAATAAATTGAAAATGGACATTTAGTATGTTGGTGGACACAATAGACCAATACAATAAATTTGAAATGGACCTTTAGTATGTTGGTGGACACAGGGGTAATAGACCAATATAATAAATTGGAAATAGACCTTTAGTATGTTGGTGGAAGGGTAATAGACCATTATAATAAATTGAAAATGGAAATTTAGTATGTTGGTGGACACAACAGACCAATACAATAAATTTGAAATGGACATTTAATATCTTGGTGGACACAATAGACCAAAACAATAAATTGAAAATGGACCTTTAGTATGTTGGTGGACACAGGGATAATAGACCATTATAATAAATTGAAAATGGACATTTAGCATGTTGGTGGACACAGGGGTAATAGACCAATACAATAAATTGGAAATGGACATTTAGTATGTTGGTGGTGACAGCGTGTCAGAGTGTCACCTCCTCTCTTTAGGCTGTTTCGTAATTGTCATTGATTAGATCTACCACTGTCGCGTCACAAGTGAATTAAATTGCTACTACACCCACTTGCAAGTCATACATATTTTAACGTGGTCAAAGGGGACAAATCATTTGTCCATGGACAGACCCACTGCCTCCCAGACACACACGGAGGGTCCTCAGACAACAGTGAGAAAGTGGTTCAATTTAGTGGGTAAATGGACAAGTAGCTGTGGTCAGCCCCATCCCCTACTGGACACACTCCAGGGGCCTGTGGTCCCCCAGGGACAAAGTCTTGTAATATAGCAGGAAGGTGGACAAATAGTGTGTTCATGGTCAGCCCCGCTCCCTCCGGGACACAACCCCGCGGTCCGTGCACCCCCAGGGACAAACTCCTGTAATATAGTGGGAATGTGGACAAATAATGTGTTTGTGGTCATCCCCGCCCCCTCCCGGACATGCCCCAGCTGTCGGCCAATCAAAGGCTTGCTTCCGTGGGCTTTTCCCCAAAATAGCTTGTAAGGGGCCGTTTAGTGGCTACGTGGGTTGTTGGGGCGCTCCTTGGCACCCCGAGGGGGAAGTGATGCAATAAAGTGGGCATTTGGCCCTATAGGGTTTTCGTGGTCAGCCCCCACCTTCCCCCAAAAAAGAACCCACCTGTGGTTTATTTGACTGGGGAGGGATCCCACTGCAATAAGCCTGAGTTGAGACGTGGTGGCGCCACCCAGCGGTCAGCTGCAGGACTGCATGTAAATGCTTTCCGTTTTTGAATGCTCGTAGCGCGGCCACCGTGGGGCGCAGATGCTCGGGGACGCCTCTTTTCGTCTTCGGGGGACCCGCCGGTCGATGCGGAGCAGCGCTGCGCGTCGGCAAAAATCATCTAGGGGGCGTCGCGCAGCGTCCATGAACCAGCGTCCACGGAGCTACCGAATAAGCGCTCCGAGGACCTCCCGTCCTTACTACTTTCCTACTGTAAGGAAGTGCCCATGTACAATTTATTTTAATGGTGGCAAATACATGGTTCGTGGACAGTAATTTTTTTAGCTAATTATACATTTTAAAGAGTTGTAAGTTACATACATGCAATAAAAATGATAATAAAGTCATATACATAAAAAGTGTGGTAAAACAAAGTCCAAAATGAAGGTCCCATCTGCAGCTTATTTAATGGATGCAAATACATGGTTCGTGGAAATAAACTGAAAGGGCAGACAGGTAGATAGATAGATAGATACATACATACATACATAGTTGACATATTGAGAATTGCACTGTGCAAAAGTGCTAAAAATTGCATGTTTTAGAACAAAATCAAAGACAGTTTCAATTTTTTGCATGAATTTTTTGACTTTCTCTGATTCTTTCAAAATTCATTCCACAGAGAGAGGAGACTGAGAAGAGCACACAAGTACCAGTTAATTCCAGAGCTGAGATATGCAGATCCCACTTACAATTTATCCTATTCAAAATTTTAGGTGGTTCGTGGACAGTCGAATTTTGAGGTGTTGAAGGGTGTATGCTGTTCAGGGGGTGTCATACAGTCACCTAAATGTGATATTCAGTGAATTAATCTAGCCCACACATTAAAAACAGATGTCCACCAAGTGACTATTTAAGGCAATGCAAATAAATTCCCCGTGGGCCATCCCACTTACAATCTATCTAATGGGCTAAAATAGGTGTTTGGTGGACATCATTTTTATAACTCCAGGATAAAATTTATGACTCAAAATCACATTTAGATGACTCTATGATGCCCCCTGAACAACATACACCCTTCAAAACTTCAACATTTTACTGTCCACGAACCACCTAAAATTTTGAGTGGGATAAATTGTACGTGGAATCTCCATAACTCCAGACTGGGACAACTTGGACACTTCAAACCTGCACTCATGTGCTCATCTCAGTCTCCTCTAACTTTGGCGTGAATTTCGAGAGGAGAAAGTCAAAAATGTTGTCTCAGGGTTAATACACCTATACAATAAATTGGAAATGGACATTTAGTATGTTGGTGGACTTAAGGTTAATACACCTATGCAATAAATTGGAAATGGACATTTAGTATGTTGGTGGACTTAGGGTTAATACACCTATACAATAAATTGGAAATGTACATTTAGTATGTTTGTGGACTTAGGGTTAATACACATATGCAATAAATTGGAAATGGACATTTAGTATGATGTGGACTTAGGGTTAATACACCAACACAATAAATTGGAAATGGACATTTATTATGTTGGTGGACTTAAGCGTAATAGACCAATACAATAAATTGAAAATGGACATTTATTATGTTGGTGGACTTAGGGTTAATACACCTATACAATACATTTAAAATGGACATTTAGTATGTTGGTGGGCTTAGGGTTAATACACATATACAATAAATTGGAAATGGACATTTAGGATGTTGGTGGACTTAGGGTTAATACACCTATAAAATACATGGAAATGGACATTTAATATGTTGGTGGACACAATAGACCAATACAATAAATTGAAAATGGACATTTAGTATGTTGGTGGACTTAGGGTTAATACACCTATAAAATACATTGGAAATGGACATTTAATATGTTGGTGGACACAATAGACCAATACAATAAATTAAAAATGGACATTTAGTATGTTGGTGGACTTAGGGTTAATACACCTATACAATAAATTGGAAATGGACATTTAGTATGTTGGCGGTGACAGCGTGTCAGAGTGTGCACCTCCTCTCTGTAGGCTGTTTCATCATTGTCAGTTATTAGATCTACCACCGTCATATCGTAAGTGAACTTAATTGCTACTGCACCCACTTACAAGTCATAAATATTTAACATGGTCAAAGGGGACAAATAATTTGTCCTTGGACAGACCCACTGCCTCCCGGATACACACAGAGGGTCCTCAGACCAACAGTGAGTAAGTTGTCCAATTTAGTGGGTAAATGGACAAATAGTTGTTTTGTGGTCAGCCCTGTCCCCTACTGGATACACTCCAGGGGTCTGTGGTCACCCAGGGACAAAGTCTTGTAATATAGTGGGAAGGTGGACAAATAGTGTGTTAGTGGTCAGCCCCGCCCTCTCCCGGACACGCCCCCGTGGTCGGCCAATCAAAGGCTCGCTTCCGTGGGCTCTTCCCCAAAATAGCTGTAAGGGGCTGTTTAGTGGCTCCATGGGTCGTGGGGGCGGTCCTTGGCACCCCAAGGAGGAAGTAGTGGATATTTGGACTAATAGGGTTTTTGTGGTCATAATAATCCCCCACCTTCCCCAAAAAAAGAGCCCACCTGTGGTTTATTTGAATGGAGAGGGAGCCCACTGCAATAAGCCTGTGGTGGGATGTGGTGGCGCCACCCAGGGGTCGGCTGCAGAACTGCAAGAAAAACGGCACTCAGGGACCCACCGGTCGACGCGGAGTCGTGCTGTGCGTCGGCAAAAATCATCTAGGGGGCGTCGTGCAGCATCCACAAACCAGCAGCCACGGAGCTACCGAATAAGCGCTCCGAGGACCTCCCGGCCTTACTACCTCCCTACTGTAGGGCCATGTGGTTGCTAGGCAGTTACCAAGGTGATACTTAGCCTGGCTCCTTGCTATCCTGAGTGAAATAAGTCAACCCGGAAGTCTCTACGACATTCTGATCCTGAAATAACCATATTAGTGATTTTGAATGGAAGTCAATGGTGTTTGGTTGCTAGGGTGCTCTAAATGGTTGATAGGGTGTGGCTAAGTAGTTACCATGATGATACTTAAAGACTGCTTGCTCACCCAATTAAAACAAGCCAACTCTCATGTCTCTAGGAAATTCTGATCCGAAGATATAACGCTCTAATTGAAAACAATAGATTTGGTTGCTAGGGTGATCTAAATAGTTGCCAGTGAACAGATTAGTTCTTATTGGCTGCTTACTAACCTGACACAAAAGAGCCAATCCCCAAGTTTCTACGACATTCTGTTCTGAAGATATCCTTCTGAGACATTTTAAATGGAAGTTAATGGGGGTGGTTGCTAGGGTCCCATAAATGTTTGTTAGGGTGTGGCTATTCCATTTCCAAGGTGATACTTAAAGAGTGATTGGTATCCTGATTGAAATGAGCCCGCCCCCATGTCTCTATGTCACTCTGATTGGGAGATATGATCTGACAACTTTCTTGCATTGACTGCCATAGTAGGAACAAAAATGTCTTCCCATAGTACCCTATGGGATTTTTGGGATGGTTTTTTGCCCCCCTTTTTACCCCTTGGGGTACATTTTACCCCCAAATACAGGGTATGTTCGAACACGTCTTGCCAGCACGAATCAAATGAGAGTACCCACATGTGTCTAAGACATTCTGCTCAGAAGATATCACACTCAGCCATTTTGAATCAAAGTCAGTGGGGATGGTTGCTAGGGTGCTCTAAATGGTTATTAGGGTGTGGCTAACCATTAAACAGAGTGATTATTATTGGCTGTTTACTAAACTGACTCAATGGAGCCAATCCGCAAGTCTCTAAAAAATTATGTTCTGAAGATATCCTTCTGAGACATTTTGAATGGAAGTTAATGGGGGGTGTTTGCTAGGGCATGGCTAGCCAGTGACCAGAGTGATTCTTTTTGGCTGCTTACTAACCTGACTCAAAAGAGGCAATCCCCAAGTGTCTATGACATTCTGTTCTGAAGATATCCTTCTGAGACATTTTGAATGGAAGTCTATGTGGGTGGTTGTTAGGGTGCCATAAATGGTTGCTAGGGAGTGGCTACACCATTTCCAGGATACCTAAAGACTGATTGGAAGCCCGAGTTAAATGAACCCACCCCCATGTCTCTACGACATTCTGATTGGGAGATATGATCTGACAACTTTCTTGCATTGACTGCCATAGTTGGGAAACAAAATTGTTTTCATGGGCGAGACCCTCGCCATAGTATGTCAATGGGACATTTCAGGACATTTGTTTGCCCCCCAGGGGTGCACCGTACCCCCAACCCCTTAGAAAAACCATAGCACAAGTGTCGTAAATAGGCCAGTCGATTTGACACCTCATTTGTGGGTCTACAACAAATGGTGCAGGATGAGTTAGGTGCTGAAATTTGTACGGAATAATAATAATAATAATAATAATATGTGAGATTACAATAGTGATGCTTTGCTCTGCAAGCACCACTAATTAGGTACATTTCCTGAAGATAACGTGAGTGGTGCTTGCCGTAGCAAAGTTTCTCACCACAATGTCCCACCAACTGCCCCAAGTTGAAAGAGGCAACCCCCATGACAGTAGGACGTTCTGGTGCAGAGATATGTGATTTGTTACTTGGTTGCTAGGGTAACCCCATCTGGTTGCTATGCAGTTATCAGGGTGATACTTAACAAGGCTCCTTGCTATCCTGTTTGAAATAAGTCAACCAGGAAGTCTCTACGATGTTCTGTTTCAGAGATATGTGATTTGTTACTTGGTTGCTAGGGTAACCCCATCTGGTTACTAGGCAGTTACCAGGGTGATACTCAACAAGGCTCCTTGCCATCCTGAGTGAAATAAGTCAACCTGGAAATCTCTACGACATTCTGATCCTGAGATACCAATCTTAGTGATTTTGAATGGAAGTAAATGGTGTTTGGTCGCTAGGATGCTCTAAATGGTTACTAGGGCGTGGCTAAGTAGTTCCCATGATAATACTTGAAGACAGATTTCTCACCCAATTAAAACAAGCCAACTCTCATTTCTCTAGGACATTCTGATCCGAAGATATCACACTCTAAGTGAAAGCAATAGCATTGGTTGCTAGGGTGGTCTAAATGGTTGCCAGGGCGTGGCTAGCCAGTGAACAGAGTGATTCTTATTGGCTGCTTACTAACCTGACTCAAAAGAGGCAATCACCAAGTGTGTAGGACATTCTGTTCTGAAGATATCCTTCTGAGACATTTTGAATGGAAGTTAATGAGGGGTGGTTGCTAGGGTCCCATAAATGGTTGTTAGGGCATGGCTACACTATTTCCAAGGTGATACTTAAAGGGTGATTGGTATCCCGATTGAAATGAGCCTGCCCCCATGTCTCTATGTTATTCTGATTGTGAGATATGATCTGACAACTTTCTTGCATTGACTGCCATAGTAGGGGGGAAAAAATGTTTTCATGGGCGAGACCCTTGCCATAGTATGCCTATGGGACATTTTCGGGAGGTTTTTTGCCCCCAGGGGTGCACCGTACCCCCGACCCATTAGAAAAGTCATAGCACAGGTGTCGTCAATAGGCCGGTCGATTTGACACCTCATTCGTGGGTCTACTCCGCAAGCACCACTAATAATAATAATAATAAGAAGAAGTATGTGAGATTATAATAGTGATGTGTTGCTTCGCAAGCACCACTAATGCGTTTATTTTCCTTTTTCAAAATCTACCAGTTAGAATATCAAAAAGTGTTTTTAGAAAATGTACTTTATAAATATATATGGGATAATAGGAAACCTATAATTAGTCTTAAAATTCTTATCAAAAAGGCTTGGGGGACTAGATTTCCCAAATTTAATAAATTATTATAAAGTGCCCAAATTCAACCTATATTGATTTGGATGAATGAAGAATCTAAAGTGAAATGGAGGAAGACAGAAATGTATCAAATGGGGGAAAATTGATTTGTTCCAAAATCAAAGGATAATATTTGTATTCATAGTACTTTTAGAATTTGGTTAGAAAAAAAAGAAAAAGAGTAAAATTAAGAAAGATATAGTTAATTTACAAGAAACTGCTAAAGATCCTGATTTCATGCCAAACAGATAATACATTTAAGTTTTGGGCAGATAGAGGTCTGAAAAGATTACCAACTGTTCACTGATAAAGGAATGGATACCTTTTCAAACCTAGCAAAAAAAATATGAGCTTCCAAATTGACATTTATTTAAATATTTACAGGTAAGAAGATGTTTATTAACAGAAGTTAAAGTAAAAGAAATAAAAAAGGAAATGCATCCATTAATAAATTATATAACTGATACATACAATACAACTAATCCAATAAAAATGTTAGGAATTTTAAAGAGTGCACTTGAAAGAGATACACAGGACACTCTGAATAAAATGATATGTAGGTGGGAGGATGAATTAAAAATAAAAATGAGTCAGCAAGACTGGGAAGAAATACCATAGAATACATTCCACACTACTCAATCCAGTGTTTGGAGGGAATATGCCTGGAAGATACAAATGAGATTGTTTATAACACCTGTTATTCAAAGTAAATACAATAGCTGGTAAAAGTGGATTGTTGGAGAAATTGTGGAGGAAAAAAAAAGCTCATTACAGTCAAATTCTGCTATAAAGTGATTAGACAGGTTAACTGAATATTTAACTGCACAATAGAAATACATCCAGAAAACCTTATTTTGGGTAAAATGCCATTGTCCTTAAGAAATAAAACTGAACAAAATATATTTCAGGTAATCAGAATAGCAGCTTTGAAACAGATTACAAAAAATTGGCTTAAACCACCTGAACCCCCACAATTTCAAAGATGGAGAGAAACAATTTCAGAAATATACCAAATGGAGAAAATAACATTTAAAATTTATAATAAAAGTCTGGAATGTGAACATAAATGGGATTTGCTTAAAACTATTATAAATTAATTTAGATTGTTTCCTTCAGAATCTTGATTTTTTTTTAATAAAATGAGTTAAAATATGAGGTATGATGTCCTGTCTTATTTAATATATAAAAAAGGAGGTGATGCCTTAACTTTCTTTCCACTTCATTTGAAATAAAATATAACGTAAATTAACGAATTACACATGTTATTTATAGAATATGTTGTGAATGGTTATTTGATATGGTTATTATAAATAACATCCAGTTTATTTCTCTTTCTTGATGTACAATTTGTACATTGTCTTTAGTAAAAAAAAAAAGTTAAAAATAAAAAGCATAAAAAGGCTACAATTGATTAATTTAAAAATGAGCACTTGGAATACTTTATGCAAAAAAAAAAAATGCTATGCAATAATACGACGTATTTTGTGTACTGCTTATATTGCTTATTATTCTAACTTCAGGTAAAATACTGTATGTTCATCTCGAGTCCATGAAAGAAAGAAGCGGTTTGGGTGGCATTCACCCCTTTCCGTAGCAATCTTGAGCTTTTAATATTTTAAAAACGATTATATTTTGTAGGTATCATATTAATTCATCTTACTGGCTGTTTTATAGATAGTCTAATATATTATGTTTATATTTTCAAAGATATTTTTTGCTATAGCTAAAGAGGGTAAATGAAAAGCAATTACATTTTAAATGAAATACTATATCTGCTGAAAATCTACATTATACGATTCTCAAATAAATAATTTATTTTGTGGATTTCTAAGATTTTATTTGAAAAGTGTGCTTTCAGAGACACGGGGGAGTGACTTGATTGCATCAAAGATGTCATTTTCCTCACAGCTGACTGGTTCAGCATCTGTTAGCGATCTGTAACTCAGAACAAAACCTGCTACAGAGCAGGTTAACCATGTAGCGTAAGTTGCTATGGCGATGAACACTGCTAAAAGCCGACCAACTTTCATGGTACCTAAACCTGGGGTTGAGTCAAACTAAACTAAAATTTACCTGGTTAGCCACCAAAACCGGCTTCATGGTACAGGCCTAGGGTTCAGCCACTTGTTGGTTGTTTTTTTTTAGTCTTTGTGGCTGAACTCTGACACTCATATTTTGTGTCTTGTTTTCATGTGATTGTGTGCACACTGCACTGTTTTTACTTTGCGGTGTGCACTTATGTCTTTTCTAGTCTGTGTCTTGTGTGAGAATACATGGCTTGCCTTATTGCTATTGTCATGTGTTCTCTTGTCTTGTTGTTTATTGGCATGAGTGCATGTTGCTCTTATGTCATCCTGGCAGCATGCACTCATGTCAATTGTTTGTGTGAGTGTGGGGCTTTGTTTTGGTTTCTCATTGCCATGCGTGAACCATGACAATGACAGGTTCTGTGGCTTTTTCATGGTGAAAAAAAAAAAAAAACTTAAAATACAATGAAAGGTATAATGATCAAAACCTCTAAAACTAATTCAGACCTGACTTGACAAGCTTGATAAAAAACTTTTTGTTATAAAATATGCTTCAGTGACAGTGGACTCTGGCATGAGGCATATACTGGTGAAATTTCTCCTGCTATTAAAAACTCACTTGGAGTGTCCTATTCAGCAGTGGGCATAAATTGTCTGATTTCAGGAATTTGGAAAATGCGTCTTTTTTTAAGTATAGGGTTGGTTTACCTGCTGAAAGTAATACTGTTGATAACCCTGCAAATAATAACTGCATGTTTTTTTAATTTTTTATAAAAAGCTAATTTAGGCACATTAAAGGGGTCATGAGTTTATTGTACTATAAAAACACACAATATGTAGCAGAATTCAAAACTTCCCCTCTAGTCCAAAAAGATAATTTCTTCCCACCCAGCCTCAAAAATAGCTTGTTCTTTACTTCTGTGAATTTCCTACATTAATTGGGGTACTCATTAATGCAAGACCGTCCTCTACAGCAAGAGATCAACACCTTTTACATCATTGCACCCTTGGCTCTGTGTTCCAGACAGCACAAACTCTTGAGGAGAGCAACAGATAGGCCAACTCTTACAACAAAGGACTACTTGTGCCCATCTGGACTATTTTTTTTTAATTATTTTTCCTTTGAAAACATGCACTAGACAGATGTCTTTGATCATTGCCAGAATTTCGCGCTGTTTTTAAAAGATGCTCTGTCAAGTTTTCACAGAAGATCTAGGTGTGTGTGTGTGCAGTCAGTGCTTTGATCACCATGTGGATTATATCAATGTTAATTGCTTTTGAACCAGTCACAATATGACTTAAACTTTGCAAAGGAACTGTTATTGAAAGATGGGGCAGTTTAAAACACTACTGGACCAGATCCGGATCCCAAAGTGACTAAGGTGTTTCATGTATGAAATGTTTAATCTGTCATTACTGTTTACTATTTACGGTTTATTGTTTTTAAAAGACACTGTGTCAAGTTATAAACCTTAATACGAGACCCTCGCCCTGTTATGCACCAGAAGTGTCCATTGACACGGCGCGATACACCGCAGTGGTTTTTCCATTTTATTCTGCTGCACAGCGACTGGCTCTGTTCGGTATAAAGTTGTCCTGGATGCATTCTTGTGCCCATCTGCGCTGTTTTTAATTGTTAGTTTATGTAAACATGCACTGGATGGATGTCTTTTTGATGTGTTTCTGGCAATGTGTGCTGCGTTTATGAACACCACTGATGTTGGATAACCAGTTTCATCCATTAAATGTTTAATCTGTCATGACTCTTTGATATGTATGGATTATTGTGCTGCTGGGTTTAGATGGCATGTGTTGGATTTGCATTATGTGTAACACTGAGATCTGTTGTTGTGGAGCTGGTTCATTCATTTGAGTTTCAAATATACTGTATATGGCTGTGATAGAGGGGCTGCACAATGTTAGCCAATCATAACAGTGGGTGTTCACATTGAAGTCTTAAGAGGCGAGGCTGCTAAAACAGAGTGTTCCAGTGAATGGCCAGAGACAGGGTGGAAAATAGTCATATTTGAGTAAATTATGACTATTTTTGGTGCAAAAAAACTTTACTAACTTTACTACTGGACCTCATAAATAATAATAATAAAAAATAAAATTATTAAAATAAAAGAGTATGACATGACCCCTTTAAGACGTTCCTTAAACCAGTGAAACATTAGAGAGATCAGTGAAAAATTAAAAAACAATGGGGATTAAGAACCATGGCAACCTGCAGGTCACGGCAGCTGGAGAGGTGGCTGAACTTGCACTGTAGAGGGAAAAACTTAATACTGCTAATGCTTAATTGAGGGGTAAAGCATACGGTCAATGCTTGAGGGGCCTGAAGCTAGAAAAATAGAAAGCAGAATATAGCGGCAAAAAGGATGTTGTGGCCACAATTGCAACCCCTGGGTTAGTTTGCATTACTATATATAGTCTTTGTCTGCTTACACTTTTAAAGATGGAATAGTTGATTGGGTTAAATCTCTGGATCATCTGAATAACAATCATATGCATACATGTACAATATATACACTGCTGGATGATATTAAATGTCTAGGGTACCTGAAACTCAAAGAATCACTTTTGTGAAAATCTGGGAATCTTAGCTTCATTCATAAAATTTAGAAGATTTCAATAGTACCTTTCAAAGTAATTTTTGAAAAGATCTATCTACTGTAGGCACTATGCATGAAAAGTTAAGCGACTGATCAATCAGATAAACTGGTAGGCTGGTATCTGCTGTCAGGAGAAGAATAACAATGACATTCATTCAGGAACTACTTTGAGTGAAAGGAAATATATTCTGGAAAAGTCTGAGATGTCTTATTTCATGGTTTAGCCTTAGCATTTGAGATTGAAGTTCTGCACAGGTCCGATCACCGGTGACCACAGACAGATGCATGCCGGTTAGAAATGTGTCTGAGTGAGGACCGACTTGCTTTGATGTCATGCTGACCTATGCCAAGAAACTCCCATGACGGCGAGGTTCTCTTCAAAAATGTTTGACTTCTTTAACTCTAATATCATGTTTTTATGTGTAAAAATTTGGTGTGAATTTTCCAAACACTCTAACAATGCCATCTCTGCCTGGAACATGTGATTACTATAATATTTGTAAAAATATGAAATATGTGTGTATTAAACTAAAACGGGTGGAAAGACACGTCTTTTGGTGCAAATGAAATATCAGGTTCATTGGTTGTCTTGCTCATCATATTTATTTTAATGTAAAAGCTACAGAATTTAAATTCCATCCACTTTATTAGTAACAAAGCACATAAACTTGAATAACGCGTTCCCTGTCTGTCACTCACTCGACGTTGTGTCGATGTAGTGACACTAGGGGTTCGATATTGAAAGCCCCAATCACCTTTGCTTAAAATAGAAAAGGCCAATGAGAATTGGCAAGTGGAATTTGCATGCCATTTTCTGCCCCCATACATACAGGTATAAAAGGAGATGGCATGCACCACTCATTCAGATTTTTTCTTCGGAGCCGAATGCATGCTTGTTTGTCCTCTAACCTTTAGCTTATGCTGCTGGATTTTACGGTGCATATCAGCGGTCACCCTCACATGGTCGAGTGTTGTTATATTTCCTTCTAAAAGAGCTCGTGCAAATGCTTGGCGTCTTTTTAAAGATGTTTTTCCGCATTTGCGCTACTGGATGAGGCCGTTATCTCTCCCCTCCGGACAGCCATGAAATCTGTCTCGAGTGCTTGGGGCACCAGCAGGCCGATGCAGCTTTCATGGAATGGTTATGTTCTCATTGCGAGAACATGCCCATCAGAACGTTGTGGTCACAGCTCACTTCCTCCTTCATGAAGCAAGGAGCCACCGCGGCTGCTCCCCGACCCGCTCCGTCCTGGGCTGATGCTCAGCCTGCCGGGTCAGCAAGCACCGCGGGCGATCTGGATGTGCATATGGGAGCGTTTTTGCCGGCTCAACCCTCGCAGACCTCCCATCCCCCAGCACGCATATTCTATCCAGAAGAGCTGTCGAGCGATACAGTCGGTTCTCCTCAGGGCGGATTTAATGTGTCGTTTGTGGCTTGCGACGAGGATGAGCTTTTGGTTGCAGCATTGGATGGTGGGCTTCTGCTGTCGGAAGTGGACAAATCTTCTGAGCTCCCACCCATGGGCGGTAGAGCACAGGATGAGGCGGACGCTGAGATGTCATCCATGCTTGCCCGGGTGGCTGCGAATATTGGGCTGAAGTGGAACCCTCCACCCTGCCCTGAGCGTTCGCGGCTGGATGATTGGTTTCTGGGTTCGGAGCGTTTCTGGGCTTGTCCATCCTAACTACCCTCGACGGCGGAGCGACTAAGGGAAATGTCGAGCTCCCCCAGGTAGAGCGTGCCGTAGCGTTGCATTTATGCCCACAGGGTGCAGCCACCTGGCGTGACCGACCAAGGCTCACTTCCAAGGCCTGTAAGTTCTCCTCCTCATTAATGATGAAGGCTTACAAGGCCGTGGGTCAAGCCATTTCCGCCCTGCACGCCATGGCCATCCTGCAGGTCCACCAGGCCAAGGCGCTGAAAGATCTGCACAAGGGTAGAACCGACCCAGGGCTGATGCTGGAACTGCATACTGCGACGACCTCACGACAAAAGTCACGGCGCGCGCCCTGGGCTGGACGATGTTCACTCTTGTAGTCCAAGAGCAGCACCTGTGGGTCAACCTTGCGGAGATGCGTGACGCCGAGAAAGTCCGCTTTCTCGATGCACCCATCTCCCAAGGGAGGCTTTTTGGCAACATCGTCGACGATTTTGCCGTCAGTTCTCAACGGTGAGGAAGCTGACCGAGGCGATTAAGGACATCTTGCCGTGGTATGACTCGGCCGCCTTCAGGCCTCCAAAGACCCATGACCTGTCTACTTCTCGCCAGAGCCGTTCCCCTGTGGTGCCAGCCCCAACTCCCATACCATCGGAGTCCGTATGCTGGCCTCAGAGAAGAAGATCCTCCCACGGGAAGTTGGCTCCACCTGCCCATCAGCTGGCCCCCAAGAACCCCGGACGGGCTTCCAACCCGGGGATGAGGTGACTGACTCCGAAAGGTCTGGCCCGGGTGAACTCTCCAGCCCCACCATCACCCCTGGGCCAGCACATGGTAAGTATTATATCGCCGGGTGCCCTCTGGGCCTCAGTGCCCACATGGTTGGTAAAACAGCAGTTTCCTCATTCCCTGGGTCAGCACACTCACGATGGCCAGGTGCTGGAAGTCTTTCCAGTCAATCAGGCGAACGTGAGTACCTCACGTTCCCTCGTTCTCTGTCGAGAGACAGCCGGCGAACAGGTCGCTCGCCAGTCACTGGCCATCGTTGCCATGGTGGGGAGCCTGCTCTGCCTTGAACCACCCTGCCCGAGCACATTAAGTCCAGTCGTCCCCTAGGTGCCGCTGGCACGGAATCTGGAGGCCTGGTTAGCGCTCTCCAGCCCCTTGCTGTGGCTCATCAGGACGATTCGCCTCGGCTACATGATCCAGTTCACCAGACACCCGCCCAGGTTCAGTGGCATCCTCTCCACTACGGTGTGAGGTGAGGGTGTCTCCGTCCTCCGGGTGGAGGTTGCCACCCTTCTGGCGAAGGGAGCAATAGAGCCCATCCCTGTAGCTGAGTTGGCAAGGACTTTTACAGCCCTTATTTTATCATGCCCAAGAGAGGGGGAGGGTCGCGCCCAATCTTGGATCTGCATGCTTTCAGCAAAGCCTTACACAGGCTTCCGTTCAAGATGTTATCACAGAAGCGCATCCTGGCGTCAATACGACATCAGGATTGGTTCACAGACATCGACCTGAATGTCGCGTACTTTCACGTATCGATCCTTCCTCGACACAGACCCTTTCTTCGATTTGCCTTCGAGGGATGAGCATACCAGTACAAGATCCTCCCCTTCGGTCTGTCCATGTCCCCTCGTGTCTTTACCAAGGTCGCAGAGGCTGCCCTGGCCCCACTGAGGGAGAAGGGCATTCGCATTCTCAATTATCTCAACGACTGGCTAATCCTAGCTCACTCGCTAGATCTATTGTGTGCGCATAGGGACCTTGTGCTTCTTTGTATCCTCCTAGACCGCACCTGATTCCCTCTTGAGATCCCTCTGTGGTCCTACCTGCCCTACAGAGAGCCCCCTTTGAGCCCCTGGAGCAGGCCGCGCTCAGTAATTTGTCTCTGAAGATGGCCCTTCTGGTGGCGCTCACTTCCATCAAGAGGGTGGGGGACCTGCAGGTGCTCTCTGTTACCAGCGAATGCCTGGAGTTCGGGCTGGCACACTCACACGTGAACTTGAGACCCCGGCCCGGTTACATGCCCAAAGTTCCCACCACTCCTTTTCGGGACCAGGTGGTGAACCTTCAAGTGCTCCCTACAGAGGAGGAAGACCCAGCCTTGTCGTTGCTGTGTCCAGTTCATGCCCTGCGAATCTATCTGGACCGAACGCAGAGCTTTAAACGCTCGGAGCAGCTCTTTGTCTGTTTTGGAGGACAGCAGAAGGGGAAAGCTGTCTCCAAGCAGAGGCTAGCCCATTGGATTGTGGATGCCATTTCTCTTGCATACCAATCTCAGGACTTGCCATGCCACTTGGGAGTCCAGGTGCACTCCACTAGAGGTGTTGTGTCCTCCTGGGCACTGGCAAGGGGAACCTCTCTAGCAGACATATGCAGAGCTGCGGGTTGGGCTACACCCAATACTTTTGCGAGGTTTTATAACCTGCGCATAGACCCGGTTTTGGCCCGAGTGTTACACGGTAACAGCAGGAAGACCGGGCGGCCAGTTGGGTGTACCGCTTGCATTGCGCCTTTCCCCTTTTTCAAAGGTGATAACGTGCGCCTTTTTGTCCACAACAGTTCCCCCTATCCGGTGAACCCCGGACACCTCTTTAATTCTTAAGCACTGTTCAGTGACGAACTCGGTGGAGGAGTAATGTCACCAGGCCCAGTACTCGTGGTATGCCCCTTTTCAGGTGAGCCCGTGTGCTCGGGCTCAGTGCTCCATGCATGGTGATTCCCCCTTGGTAATCCTGTATGATGAGTTTCCTCTGTTCTGTTTCCCCTTAGGTGAACCCTGTGTTTCCCCTCACCAGAGCTTTCTCTGCCTTGGCCACTGTGGCTGCGTACCCTCTCTGTAGATAGGGTCCTCCGGTGGTATCATTCCATATGTGAACTTTCCCATTGGTAAGTCCATGTGAGGTATTCTATGCATGTTAACCTCCCTCCGGTAGGATGTGTTCTCCGTAGTGCTCTCCTTCCTGGAGAGGGAAGAGCACTTCCCAGCGCTATTCTAGAAAGTGCTCTGCGGGAAATTGCTAAACAGCAAATCAGGAAAGGCACCGCTGGTAGCCTACTTGGGTAAGTGCCTCCTCCCCCCTTAACGGGACTAGGGAGATGCCTTACCTAACTTGCTGGAAGGTCACAATGTGGTTGAGTGCTTGCTGCGAGGAAAGCAGCAGCTTGCCCGTGTGCACTCTTCCGTAACTCGTGACACAGTTCAGCGCCTGCGCGTTTCCTATAGGAACCCCTAGTGTCACTACATCGACCCTAATATCAAATGTTTATCATATTACTATTGACCCTTCACTAAGCCCCACCCCCCTTGGTTACTGTTTAAAAAGTTTAAAAAGTCACATGCATAATAATTATATGTAACCAATAAGATGGCTTTAATGTGTTTTTTTTTTATCATTATGTCTGTCAGTGTCTATGCACATCCCATATTGAGCATGCTTGGTGTGTGCCTCTTATTAGAGAATGCTGTTGCTAATATTAAGCTCAATTCTCCGTTATTGTGCACACCTGTGCCTCTCCCTTGTGACTGATATGTTGCGCGTTAAGTATTTGATTGATAAATGGTGTTCATAAAGAGGACGTTGCAGGATCAACTCTGCAGCTTTGTTCTCTCTCTCCCTGTTAGTTGCGGTTTGCTTTTTATTTTTGTGCCTCTAGAGTACCAATATTAATTTGTATATATTATTAGGTTGAAGTGCATTGATATGGTGAGCTTTGTGTATAAGAGCCTTAAGGGGGTAAGCCTATTGCAAGGCAGTTGCAGTGACTTTTCAGACGATCTCTTATGAACCATAAGCAAATATTTAATAAATATTTAACTTAAACTTTACCCTGCTAAATTATATTATGCAGACATAATGCACTGATGTTTTGTTTAAATATAATTTGTTTGGTATATTTATTATGACCCGGGAATTTACTTGTCGTATGGTCTTACTTAACACATTGGCTCCATGCTAACTAGTCGTGGGTATCATGAATTCGGTTGCACTTGTTCCATATGATGAGAGCAGTCCTTAAACTGTGTCCCGTGTATTTGTGAAAAATACATTTTCAGATACAGGCTATACAAATATTTTTTTTGTAAATAGAGTGAACACAGACGCTTTGCTCTCATGCTTTCGTTTCTCATGCCTTGAGATAAGAGCGCATCATCAGTTGCTCGTGCTCGCTCTTTTCCTCTCACACTCACTCAAACAGACACACACAGTGCATAAGGAAAGAGAGAAAGACAAGCTGCTCATACAGGTGCATCTCAATAAATTAGAATGTCGTGGAAAAGTTCATTTATTTCAGTAATTCAACTCAAATTGTGAAACTTGTGTATTAAATAAATTCAGTGCACACAGACTGAAGTAGTTTAAGTCTTTGGTTCTTTTAATTGTGATGATTTTGGCTCACATTTAACAAAAACCCACCAATTCACTATCTCAAAAAAGTAGAATATGGTGACATGCCAATCAGCTAATCAACCCAAAACACCTGCAAAGGTTTCCTGAGCCTTCAAAATGGTCTCTCAGTTTGGTTCACTAGGCTACACAATCATGGGGAAGACTGCTGATCTGACAGTTGTCCAGAAGACAAGCATTGACTTCCTTCACAAGGAGGGTAAGCCACAAACATTCATTGCCAAAGAAGCTGGCTTAACAAGAGGAATACGACAACTGTAGCCAAATTCTTAGAAAGGAATTCCTGATTCACGCTGTTTACCAGCAGAGAGGGACTGAAGCAGTTGTAATAATGAATCAGTTGCTCTAATAGTTTTCTCAACATTACAATATCTTTATTTATTTATTTTTCTGTTACAAACATTCAAATAATAACAAAATAAAAGTTTTTAGCCATAACTGTCTAAATTAGCTGTTTTTTTCCCCCTCCCCTTTTCTCCCCAATTTGGCATGCCCAATTTCCAATGCTCTCTAACTCCTGTGGTGGCGTAGTGACTTGCCTCAGTCCGGGTGGCGGAGGATGAATCTCAGTTGCCTCCGCGTCTGAGACGTCAATCCACGCATCTTATCACATGGCTTGTTGAGCGCGTTACCGCGGAGACGTAGCATGTGTGGAGACTTCACGCTATTCTCCGTGGCATCCACGCACAACTCACCACGTGCCCCACCGAGAGCGAGAACCACACATCATAGCGATCACAAGGAGGTTACCCCATGTGACTCTACCCTACCTAGCAACCGGGCCAATTTGGTTGCTTAGGAGACCTAAGCTGGAGTCACTCAGCATGCCCTGGATTCCCCTAAATTGGCTGTTGTGATACAGCGATGCTGCAATGTTTTCTGACGTCAATCATAGACTGTACACTTCTGGGCAAAAAATTACAATTTCCCAAAATGGCAAAAGGGCTTTTAATGATCTTAACCACAAATGATTGGTCAGGAAACGTCTCGCTTTGATTCCTCTGTCCTCATTTCCTTTCTTTGCATCCATTCCTCGTTTCCTAAGAGACTGAGGTAAGGAAACGAGAAAAGGAAGTGAGGAAAGGAATCGAGGATGCACAATTTCAGAAATGAAAAGCAGCCTTAGAAACATCTTAACTCAGAATGCCATGCAGTATTGTGATGTAAATAACATGGTGGTGTACATACCAGCAATGGCATTCGTGACTGCATCTTAAAATCACATGATCTCATTATAATCATTATAAATATCTTAAAATCAATTTATATGTTTAGTAATATAGAGTCTTTCCCTCATTACACATGAAGACATTTTTTTTTTTAAATACAGCGTGGATTAAAGCTGATGTATGTAACTTGTTACTTTTCTTGAAACTTGTAAATACTGTGTCTCTGTGGCGCTATGAAACTTCCCCTGTTTGTTTTGAGCGACCCGTCACAACAACACAGACTCAACCAATGGTGTTAGCTGGGGATGGGTTTCAGTAAACAGCAGATAGGGGCATGTTCAGAAAGCTGTTCTGAAAACAAATTGTATTTTTGCAATTCCGCTCGGTGGTGCTAGTGGCACAGAAATTACATACTTCAGCTTTAAATAACTCATGTTGGGGGATCAGTCAGTTCAGAAGGAACTCATGTGCGAAAGGCTTTTAAAGATCAATTCACTTTCAGTTTGTCATTGTAACAGAAACAAGTATTGTTTTCTGGCAACCTCCACATTCCCTCACTTTGTCACACTGGATTTATTACTTCCTTGAAATTGTACATATAAACCTGTCAGAGGCCAGAATGCATGAGGAGGGAGGGGTGGCAAGGGGGGACAAGGGAACAATGATGTTCAAACTATTAATGATTTCATATATGTTATGCACACACTGTTGTATACTTTTGAAAAGCAATATATACTGTATTTGATTGAAGCAAAAAAAAAAAAAAAAAAAACTTTCACACTCCACCTCCTGTCCATATGCTTTTTCTTACAGAAAGCTGGATCAATGAAGATCTATGTTCAAGACAGGATGTTAGTCATGTGATCAATATTTGATCAATATACAACCTCCTTATTGTGCTGTATTCCATTCTCTGTTAAAGACTTGCAGGCTGTAATCTCACTGGTCAGTGCTGTGAAAGTTTGTCTTCAGTTCTGCAATCATCAAACTCCCTGATAGAGCTGGACCTGAGTAACTATAAACTGATGGATTCAGGAATGAAGCTGCTCTCTGATGCTCTGAAGAGTCCTCACTGTACACTGGAGATACTGAGGTCAGTGATTTTCTGTAGAAATAATCAGACATTAAAACAGTAAATGGCTCAGTGACTGTCACAACACTTCTTCTCTAACTGGAGTATTCACTCTGGAATAGTTTGTTGTATGAAACTACTTTATGATCATTTTGTTCTTTGTTTAGATTGGCAGGCTGTAGATTCACTGATCAGTGCTGTGAAAGTTTGTCTTCAGTTGTACAATCATCAAGCTCCCTGAGAGAGCTGGACCTGAGTAACAATGACCTGCAGGTTTTAGGATTGAAGCTGATCTCTGATGCACTGAAGAGTCCTCACTGTACACTGGAGATACTGAGGTCAGTGATTTTCAGTAGAAATAATCAGACATTGAAACAAAAATGTCTCAGTGACTGTCACAACACTTCTTCTCAAACTGTCGAGTATTCATTCTGGAATAGTTTGTTGTATAAAACTACTTTCTGATCATTTTTTCTGTTTAGATTTGCAGCTTGCAGGTTCACTGCTCAGTGCTGTGAAAGTTTGTCTTCAGTTCTACAATCATCAAACTCCCTGAGAGAACTGGACCTGAGTAACAATGACCTGCAGGATTCAGGAGTGAAGCTGCTCTCTGATGCACTGAAGAGTCCTCACTGTACACTGGAGATACTGAGGTCAGTGATTTTCATTAGAAATAATCAGACATTGAAACAGTAAATGTCCTCACATGTCCTCACATTTTCAGTCATAAGCTTCATTTACATAATCATCGACTAGCGTCTGCCAGCGAGAGCTCATTAATCCCTTGACTGACAGGACTCCCTACTGAGTTAATGATTCTGACAACTGGGAAAGCACTTCTGTTGTGTAAAAAAAACAACAACAAAAAAACAGTCGCTGGGTCGGGCTCTTGTGTTCTCGTCAAGTGACCAATGGGCTTCTATTTCTGAAGTACTGACCACACATCATGATCTGATCTGAACGCTTTCATCAGCAATCACTCTTACTGCCCCATATCATTACAAACACAGATTGTAATGCATAGTGTATCTGTCAACAAGACGTTTTCAGGGATACTCCAACACTAAAACGACTAATAAAATAAGAAAGCGGAGGCAGAACAGTCTGTTTTTATTGAACAGAAATCCTTTACTCATTGAAAGCTGTGGCAAACCCTGAGGGGATAAACACACAATCCACACATCCACAACATAAAGTTACTTCATGAATCACATCCTAAATCACTATTACAATTGTTTATGTTCACACGGTACTACTGTTGTTTCTTCTGTGAGCTCCATGTGACAGGGAATCAGAAATAGAGTTCAGCACATCTGTCAACCCTCCGCCATTCTGAGTCTATAAGTGTGACAGACATCCGACTGAAGAGAGCGAGATCTCAGCAATTTACTGATCACAGTCTGTAAATGTGACACAATCAGCCAAGATCAAGTTGTTTGGAGTCGACTAATGTGACACCGACTTTAGTGACTGCCACTGCAGTTCTTCTGAAACTGTGGGGGATTAATTCTGGAACAATATGTTGTATAAAACTACTTTCTGATCATTTTGTTCTTTGTTTAGTTTGGCAGGTTGTAGATTCACTGGTCAGTGTTGTGAAAGTTTGTCTTCAGTTCTACAATCATCAAACTCCCTGAGAGAACTGGACCTGAGTAACAATGACCTGCAGGATTCAGGAGTGAAGCTGCTCTCTGATGCACTGAAGAGTCCTCACTGTACACTGGAGATCCTGAGGTTTGTGTTTGTAGATTCGTTAGTACATTGGAATATATGTTATGAATATATTGTGGTTCATAGATGTGGTTACTGTGTACATGTGGATTGGCTCACTCTGCTGAGTCTGGTTCCTCTCAAGGGAATAATGTCAAGGTCAAGGTCAATCATTCTAATCAGCACTGTGGCAGCAGTGGAGTCATTCAGGTTCCTTGATACTACATCTCACAGGACCTGAAGTGGGAGACCCACATTGACTCCACTGTGAAAAAGGCTCAGCAGAGGTTGTACTTCCTTTGCCAGTTGAGGAACTTCAACCTGCAACAGGTGCTGCTGATACAGTTCTACTCAGAATTCATTGAGTCTGTCCTCTGCACTTCAGTAAATGTCTGGTTTGGTGCAGCTATGAAATCGGATATTATTGGACAGCTCGGACTGCCCCCTGCCCTCCCTTCAAGAACTGTACTCTTCCAGAGTGAGGCAAAAGGCTGGAAAAATCCCTCTGGACCCCACTTATCCTGCCCACTATCTTTCTGAACTGTTGCCTTCTGGCAGGCGCTACAGAGCACTGAGCACCAGAACCATCTGTCACAGGAACAGTTTTTTCCCTCAGGCTATCCATCTCATGAACAGATAAAATTGCCCCATTGAGCAATAATTAGTGTGCAATACACAGCTTAGTCTATTTATATTTATCCAACATACCATACCTCTTCTGCCATTACATTCCCTTGCTTCTGTATATAACAGATTTGTATTTGTGTGTGTGTGTGTATATATATATATATATATATATATATATATACAGTACTGTGCAAAAGTCTTAGGCACATAAGATGTTTCACAACAACATTTGTCTTAAGATGGATAGGAAATAGGAAATATAAATTTTAGACTTTTAAACATTCCTTTTGCAAATAGAATAGAATAGAATAGAAGAACAGGGAGCCCTGCAACAGATGGCATGCCCCCCCACATTGCCCCACACTGAACATCAAGTCAGTCTGGGATTACATGAAGAGACAGAAGCAATTGAGACTGCCTAAATAGATATAAGAACTGTGGTCAATTTTCCAAGGCCTTGGAACATCCTATCTGCCAACAACCAAGAAAAACATCCTGGTTACTTGCGTAACCTCCATTCCCTGATGGGAGCCCGAGACACCTCTGGTCTTTGATAAAAGGCCAATGAAAATTGGTGAGTGGTATTTACATTCCACTCCCCCAGACATATGGGTATAAAAGGAGCTGGTATGCAACCACTCATTCAGGTTTTATGCTGAGGAGCAGAGACACGGTCCGGCCATTTCAGCGGGTAGTTCAGCATAGTGGCAGGAGGGACACAATGTCTCGTTCCCTCCATCAGGGTACAGAGGTTACACAAGTAACCAGGACGATCCCTATCTATCACTCACTCGACGTTGTGTCGATGTAGTGACACTAGTGTTCCCTATGCGAAATGCCACAACTGGCTGAACTGTGTTACGTGAACTGGCGGTGTGTGATGGGCAGACCACTGTGTGCCTCGTAGCCAGCGCACCAGGCCGACACGTAACCTCCCCCAACATAGTTATGAGTGTTGAATGGCCCTTTGGGGACAAGTCGACTACCCAAAAGATAGAGACAGGCTAACCCAGTCGTGGCCTCTTTTCCCCTTCTTTTTTTCCACTCCCTAAAAAAGAAGGGGGATTATCCGACTGGGCCGCCAGGTCTAGTCAGGGGGTGTCCCTCCCTAGGGGAGGACACCGCGGAGACCACACCTCGCCCAAAGAGAGGGGGGGATGTTTAAGTGGAAATTTCTTGACAACCATGTGGAGAGTCTCAAGGTAGATCCTTCCCAATGGGGGAGGAGTTACTACAAACATGGAGACTGGGTCAGAGGGGCTCTGCCCAAGGAAGATGCAGTTTGCCAACAGGAAAACGAATTAGCGGAAGATATATATCGCATGGGGTTACCTTACAGGGAACCGCCATGTGCGGAGCACCTACCCCAGAACAGGGCTCTTAGTTAGCATGTGTACTGGGCCGGCAGTGAGTCTCTCCAAAAACTTGACTGCCACAGGGCTCGGAGGAAGTCAACCAGGGAACATAGTTTGTGAACACTACTGGGAATTAATGGTGCATGTCTTCAGCTCAGAAGAAATGGAAGGCGCTATGTGCAAGCGATACACCCAGCCGGCTATCCCGGGCTTATCTGCTTGTATTGTGTGCCACTACCTGGGATGAAACCGGTTCCACCCGGAGGTTGTAGAACCTTGCAAAGGTGTTGGGTGTTGCCCAGCCTGCTGCTGTGCAAATGTCTGTTAGAGAGGCACCCCTGGCCAGGCCTCTACACCCCTGGTAGAATGGGCTCATAGCCCTACCGGGGGCGGCATTTCCTGGGCGTGATATGCCACAGCTATGGCGTCAATGTGGGCAATCCTTTGCTTGGAGACAGTGCTTCCTTTCCGCTGTGCACCAAAGCAGACAAAGAGCTGCTCAGAGATCCTAAAGCTCTGTGTGCAATCCAAATAGATGCATAAAGCGCGCACCGGACACAGCAACGACAGGGCTGGGTCTGCCTCCTCCTGGGGCAGCGCTCGCAGGTTCACCACCTGATCCCTAAAAGGGGTCGTGGGAACCTTGGGCACATAACCTGGTCGGGGTCTCAGGATCACATGAGAGTAGCCCGGACCGAACTCCAGGCACGTTTCGCTGACAGAGAACGCTTGCAGGTCTCCTACCCTCTTTATGGAAGTGAGCGCAGTCAGGAGGGCAGTCTTCAAGGAGAGTTCCTTAAGCTCAGCTGACTGCAAAGACTCAAAGGGGGCTCTCTGTAGACCCTGAAGAACTACAGAGAGGTCCCATGAGGGAACGAGGTGTGGTCTGGAGGGATTCAGCCTCCTGGCACCTCTCAGGAACCTGATGATCAGGTAGTGCTTCCCTAAGGACTTACCATCGACTGTGTCATGGTGTGCTGCTATGGCGGCAACGTACACCTTCAAAGTGGAAGGGGACAGCCGCGCTTCCAACCTCTCCTGCAGGAAGGAAAGCACTGATCCGACTGTGCATCTCTGGGGGTCTTCCCATCAGGTGGTAGACCGCTTAGTCTTCCACGTCCCATCCAGGGGCCAGACATAGAGATTCCAGAGGTCTGGTCACGGGTGCCAGATGGTGCCCCGTCCCTGAGAAAGAAGGTCCTTCCTGAGGGGAATTCGCCAGGGTGTCATGAGGAGCATGACGTCCGAGAACCACTTCTGAGTGGGCCAGTAGGGTGCTACCAGGACGACCTACTCATCGTCCTCCCTGACCTTGCACAGAGTCTGTGCAAGTAGGCTCACTGGGGGAAACGCATATTTGTGCAGGCCAGGGGGCCAGCTGTGTGCCAGCGCATCTATGCCGAGGGGGGCCTCGGTCAGGGTGTACCAGAGCGGGCAGTGGGAGGATTCTTGGGAGGCAAACAGGTTCAACTGTGCCTGTCTGAATCAACTCCAAATCAGCTGGACCACCTGAGGGTGGAGTCTACACTCTCCCCTGAGGGTAACCTGCCATGACAGCACGTCCGCTGTAGTGTTGAGGTTGCCCGGGATGTGAGTGGCTCGCAGCGACTTGAAGTGCTGCTGGCTTCAGGGGAGGAGATGGTGGGAGAGTTGCGACATACAGTGAGAGCACAGACCGCCTTGGCAGTTGACATATGCTACCGTTGCCATGTTGTCTGTCCGAACTAACACGTGCTTGCCCTGGATCAACGGCCGAAACCTCCGCAGGGCGAGCAGAATTGCCAACAACTTGAGGCAGTTGATGTGCCAATGCAGTTTTGGGCCCGTCCACAAGCCGGCGGCTGCGTGCCCATTGCAAATAGCGCCCCAGCCTGTTTTGGAGGCGTCGACCATGACACGCCTGGAGACCAGTTCTAGGGGAACACCTGCCTGTAGAAACGAGAGGTCGGTCCAAGGGCTGAAAAGACGGTGACAGTCCGGCGTGATGACCATGCGATGTGTCCCGTGGCACCATGCCCATCTTGGGACTCGAGTCTGAAGCCAGTGCTGAAGTGGTCTCATTTGCATCAACCTGAGCGGGGTGGCTACCGCTGCGGATGTCATATGCCCCAGGAGCCTCTGAAAAAGTTTCAGTGGAACCGCTGTTTTCTGTTTGAACGCCTTCAAACAGGCCAGTACCGACTGGGCGCGCTTGTTCGTGAGGCATGCTGTCAAAGAGACTGAGTCCAACTCAAAACCGAGGAAAGAGATGCTCTGAACCGAGAGGAGCTTGCTCTTTTCCCAGTTGACCCAAAGCCCTAGTCAGCTGAGGTGTGAGCGCACCAAGTCCCTGTGTGCGCACAACATGACCCGAGAGTGAGCTAGGATTAGCCAGTCATCGAGATAGTTGAGAATGTGAATGCCCACTTTTCTTAATGGGGCAAGGGCTGCCTCTGCAACCTTCGTGAAGATGCAAGGAGACAAGGACAGGCCGAAAGGGAGGACCTTGTTCTGATACGCCTGACCCTCGAATGCAAACCGCAGGAAGGGTCTGTGTCGAGGTAGATTCGAGACTGGAACTACTCAAACCAATTTTGATGCCGGACACTCGCCAGAATGCATTTTTGCGTCAGCATCTTGAATGGGAATCTGTGTAAAGCCCGGTTCAGTACTCGCAGGTCCAAGATTGGCCGCAACCCACTCATTTTTTCGGTAAGATGAAGTAGGGGCTGTAAAACCCCTTCTTCATCTTGGCCGGAGGGACAGGTTCTATCACGCCCTTCCGTAGGAGGGTAGCGATCTCCGCGTGCAAGGTAGCAGCATTTTCATCCTTCACCAAGGTTAAGTGGATACCGGTGAACCTGGGTGGGCACCTGGCGAACTGAATCGTGTAGCCAAGTCGGACGGTCCGGACCAGCCATCGTGATGGATTGGAAAGCACAAGCCATGCATCCAAGTTCCGTGCAAGGGGGACCAAGGGGACAATGTCGTCGGACATACCGGCAGGTGGGGCCTCACGGCGTGGTGGAGCTCGAGGTGCCACACCACGTCATGGCCATGCTGAGTCTAGGGACATCGAAGCACTTACCTGGCTCCTTGTGACCACCCCTGGAACAGCCTGGGACGGGGGAGGAAGAGGCCTGTCCTCGTGACCCATGGAGACTGTCACATCGGGGGCAGATGTTTGCCACAGCTGGGCGCTCAGGGGCGGAAAGACCACCGCTGGAGTGCCAATACTGCAAGAAAAAACCCGTGGATGGTAGTCATGATGACGGCCATGCACATTGGGTATGTGACCCAGGGAAGAAGGAAACCGCTCTTTTGCTGAACTGTTGGGTACCGCAGCCACCTGGGCATGCAGTGAAATCAAACAAAAAGGCAACAAAAAATTCTCCACCCAGCCCTCCACCGGGGGATGGAGTGGTCTTCTTACTAGCTCCAGATGAGTGGGTTTCTTCGACACTGGGTCGCCCATCTCAGGGGTGCTTTGACGACCTCTGTGGGTTCTTAGCGGCCGACTCCGAGATGGATGGCGTCTGCTTCCTGCGGTGGGCTCCATGCCAGGGCCAGGATGAAGGGGCAGGCTGCAGCAGAGCTGGTGCAGTCACCACAGGGGGACGCACTTGGCAACGAGCAGACGGGGTGCGGGATCTTGAGCTGCGCCGGGGCAGAATATGCCGGATAACCTCCGTCTGCTGCTTCACCGTTGAGAACTGCTGGGCAAAGTCCTAAACGGTGTTGCCGAATAGGCCAGCCTGGGAAATGGGGGCAGCAAGGAACCGTGTCTTGTCGGCCTCACCCATCTCGACCAGGTTGAGCCAAAAGTGGCGCTCCTGGACCACTAATGTGGACATCGTCCACCCGAGAGATCATGCCATGACCTTCGTCGCTCAGGGAGCGAGGTCGGTCGCTGAGCGCAGTTCCTGTATCAGATCTGGGGTGGAACTACCATCGTGCAGTTCTTTTAGCACCTTGGCTTGGTGGACCTGCAGGAGAGCCATGGTGTGCAGGGCAGAGGCGGCTTGTCCAGCAGCACTGTAGGCTTTAGCCGTCAGGGACGCCGTGAACCTACAGGGCTTGGATAGAGCTTTGAGCATCCGTGCCAGGTGGCAGCGCTCTGCGGGCATAGTTGCACCGCGAGTGCCTTATCAACCAGGGGAATTGCCATATAGCCCCTGGCCGCCCTGCCATTGAGGGTAGTGAGGGTGAGGGAACTGAGGAATCGGGACCAGGCAGTAAAAGGTGACCCCCACAATTTCGTCAGCTCCTCGTGCACTTCCAGGAAGAAAGGCACTGGAGCAGGGCGTGGCTGCTTTGAGCGGTGCTGTGAGCTCAGGAACCAATCATCGAGCCACGAGGATTCAGGGGAGAGCGGAGGGTTCCACTCTAGCCCGACGCTCGTGGCCGCCCGGGAAAGCATGTCCGTCATCTCTGCATCAGCCAGTGACTGGGCAATCGTCCCCAAAGGGGGGAGCCCAGCTGAGGCTTCTGCATCCGACTGGAGAAGACCGGTCTCCGATGCTGCGCTCGAGAGCTCATCATCTTCACGGGCTCCGAACAAGAGGCCAGACTCGCCGTGAGACGAGCCGGCAGACTCATCCGGAAGCCTGATTAGGGCAGATGAGCGTGCTGGGGAATGGGAGGTCCGCGGGGGATACCCGGCGGAGGCGATCCCATTTGGGTCCCCAAATAGCCCCCAGTGCTAGCTGCGCTGGCCTCATACCTGTAGGTAGAAGGACCGAGGCGGGGAGCCGCTGGGGTGGCTTGCTTTCTTACTTATCCTTTCTTATGAAAGCAAGCCACGACTGCAACGTTGCCATGGTCAGTGAGAACATGAACCATCCACAAACGCTGCCTCCGTGTGGGTCGCACCCAGACACAAAAGATAGCGATCATGACCATCCGAAGTTGAGAGATAATGACCGCAACCAGGAATAACACACAATTGGAAAAGCATCTTTAAAAAGACGTTCCGTGTGTGCCGCTCTTTTAAAGAAAAATACTCTTTTAGAGAAATAAACTCTTTCAGAAAATATACTGTCTTTTTTCTGCCGAAGCACCCAGGGTGTTCTCTGCAGTGCAGCACTGCAGAAGAGGGAGAAGCCGCTGAAATGCGCCGTCAGATCCAGCAAAAGTGAATGAACAGTAGAAATTCAGCTCAATGAGCATGACCGTTCGGCTCCGAAGAGAAAATCTGAATGAGTGGTTTCATACCAGCTCCTTTTATACCCGTATGTCCGGGGGAGTGGCATGCAAATACCACTCGCCAATTTTCATTGGCCTTTTATCAAAGACCAGAGGTGTCTCGGGCTCCCATGAGTGACCACTAGTGTCACTACATCGACACAACTTTGAGTGAGTGACAGATAGAGAACTGTGTCCAGGTGTACCCAGGAGAATTGGTGCTGTTTTGAAGGCAAAGGTGGTAATACCAAATATTGATTTAGCTTTTTATAAGTTTACTGAACTTTGTATGATGTTAATTGATAAATGAAAATTATTTATGGCATTATTTTTGAAGACATCCTCACTATGCAATTTTTCTCACAAGTGCCTAAAACTTTTGCACAGTACTGTATATATATATATATATATATATATATATATATATATATATATATATATTGTCCTATTGTGTATTTCTATATATACTTTATTTTCTATTCACTTTTTATTTTTATTCTATTTTTATTTATTTATTGTATTAGTTTTTTATTATTACCATTATTTATTATTGTCTTGTTGCTGTATTGTTTGTGCACTGGAAGCTCCTGTCACCAAAACAAATTCCTTTTATGTGTAAGCATACTTGGCAATAAAGCTGAGTCTGAATTTATTTATAGAGCACATTTAAAAACAACAAGTGTATACCAAAGTGCTGTACATGGGCAAATAAATGAATTAAGGGGAAATATAAAACAAGATTGACATTAAAAACAATAAACAATACAATATAGATTCATACAAACGCCAAAGAATATAGATACGTCTTCAGATGTGATTTTAAATTGTGAAGCGTAGGAGTGGATCTAATGTCCAGAGGTATGTCATTCCATAGTCTAGGGCCGTCTACGGAGAAGGCACGACCCTACGATCACAATGTCATGTCAGATATACAGTAGTATTTTCTTTGATACCACATACAAACAAAAACTATACACAGCAATAACAGGAAATATGATATAATAATAGTGGAGTCAGTGTGACTGCAGGTAGGTGATATTCTGTATAGTATATCTCAGTTATGTTCTGCCTATTTTATGTATGCATTAGGGCTGTCAATCAATATTTTTTTAATCGAATTAATTACACAGTATGCCAATTAATTAATCAAATTAATCGCAATTGATCATATGTATAAATATTTGCTTAGAAAGCCCCTCAACCACTCCTCCGCCCTCTGGTGGACGCCAGCTCGCTCCTCCCCTGGCAGATTGCATCGAGTCCTCTGGCTCCTGGTGGACAGAACTGCTCCTCCCCTTCTCGGCAGACAGCCACAGTTCCTCCGGCTCTTGGCGGCTGGAAGCGACCCCTCCGTCCCCAGGCAGACGGCCTGGATAGACAGATAACTCTAAGTTTGTGGGCAATGGAGGAGTCAGGAGACAGCGTACAGTTGAGGTGTGTCTTTATCACACACACATATATAAACAAAAATAGGCTCTCAGTATCCGACTCAAATATCAGTGCAGTCTTTTTGATATGGTGCTGCCAGACACACACATACCACTTCCTTTGGCTACTCTCAATGACGTTCTCGCTACAATGACGCTCTGGCGTGCCTTTTCAGGTCTCCCTCCGCCATCACTATAATTTGAGACAGGTGTTCAAGTACCCACAACCCAGGTGATGAGCCTTACCGCTCTCCCGCAGACCGACACATGACTACACGCACACCATTTGCGTACATCGCCGTGAATGCCCAGCCAAAAGAAACAGGCCATTATATGGTTCAAAGTCTTCTCGTGACCTAAGTGACCAGCCATTGGGTTATAGTGAGCCACATGGAAGAGTGTTTCCCGATGGCTCTTTGGTACTAATAGCTGAGTTGTATTCTCTTTGGTCTGAGTGTCCTGCATCACTCAATACAACCGCTCTTTAATAATAGAAAAGTATGGGTAATAATAATTAATAATTAAATAATTATTAATATAATTTAATAATAATTGTATTTATTTATCACACATTATACATTTGCACATATACAGTGAAATTCTTTTTTTCACATATCCCAGCTAAGCTGGGGTCAGAGTGCAGGGTCAGCCATGATACGGCGCCCCTGTGTATGTGAGGGCAACATTAGTCTGGAGCTGTTGATAATCAATTACTTTCACTTGGTCAAAGGTGTGATTGAGGGGCTCGTCCCACGACTGCTCCAGAGGGAAATCCCCCTTAGGGAAGCCCCTTGAGTACAGGAATTCTCTCGTCTGCGTCATCATGACATGGAGCAGACGTTGACAGCCCTGGCACTGCCTCTCAGAATCAGAATCAGTTTATTGCCAAGGAATTTGTCTTGGTGACAGGAGCTTCCAGTGTACAACAATACAAAAACAATACAAAAACAGCAGCAAGACATAGATAATAATAAAAAAATAAAATAAAACTAATTATACACATACATACAGACACACACATACATACACACATACACATGGGTAGTGCAAATCTAATACAATCTGTTATGTACAGTGCAAATACAAATCTGTTATGTACAGTGAATAGACACCATAGTGACGCATGTCACACACCGCAACACCACTTTGCAGGACCCATCCACACACATTACCCTCAATACATTTTTTAAACCAGGCCAATTAACCGCGGCCTCGACTCTATGTCTTTTCCCCTGAATTGCATCTCAATGGTACCACTGGATACTTGTGAATGTCACCATGCACACACCTCACCCTCACCTGTTTATTCTTATCCAATGCCCTGCCTTGCACCAAGTGTTGGTGGATAGAGGTTTGAGAACAACCCGAATCCACCAATGGGAAGAATGGGACACAGGGGGTGGAGAGAAAGAAGAGAGAGAAGAAAAAACACTGCATCGCTGCCTCCTGGAAATGCCGCTAAGAAGTCCTCTGCCAGCTGAACGGCCTCTTCCAGCAATGCCGGGCAGTGGTACTGGACCCACTCGGACATTCCTCAAGGAAGCTGGGAGACTAACTGCTCCAGTACCACCAGATCAACGACATCCACGGTGCTGCGGTTCCCTCCGCCAGCAACCATTTCCGGCAGGCATCCCGGAGCTGTTGTGCAAAATCAAACGGGCAGCCATGTGTCCTGAAGCTCAGGGATCTAAAGAGCTGACGACTCTGCTCAGGGCTACGACCAACTCGTTGCAGGATGGCCTTCTTCAGATGGTGGTAGTTAAGGAGGCTGGCAGCGGGAAGTTGTTGTGCCGCTAGCTGTGCCTCCCCGGAGAGTAAGGGCAATAAGCGGACTGCCCACTGGTCAGGAGGCCACTTCCATACCTCCACAGTTTACTCAAATAAATTGAGGAAGGCCTCTGGGTCATCATTCAGCCCCATCTTCATCAGGGCCATGGGTGGGGTGGGTTCCGGGGTGGTCGCAGTGCCAGCCCCCTCTCTGACGATCAGGCTCCGGAGCACCTGCCGATCCTCCGCTTGTGCCTGGAGCAGGACTTGGAAATGCTGTTCCTGCTCCAGGCGTACCTCCATGAGGGCTTGATGCTGATTTTGCTGGATACTGGTGAGGGTCTTGAAAACTTCGCCCAGCGGTGAGGACTCCATAACGGCGTTCTCCCAGGTTTTCGGCACCACTGTAACAGTATAAGGACGGGCAGGGAGGAGGCAGGATCCAGCTGAACAGTAAACAAAGTTTTAATGTTAACTTAAAACAAACATAAACACAGACCCACATGCAACACAGCCACGTGCGTCTCTCTCTCTCTCTCTCGAACCAGCATCTCCGGCTGCCCCTTATCTCGCTCTCCCGCTGATCAGCTGATTCAGTGGCAGCCATAGACAATCATGGCCCGACCACACCCTCTTCCTCGTCACAATAAAATATATATTATAAAAAATAATAATTTAGATAATTAAAATGTATTACATCATTGTGGCACACTAGTAAAGCATTAAAAAAGACGATAACACTTTACAATAAGGTTCTATATGTTAACTTTAGTTAACAACATTAGTTAACATGAACTAACAATGCACAATAATTTTTCATCTTTTATTAATCTTAGTTAATGTTAATTTCAACATATATTAATACATTTCTCAAATCAAAAGTTGTTTGTTAACATTAGATAATTCACTATGAACTAACATGAACTAACAATGAACAATTATATTTGTATTAACTAATGTTAACAAAGATTAATATATGCTGAAAAAAAAATATATTTTTAATTGTTTGTTCATGATACCTAATGCATTAACTAATATTAACGAATAGAACCTTATTGTAAAGTGTTACCAAAAAGACAATTCAAAATGTGGCTTTAGTATGCAATATATTGTTTATTTTCATATTATTGAACTTATGTCATCTGTGTATCATTGGCCTACAGTTCACACAATCCATTTTTGCAATTGAATTCATCAATCAGTCAGAGATGGATTTATTATGACGACTTTTTAAGGACGTGTCAATGCACACCTGTGTCAGACAATTTTGGAGCGTCTCTTTTGTGTCGCATCATAAACATACAGTTTTTAGGATGCTGTGTCAAGTTAAACATAGTTTGAAGCTTAGAAAAAACATGTCTTGAGATCCCTGTGTTCATATTTGCACTCCATTAAGCTGTGTTTGAATGCAAGAACGTGTTCTCATCTTGTTTTGTCTGCTGTCAGTGAGTGTGGTTTGTTTACTGTATAACCACGTTGCCCAAACAGTTGAAGTTTCGATTACTGCTCCCTGGAGAAAACAGGTGGTACTTCAAGCTTGAATTGCTCAGATGGAAGGAATATTTCTTATCAAGGTCCAGGAACATGATTATTTACATTAATTTTTTAACACATTATTTTTTATATAATTAATCTCACTGAATTAACGCGTTTAATCGACAGTCCTTGTATTTATATATCAATAGTTATGTGTTTGCTCTGAAATGTTATGAGTAATTTTTTTTTTTTTTTTCAATCAGAGGGAACATCATTTCAACCAAACAGCCATTATAGCCAAGTAGATTCAAAATGTTTAGTTACAAGTAATGAAAGCATGTTTTCCACACAGTTTTTTAGTAAACAAAGAAGAAATAATGATGTTTATTCATTTTACAAAAACATTTCTGTGAATGAACACAGTGTACAAAAACTACAACTTCACACACTTATATTTTGGAACCCAGTCAGGTTGAATATTATAGTAATATATGAGTGAATTATTATTAGACTTAGAGGATAAGAATTGTTGTCTATAGAAGTGATATATTTCTGACATGTCTGTAGGTTCTACTGGTTGTTTAGATCAGTGTTACTATCAGAAATAATTAATAATAATTTCTTTAGTTATTAATTAATATTTAAATTAAATAATAGAATCCAACTCATTAAAACCTCACACGGCGCACCATTAAATGTAGTGCGCCACGTTCAAGAGCGGGTTTGGTTATTAGCAACAATTAATAATTATCAAAGATAATTATTAATTGTTGCTAATAACCAGTATTTATACAGTCCTTTATACATTTATACAGTTATCAAAGATAATTATTAATTATTAAAATCAATAGAACATTGATGAGAATCAATGTTAGCTTTTTTAATCCATTAAATCAACAATTATCAAAGATAATCATTAATTATTAACATAGATGAAACATTGATTAAAATTAACACTAGCTTATTGATCCTTCAAATTCAACAATCATCAAAGATAATTATCAGTTATCAAAAATCAATAGAATATTAATGAGGATTAATATCACCGGGGCACCACCCTGGAATCAGGGACTAATAACCAGATAGTATAACAGTCTCAATATTAGATTGTTCTCTTAGGAAAATCGACATCCGAAGAATATCGATTTTCGAAAAAAGCAATGAAGGCTGACATCCTGTCAGCATGTGACACAGGTGTATGCAAAACAAACCAAGACAATTCTCTTTGAAATATAACAAAGTTTATTTATGCAGTAATATCAATTAATAATTAATACAGTGCAGTCAATAAACTTCCGACTTACAACTACAAACTAAACAGTGATATGATTAGATATGGTAACCAAAATAATCCTATAACACATGAGAGGAAGGTGTGTGTGTGTGTGAGAGAGAGAATGTGTGTGTGTGTGTGTGTGTGTGTGTGTAAGGAGGGACGTGCAAAAAATGGCGGATGTGACTCTCGTGGAGAGTACGTCACACAAGATTTCCGGCCAGAGAATATGGCAGAGAATGTGGGCGGAGAGAAACCAGTCAATGGCGTCTGCCCATTTACTGCGTGTCTCTGCTTGTACGATAACTTAGGGAAAAAGCTGAGCTTTATCACCAAGTTATCTACTAGCCAAAAGTGTGTGCGAGAATGTTTGTGAGGGGTCGCGGGTGTGTATGTGTGGTTAGTACGAGAGAGAGATAGAGTAAAGTGGCGGCACCAAAGCCGGTTTCGCAATCGTGGGAGAGAAAGCAACTGTTAGTTTATCACTCAGAGACGCAGTGGACAGCTCGTAAACCATCCCGTGGTCTTTGGTTCTTTAATGGGTAAACTCAGTGTGCTGGTCTCACCTGCGATGGCGGAAATACACAACAGTCCAATGTGGTTGGACTACAACACAGCAGATCTCATTTGTGATAACAGTACATTACAGTAATACCTTGAGTATTATTAGCAGCAGTGAGCAGACTCGGTGGTCCGTAAACTGTACAAGCAATAAACTTGATACACAAGAATAACACACTATAATATTCTATCTCTGCCCAGATGTCAACCTCTTACTTGAATCGTATGAGGACGCAGACGAATGTGTGTTCATCCGTCCTTTAACTCCGACTCGGTTCCTCGAGTCTCGGGTGATGACAGGAGGCCATTTCCTCGCTCTGTTGGCGGGCGGTACGGCTGCTGATTCTCGGCGGGCTGGCGGAGAAATCAGTGACGTCAACTTGATTGAAGATGGAAGAGAAATCTTTAATCTCTTCACTTCTGCAAGCAAACAGATGAAGATACGGATTGCTCGGCGGTCTCCTTCGGATCCGTTAGAGTGTTCGGTGGAACACAGAGTAATCTCAACTCGTCCAGCGAGATGGAGATTGTATGACCACAGTTTCAAGTCAGACGTTACTTCCTTGTGCCACGAGGCTACACCTGAGAGCAGCGATGAGCTGCGTCTATGCACAGCAAGCAAAGTTGCTGGAAGCAAATCCCGGAAGCATCTCAGAGGTATTTCTACTCCTGATGACGTCATGGTTGAGGGGCGTTCTGTCGTGTGCCTCATCCAATAGGAGTTGAGAGTTTGATCCTTTAGTGAGCAAGGCTTCGTGGGATTTGTAGTCTGTTTTGGACTCACTTTGTTTGATTTTGGCATGGTTTTTCTTAGTAAGATTTATGACGGAGTGTGTGGGCCTCAGTTAGGTTTTACGACTGTGTTAGGCCTGCCTTTGTCTTCTATCTGAATACATGAGGCACAACACACCTGGAGCCTTTATTTTGGTGTGAAGACATTTGAGATGATGGACTACCAGAGGACAGTTTCAGATAGAGGCTCACAATTCACCTCTAGATTGGGAAAAGCATTTAGCAAACACTTCAATGTCTGTCTCACATGAGGTTATCACTCAGAATCTGACAGTCTGCTGTCAAATCAAATGTACCTCAGTTCCTCGACACAAACTCCATCTAAGGAACAGGGAAAAAACACCAAAATATAATAAAAAATACAAACACAAAAGAAGAACACAAAACACAGCAATATCATAAACTAATGCACAGTGAGGTAACAAACGACTTAATAAAAAAAGATGTTTGAAGAAGTTGCGTTTCATTTTGGATGGATTTCTGCAGGTGCCAAATGAAAAGTGATGCAATGAGAGCATTGCATTTATACATTGTTCCTCTATAGACCTTATTCACAGCAGTGGTATCTGTGATTTTTTTATGGGAATTACAGTGAGACTGTGAGGGATAGTTGTTCAGTCTCTTCAATGGCTTTTACAGTCATTTAAATTGTTTTTGGATCATTCTGCTGTTGAAACATTGAAAAAATATAATTCCAAGACATTATAGTAGACAAAAAACTCCAGACAACATGAGTGAAATGGTGTGAATTGGGAGCAAAGATGGCACCCTGTGGTGTGTTGGCTGGCTGTCGCTTCTCATTTGATTTACTCTTTTTGTTTTCATTTCTGTGTGAGTAGTAAATATGATGCACCAAATGACAAAAAATGATTAATGACCTATGATTTATGACCTAACAGGTGTACATTTGACCTTTGCTTTTTCCTCCTCTTCCTCCCTCCGGTTGTTGTACATGATATGGTATGATGTGTTTGGTCAGCTGTTATGACCTTCCTCTGAACTCAAACTAAAAAACAGTGATTAAATAATACAAACGTTGTAATCGCCAAGATGTTTTTCAAAACATGATAAAGTAATGTGTGTGAGGTCATATTATTTTTATTATTATTGTAATTATTATTGTAAGACATAAAAAGTAGTATTCCATTTAAAATGTGTTTAAATGATGTATCTTTAATGGTGTAGTGCTTAGTGAAAAACTGAAGTGACAAAATAATGCATGGTATACGACTTTTTTTTTTTCTTAACAAAGATAAGAAAGTGTCTCTCTAAAACAATACATACAAGATGTGCCACAAAGCAGCTTACATATTCACTTTAAAATGATGAAGAAATGGTTTAACAAAGGTAATGTTTGGCATTAGTTTAACAAACAGGTTTATTTTACTAAAACATTATAATGTATTTCATTTTAGCTATAGCTCTAACAAAAAATGTCTTACATTTTTACTTTTAACAAAGAGGTGAAAATGTGTTTCTAAAACTATGGATATTGGCTGTGAAGCAAACTCATTCAGATTTTCACTTTTAAAGATAATGAATAAATGGTTTAACCTAGATAAAGTTTAGCAATAGTTTAACAAACATGGTTGTTACTATAACACAGTAATGCATTTCATGTCATTTTAGATGTAGCTTTAACACATAGTCTTAATTTTTTTTTTTTTTAACAAAGATAAGAGAGTGTTGTTATTTTACTTTTAACAGTAAGATGTGTTTCTAAAACAAAGCCTACTGTTATGCAGCAAAACTCATCCACTTTAAGTATGAACAGTTTAACAAAAATAAAGTTTGTGTGTTTCGTAATGTTACAAACACAATGAAGCATCTTGTTTAATTTTAGATGTAGCTTTAACACAAATTGTCTTGCATTTTAACATTTAACAGAGGAGAAAATGTGTTTTTAAACAAAATGTATTAAGCTGTCAAGCACATCACTAACATAGACACTTTAAAGATGAGAAACAAAAAGCTTTAACATAAAATGTGTTTAACATTTTTATTTCAACAAACAATATTTTAAATAAAATATCATGCATTAAATTTAAAATATATCTTTAGAACAAAGAATCATAAACATTTTTCCGATCAAAAGTCCTTTCACAAACGCATCCAGGTGATAATGAGTTTCTAACGGGCACTCAGAGCCCTCGGGTGGGAGGGGTTTCAGTTTAGGCACATACCCCTGTTCACACCTAAAGGTTTTTAATTCCCAACGTTAAAGTGTCATATCTTTTAGAAAATGTTTTAAAAAACTGTTTATTGCTTTTGGTGTGGTCGGGATAAGGTGTTTACGACCCTGCTTTAAGGGGTTGTCTGCATACCCATCGTAAAATGTTTTCAGCCAAATGTCCTGCTATGTTTAGGAAGTTTGTGTTTTAAAATCTTTGATCTGATCTCTCTGAAGTGACATCCTGGATACTTCACAACAAAAAACGGGATGGTATATTGACAGTCCTTTTAAATTATTCAAACATAGATTATACTATAAAATCTACCAAGATCATTTTATTCAGTTCTAAAAGAGTTTTTAACTAAATATACATCCAAGAATTAATTTACTCAATGAATCTTTTGTAGTGTATATCGGGGGTAAATACTGTAAATTCCATGTCTGTTTCTTCTCACACAATCGCCTACTAAAGATAAACTAAAAAGCACTCTTGGGAGCCCGAGACACCTCTGGTCTATGATAAAAGGCCATTGAAAATTGGCGAGTGGTATTTGCATACCACTCCCCCGGACATATGGGTATAAAATTAGCTGGTATGCAACCACTCATTCAGGTTTTGTGCTGAGGAGCTGAGACAAGGTCCCGGCCATTATAGCGGGTAGTTCAGCGTTGTGGTAGGAGGGAAACAACGTCTCGTTCCCTCCATCAGGGAACGGAGGTTACGCAAGTAACCAGGGCGTTCCCTATCTGTCACTCACTCGACGTTGTGTCGATGCAGTGACACTAGGAGTCCCTATACGAAATGCCACAACTGGCTGAACTGTGTTACGTGAACTGGTGGTGTGTGATGGGCAGACCACTGTGTGCCCCGTAGCCAGTGCATTAGGCCGACACGTAACCTCCCCCAACACTGTTATGAGTGTTGAACGGCCCTTTGGGGACAAGTCGACTACCCAAAAGATAGAGACAGGCTAGCCCAGTCGTGGCCTCTTTTCCCCTTTTTTCCCTCTCCCCCACAAAAAAGGGAATTAACTGACTGGGGCCACCAGGTCTAGTCGGGGGGGGTGTCTCTCCCAAGGGGAAGACACCACGGAGCCCACACCCTGCCCGGGGGGGGGGGGGGGTATTTAAATGGAAATACATCACATGGTCTTGCCGAGCTTTGTCGGAAGTATGCCATGTGAAGAATTCCCATGGTAGGTCCTACCCTACGGGGGAGGAGTTACTACAAGCATGGTGACTGGGGCAGAGGGGCCTCTGCCCAAGGAAGACTCCGTTTACCAACAGGGAAACAAATTAGCGGAAGATATACGTCACATGGGGTTACCTATGGGGAACCACCACATGCTGAGCACCTACCTCAGTACAGGGCTTAGTTAGCACATGTACTGAGCTGGCAGCGAGTTTCTCCGCAAACTCGTCTGCCACAGGGCTCGGAGGAAATCAAACAGGGAACACAGTTTGCGAACACTACTGGGAGTCAACAGCGCACGTCTTCAGCTCAGGGGAGGTGAAAGGTGCTATGCACAAGTGATACACCCAGCCGGCTGTCCCGGACTTACCTGCTTGTGCGTGCCACTACACGGGACGAAACCGGTTCCACCCAGAGATTGTAGAACCTCGCAAAGATGTTGGGTGTTGCCCAGCCTGCTGCTCTGCAAATGTCTGTTAGAGAGGCGCCACTGGTCAAGGCCCAGGAGGCCCCGGTAGAATGGGCCCATAGTTCTACCAGGGGCGGCACGTCCTGGGCGTGATATGCCATTGTTATGGCGTCACTGAGCCATTGGGTGATCCTCTGCTTGGAAACAGTGCTTCTTTTCCGCTGTCCACTAAAGCAGACAAAGAGCTGCTCAGAGACTCTAAAGCTCTGCGTGCGATCCAAATAGATGCATAAAGCGTGCACCGGACACAGCAACGTCAGGGCTGGGTCTGCCTCCTCCTGAGGCAGGGCTTGCAGGTTCACCACCTGGTCCCTAAAAGGGGTTGTGGGAACTTTGGGACATAGCCCGGTCGGGGTCTCAGGATCACATGAGAGTAGCCCGGACTGAACTCCAGGCACATTTCGTTGACAGAGAACGCTTGCAGGTCTCCTACCCTCTTTATGGAAGTGAGTGCAGTCAGGAGGGCAGTCTTCAAAAAGAGTGCCTTAAGCTCAGCTGACTGCAAGGGCTCAAAGGGGGCTCTCTGTAGACCCTGAAGAACTACAGAGAGGTCCCATGAGGGAACGAGGTGTGGTCTGAAGGGATTCAACCTCCTAGCACCTCTCAGGAACCTGATGATCAGGTCGTGCTTCCCTAAGGACTTACCGTCCACTGTGTCATGGTGTGCCGCTATAGCAGCTACATACACCTTCAAGGTGGAGGAGGACAGCCGCCCTTCCAACCTCTCCTGCAAAAAGGAAAGCACTGATCCGACTGCGCATCTCTGGGGGTCTTTGCGTCGGGAAGAACACCACTTAGCAAACAGACGCCACTCAAAGGCATACAGGCGCCTTGTAGAGGGGGCCCTAAACTGAGTGATCGTGTCTACCACCGCGAGTCTTCCGCGTCCAGACATGGAGATTCCAGAGGTTTGGTCATGGGTGCCAGATGGTGCCCCGTCCCTGAGAAAGAAGATCCTTCCTCAGGGGAATTTGCCGGGGGGGGGAGTGGGTCTGTTGCGAGGAGCATGAGGTCCGAGAACCACGTCTGGGTGGGCCAGTAGGGTGCTACCAGGATGACCTGCCCCTTGTCCTCCCTGACCTTGCACAGGATCTGTGCAAGTAGGCTCACTGGGGGAAACGCATATTTGCGAAGTCCAGGGGGCCAGCTGTGTGCCAGCGCGTCTATACCGAGAGGTGCTTCGGTCAGGGCGTACCAGAGCGGGCAGTGGGAGGATTCTTGGGAGGCGAACAGGTCTACCTGTGCCTGCCCGAATCAAATCCAGATCAGCTGGACCACCTGAGGGTGGAGTCTCCACTCTCCCCTGAGGGTAACCTGCCATGATAGCGCATCCGCTGCAGTGTTGCCCGGGATATGAGTTGCTCGCAGCAACTTGAGGTGCTGCTGACTCCAGAGGAGGAGACAGCTTGCAAGTTGTGACATTCAACGGGAGCACAGACCGCCTTGACGGTTGACATATGCTACCGTTGCCGTGTTGTCTGTCTGAACTAACACGTGCTTGCCCTGGATCAACGGCCAGAACCTCCGCAGGGCAAGCAGAATTGCCAGCAACTTGAGGCAGTTGATGTGCCAATGCAGCCGCGGGTCCGTCCATAAACCGGCGGCTGCGTGCCCATTGCATACAGCACCTCAGCCCGTATTGGAGGTGTCTGTCGTAACCACGACGCACCTGGAGACCTGCTTTAGTGGAACGCCTGCCCATAGAAACGTGAGGTCGGTCCAAGGGCTGAAGAGGCGGTGACAGATCGGCATGATGGCCATGCGATGTGTCATGCGGCACCATGCCCATCTCGGGACTCGAGTCTGAAGCCAGTGCTGAAGCAGTCTCATATGTATCAACCTGAGCAGAGTGGCCACCACTGAGGATGCCATATGCCCCAGGAGCCTCTGAAAGAGTTTCAGTGGAACCGCTGTTTTCTGTTTGAACACCTTCAAACAGGTCAGCACCGACTGTGCATGCTCGTTCATGAGGCGTGCCGTCAACGAGACTGAGTCCAACTCCAAATCGAGAAAAGAGATGCTCTGAACCGGGAGGAGCTTGCTCTTTTCCCAGTTGACCCAAAGCCCTAGTCGGCTGAGGTGCAAGAGCACCAGGTCCCTGTGTGCACACAACACATCCCAAATGTGAGCTAGGATGAGCCAATCGTCGAGATAGTTGAGGATGCGAATGCCCACTTCCCTTAGTGGGACAAGGGCTGCCTCTGCAACCTTCGTGAAGACGCGAGGGGACATGGACAGACCAAAAGGGAGGATCTTGTACTGATACGCCCAACTCTCGAATGCAAACCTCAGGAAGGGTCTGTGTTGAGGTAGAATCGAGATGTGGAAGTACACGCCCTTCACGTCTACCGCCACAAACCAATCTTGATGCAGGATGCTCGCTAGACTGCATCAGCATCTTGAACTGGAGTCTGTGTAAAGCCCGGTTCAGTACTCGCAGGTCCAAGATTGGCCGCAACCCACCGCCTTTTTTCGGTACAATGAAGTAGGGGCTGTAAAACCTCTTCTTCATCTCGGCTGGAAGGACAATCTCATCGGACGTACCGGTGGGTGGGGCCTCTTGGCAGGGCGGAGCCTGAGGTGCCACACCGTGTCGTGGCCGTGCTGAGTTCAGGGACATCGAAGTACTTACCTGGCTCCTTGTGACCACCTGGGACAGGGAGGAAGAGGCCTGACCTCGTGACCCATGGAGACTGTCACATCGGGGGCAGATTTGTGCCACAGCTGGGCGTTCAGGGGCGGGGAGATGCCACTGGAGCGCCAAACCTGCCAAAGGAGTGGTGGACGGTGGTCGTGATGACGGCCATGCACACCGGGTATGTGACCCAGGGAACAAGGAAACCGCTCTTGCTGAACTCTTGGGTACCGCATTCACTTGGGCATGTGGCGTAATTAAATGCAAAGGTAACAAAAGATTCTCCTCCTGGCCCTCCACCGGGGGATGGCGTGGTCTGCTTACCAGCTCCAGAGCAGCGGGTTTGTCGTCCCTGGGTCGCCCGTCTCAGGGGCGCTTCGAAGCCTTTTGCGGCTTCTTGGTGGGCGTGAGACGGGTGGCGTCTGCTTCCTGTGGTGGGCTCTACACCGGGGCCAGGCCACAGGGGGCGGAGCCGCAGGGGGAAGCCCTTGGCAACTAGCAGATGGGGTGCGGGATCTTGAGCCGCGCTGGGGCAGGATGTGCCAGATAACCTCCTTCTGCTGCTTCACCGCTGAGAACTGCTGGACAAAGTCCTCGACGGTGTCGCCGGACTGGCCAACCTGGGAAATGGGGGCAGCAAGGGACCGTGCCTTGTCGGCCTGTCCCATCTCGACCAGATTGAGCCAAAGGTGGCACTCCTGGACCACCAAGATGGACATCGCCCGCCCGAGAGACCTCGCCGTGACCTTCGTCGCCCAGAGAGGGAGGTCGGTCGCCAAGCACAGCTCCTGCATCAATCTCGAGGCGGAACTACCCTCGTGCAGTTCTTTAGCGCCTTGGCTTGGTGGACTTGCAGGAGAGCCATGGCGTACAAGGCGGAGGCAGCTTGTCCAGTGGCACCGTAGGCTTTGGCCGTCAGGGACGACGTAAACATACAGGCCTTGGATGGGAGGTTTGGGCCCCCGCACCAGATGGCGGTGCTCTACGGACATAGGTGCACCGCCTTATCCACCGGGGGAATTTCCGAACAGCCCTTGGCCTCCCCACCATCGAGGGTAGTGAGGGTGGGGAAGCTGAAAGATCGGGACCGGGCAGTAAAAGGTGCTTCCCACGACCTTGTCAGCATTTCATGCACTTCCGGAAAGAAAGGTGATCCCATTGGGGTCCCCAAATCGGCCCCAGTGCTAGCCGCGCTGGCCTCATACCCATGGGTAGAAGGACCGAGTCAGGGAGCCTCTGGGGTGGCTTGCTTTCTTATGAAGGTAAGCCGCGACTGCATTGATGCCATGGACATGTTCTCGTAATGAGTACATGACCCATCCACAAACCCTGTCTCCGTGTGAGCAGTGCCCAGACAGGAAAGACAGTGATCGTGGCCGTCAGAGGGCGAGAGATAACGAGTGCAACCAGGAATAACACACAAACGGAAAGGCATCTTTAAAAAGACGTGTCTTTAAAAAGACGTTCCGTGTGTGCCGCTCTTTTAGAGAAATATACTCTTTTAGAGAAATATACTCTTTTATTTCTGCCGAAGCGCCCAGGGGCATTCTCTGCAGTGCACCAGTACAGAGGGGGGAGAAGCCGCTGAAATGCGCCATCAGATCCAGCAGAGGTGAATGAACAGCCAAGGGAATTCAGCTCAGTGAGCATCGACTGTTCGGCTCCGAAGAGAAAATCTGAATGAGTGGTTGCATACCAGCTCCTTTTATACCTGTATGTCCGGGGGAGTGGTATGCAAATACCACTCGCTAATTTTCATTGGCCTTTTATCAAAGACCAGAGGTGTCTCGGGCTCCCAGGAGTGACCTCTAGTGTCACTAAATCGACACAACGTCGAGTGAGTGACAGATAGGGAACTCTGTTTGATTACATAACATTATGTTAGACTTTATTTTTGTTAAACCATTTGTTCCTTATCTTTAAAGTAACTGAGTTTGCTGCACAAGGTTCACCTTTTTGTTTTGGAAAAACATTTTATCCTCTTTGTTAAAAGTAAAAAATTAACAAACTTAAAGATACAAGTGTCAAAGATACAACTAGAATGACATAAAATCATTGTTGACGTAACACAAACCTGTTTCTAAAATACTGTAATGCTAAGTGAATATGTGGATTAGTTTGCAGCACATCCTTTACTCATCATTTTAGAAAGATACTTTCTTATCTTTGATAAATGTAAAAATGTAAGACACTTTTGTGTTAAAAATAAAACTAAAATTAAAAGAAAGACATTACTGTGTTTTAGTAACATAACCATGTTTGTTAACTATTGCTAAACTTTATCTAGGTTAAACCATTTATTCATTATCTTTAAAAGTGAAAATCTGAATGAGTTTGCTTCACAGCCAATATCCATAGTTTTAGAAACACATTTTCACCTCTTTGTTAAAAGTAAAAATGTAAGACATTTTTTGTCAGAGCTATAGCTAAAATGAAATACATTATAGTGTTTTAGTAAAATAAACCTGTTTGTTAAACTAATGCCAAACATTTGTTAAACCATTTCTTCATCATTTTAAAGTGAATATGTAAGCTGCTTTGTGGCACATCTTGTATGTATTGTTTTAGAGAGACACTTTCTTATCTTTGTTAAGAAAAAAAAAAAGTCGTATACCATGCATTATTTTGTCACTTCAGTTTTTCACTAAGCACTACACCATTAAAGATACATCATTTAAACACATTTTAAATGGAATACTACTTTTTATGTCTTACAATAATAATTACAATAATAATAAAAATAATATGACCTCACACACATTACTTTATCATGTTTTGAAAAACATCTTGGCGATTACAACGTTGTATTATTTAATCACTGTTTTTTAGTTTGAGTTCAGAGGAAGGTCATAACAGCTGACCAAACACATCATACCATATCATGTACAACAACCGGAGGGAGGAGGAGGAGGAGGAGGAAGCAAAGGTCTAATGTACACTTTAGGTCATAAATCATAGGTCATTAATCATTTTTTGTCATTTGGTGCATCATATTTACTACTTGTGTGTATTTGCAACTGAGCCACTCTCAATGGATCTACGATTGCCAGTCTTTATTCCATAACCACACAATTGTTTCTGACTTCTACAGCAGTGGAAAATGCTATTTTCATCCTCATTTCACCTGATCGATCCCTAAAGAGATTATTAGGTCTTCGGGAAGTGCCGTCTGCAAAAAGAAACGTCGTAGGTGACGGGGCCGTTGGGCTGGTGTTTCCATGAGAGCAAAGAAAGATCGCGCTCTTTTTTCCTCCATGAACAGATCTGCTGCAGGGGCTGATTGTGTGGCGGTGCAGGGTTGGAGAGACTTTTGCCTGCATCCTGTCTTTCCAATTTCCTGGACATATTCTCGGAGGCTTTTTACTGTGAAGCCGCAGCGGCACTGTTATGGTGGCGTGGTTTACAATAATTTATGCCACACAAGTTGTCAAAAGCATGCGGTGGATCTCCGGCATCTACAGAGGAAAGTGGTTTGGTAAGGATGGCATTAGTAAATGCTAGATCCCTTTCGAACAAAACTTTCATTCTTAATGACTTTTTCTCATCTCATGATTTGGATTTTTTATTTATTTCTGAAACTTGGCTGAATGCTGGAGATATTATTCCTCTAGCTGAACTGTCACACTTTTTAAACACCCCTAGATCGGCTGGTCAGGGTGAGAGGGACTGCTGCAGTTTTAACAAGCTCTTTAAGTGCCGGTTGCTACCGTCTGTATATTATCTGAATTTTGAAGCTCAGTTGATGATGGTGGATTTACTGGATTTCCTGTGCTCTGTTGTATTTAGGTGGTCTATAAACAACCACACAAAGACTTTATTAAGGACTTTTCAGACTTTATGTCCTACATTCTACCTTTGTCAGATAACATTTAAATTCTTGGGGATTTTAAAATACATGTTTGCTGTCCGGCAAAACAACTAATTTAATTTTATGCAATCAATTACAAGTAAAACTCATGAGAAGGGCCATCTACTTGATTTTGTTTTATCACTTGGACTTGGACTAAATTTGTAATGTTGATTTCATTCCAAACAGCTTTTCTGATCATTTGCCTAACATTTTCACTGTAAAATTCACTAATAGTTTGCTAATATATTCATCTCCACTTTTTTGGTCTTGTAAAACCACTTCATCTACAGCTTTGAAGTTCTCAAATGCATATATTGCCTCATCTATAACTGCTTGTCTTGAGTCTTCTAAACTGTCTGCTGACCCAGAGGTATTATGTACTCTGTATACACTGCGTACACAATTATTAGGCAACTTGTATTCCTCAGGATTAATTTTATTGTTGAACAAACACAATGCTCTCAGTCAATCCAAAATGTTATTGAACCTCAAACCTGAATGTTTAACAAAGGAAAAGTGAATTTTGTCTTTCTCAGGGGAATATATAAATGTGCACAATTATTAGGCAACTAAATTACAGAAATAATTTCTCCCAACTCATTTGTTGTGCTTACTCTAAAAATTTGAGAGTAAACAACTAAGTAACACAAAATGACAGTTAAATGACAATGACACCTTTCAAAAATATCCAGTGACCAATATAGCCACCCTTCTTTTCAATAACTGCCATGAGCCTTCCATCCATGGAGTCTGTCAGTTTCTTGATCTGTTTATGTTCAACTTTCACTGAAGCAGCAACCACTGCCTCCCAAATGCTTTTCAAAGAGGTGTATTGTCTTCCCTCACTGTAAATCTCACGTTTGAGAAGGGCCCACAAGTTCTCAATAGGATTTAAGTCAGGTGAGGAAGGGGCCCAAGTCAATATTTGGGTATCTTTGAGGCCCTTACTGGCTAGCCAAGCAGTGGAGTACTTGGATGCATGTGACAGAGCATTGTCCTGCATAAAGATCATGGCCTTCTTGAATGCTGAGGACTTCTTCCTGTACTACTGCTTGAAGAAAGTACTTTCCAGAAACTGGCAGTAGGTTTGGGAGTTGAGTTTCAGTCCATCTTCAACTCGAAAAGGTCCAACTACCTCATCCTTAATGATAGCAGCCCACACCAGTACCCCTCCTCCATCTAGCTGGCACCTAACACGAAGTGATGCCCTGTGTCCATTAGTGATCCAGCCATGGGCCCATCCATCTGGTCCATCAAGAGTCACTCTCATTTCATCTGTCCATAAAACCTTTGAAAAATCTGTCTTCAGGTATTTCTTTGCCCAATCTTGATGCTTCAACTTGTGAATCTTATTCAGTGGTGGTCGTGTTTCAGCCTTCTTGACCTTGGCCATGTCTCTGAGCACTTGACACCTTGTACTTCTGGACACTCCAGGTAGGTTGCAATTCTGGAATATGGTGGCACCGGAGGATAATGGATTCCTGGTAGCTTCACGTTTAATTCTTCTCAAGTCTTTTGCAGTTAACTTGCACCTTTTCTTCTCCATGCATTTTTTGTGCCCCAGTTGACTATTCGCAACAAAACGTTTGATTGTCCAGTGGTAACGCATCAATAGTTTAGCTATTTCAAGAGTGTTGCATCCGTCTGAAAGGCATTTTAAAAATTTTTACTTTTCAGTGCCAGTTAAATAAATTGTTTGGCCAATTTTACCTGAGGTAATGAAGCTGCCTAATAATTATGCACACCTTGATATAAGGTGTTAGTCACTTTTGCCACTCCCTCCCTCATTACACAAATATATATCACCTGAAAATGATTGAATCCAGTAAGCATTCAAGTTTTTATGGTTTGGAGGAAAATTTGCATGGAAATAATGATAAGATCAGAATACTCACTTGCCTAATGATGTCATTGGTCATTGGACTCAAGATGGCGCCGAGTCTGGCTGCTGCGTTGCGAGCTCCAAAACAACATTGTAGTTTTATGTTTGTTTTGTTTACAATTTGTATGTTTTTTGTCTTGGATGTTGTATGCCTTATTGTCCATGACAGACAAACATTTTGGACATTGGTTCTGCAATTACACACTGTAAACCGGACTTCAAATTCCTCTATGCCAACCCGCTGTTTACAAACACGCCAGTGGAGCCCTTTGTCTGGGCAGCCCGGCCGTGAAAATGCAGAAGGAAAAGGGGAAACAGAGCCGGCGTTCTCATCAGAGTAAGACGTCGCACAAATCGACCCCTGCTACCCAGTATTCTACTGGAAAATGTTCAGTCTCTGGAAAACAAGCTCTGCGAGCTGAGAGCGTGCAACTCTTTCCAACAAGAGATGAGGGACTGCTGCATTATCTGCCTTACAGAAACTTGGATGTCTGCGGAGATTCCAGACTCAGCCATCGAACCTGTGGGGTTCTCCATGCACCGAGCGGATAGAGCGAAAGACCTCTCAGGTAAAAGCAGAGGTAGTGGTGTATGTTTTATGATCAACAAATCCTTGTGTGATCAGAGGAACGTACATTCTATAAAGTCTTTCTGCTCTCCTGATCTGGAATTTCTCATGCTTCTGTGTCGACCATTCTGGCTACCGAGGGAATTCACAGTGGTCATTATCACAGCTGTGTACATCCCCCCAGAAGCCAAAACAGACCGGGCACTCAAGGAACTGTACGGGATTATAAGCATGCAGGAAACCGCGCACCCTGAGGCCGCGTTCATTGTGACCGGGGACTTTAACAAAGCCAATTTTAAATCAATTGCACCAAAATACCGTCAACACATCAGTTTTAACACACGAGGGGACCGGGTTTTGGACCATTGCTACTCTCCCTTCTGGGATGGCTACAAATCCCTCCCCCACCGACCATTTGGCAAATCGGACCACTCTTCCATTCTGCTTCTGCCTGCTTACAGGCAGAAACTGGAACAGGAAACACCCACCCTCAGAACGATCCAGTGTTGGTTGAACCAATCAGACTATATGCTACAAGACTGTTATGATCACGCGGACTGGGAGATGTTCCAGTCCGCCTCTGATGACGACATCGAGGTTTACGCTGATAGCGTAACGTGTTTCATCAGAAAGTGCGTAGAGGATGTTGTTCCATCCAAAACTATACGGATCTACCCGAACCAGAAACCTTGGATTAATAGTGATGTTCATGTGGCACTTAATGTGCGGACCTCCGCTTTTAATTCCAGGAATGCGGAGGAGCATAAACAAGCCAGTTATTCCCTCCAGCACTTAATGCGCGGACCTCCGCTTTTAAGTCCAGGAACGCAGAGCAGCAAAACGTCAGTACAGGAACAAGATTGAAGGACAGTTTAACACCACCAACTCTAGAAGCATATGGCAAGGAATTAATATCATCACGGACTTTAAAGGGAATAAAAACTCTGCCGTGAACACCGCTGCCTCTCTCCCGGATGAGCTAAATACATTTTATGCACGGTTTGAAGGAAATAACACAGCCCTCACAGAGAGAGCTCTCGTGGCCGAACCTACAGAGGTTAGTTCACTCTCCGTCTCTGTAGCGGATGTAACCCGAGTCTTCCGACGGGTGAATATCCGTAAAGCCACGGGTCCAGTCATCAGAGCGTGCGCGAACCAAATGGCTGGTGTTTTTACGGACATTTTCAACCTTTCCCTCTCTTTGTCTGTAATCCCCACATGCTTTAAAACGTCCACCATTGTGCCTGTACCAAAGCAATCCAAAATCACTTGCTTAAATGACTGGCGTCCTGTTGCTCAGACCCCCATCATCAGCAAATGCTTTGAGAGACTAATCAGAGATTACATCTGCTCTGTGCTGCCTCTATCACTGGACCCATTGCAGTTTGCTTACCGCAACATCCACTCCACTGATGATACCATTGCATCTACAATACACACTGCTCTCTCCCACCTTGAAAAAAGGAACACTTATGTGAGAATGCTGTTTGTAGACTACAGCTCAGCATTCAACACCATAGTGCCCTCCAAGCTTGATGAGAAACTCTGGGCTCTGGGCTTAAACAGCTCGCTCTGCAGCTGGATCCTGGGCTTCCTGTCAAGCAGATGCCAGGTTGTTAGAATGGGCAGTAACATCTCCTCATCACTGACCCTCAACACTGGAGCCCCGCAGGGCTGTGTTCTTAGCCCACTCCTGTATTCCCTGTACACACATGACTGTGTGGCAACACATAGCTCCAATGCCTTCATTAAGTTTGCTGACGATATGACGGTGGTAGGTCTGATCACTGACAATAATGAAACAGCCTACAGAGAGGAGGTGCACACTCTGACATGCTGGTGTCAGGAGCACAACCTCTCCCTCAGCATCAGTAAGACAAAGGAGCTTGTAGTGGACTTCAGGAGAAGAGAAAGAGAACACAGACCCATCACCATCAATGGAGCACCAGTGGAGAGAGTCAGCAGCTTCAAGTTCCTGGGTGTCCACATCACCAAGGAACTCACATGGTCCGTCCACACTGAGGCTGTTGTGAAGAAGGCTTATCAGCACCTCTTCTTCCTGAGATGGCTGAGGAAGTTTGGAATGAACCACCACATCCTCACACGGTTCTACACCAGCACTGTAGAGAGCATCCTGACTGGTTGCATCTCCACCTGGTATGGCAATCGCACCGCCCACAACCACAAAGCCCTGCAAAGTGGGGTGAGAACTGCCAGACACATCATCGGAGGTGAGCTTCCCTCCCTCCGGGACATATACACCAGGCAGTGTGTGAAAAAAGCTCGGAGGATCATCAGAGACTCCAGCCACCCGAGCCAATGTCTGCTCTCACTGCTACCATCAGGCAGGCGGTATCACAGCATCAGGACCCGCACCAGCTGACTTCATGACAGCTTCTTCCCCCAAGCAATCAGACTTTTGAACTCTTGATCTCTCACGATCAATATACATCAGCACTGCACTTTATTAATCTTATTATCTCACACTCGACTGTCATAAATTATATTCTCTTAACAACACACTGGCAATTGACTATCAACCAACAGCCTGAATGTCAATACATTACAATACAACCTACTGTACATTTTATATATACTATATATACTATTGTTTTTAATTGTATAATGTGTATTCTATTTTTGTGTGTATTGTATAATGTACATTGTATGTTATTATTTGTATATGGTGTTGTGTGTAATAATGCGTATATTAGATTTTAAATTGTGTTGTGTAAATTTGATGTTTATTGTAGATTGGTATATGTCTCATCACTGTCATGACTGCTATGTTGCTTGGAACTGCACCCAAGAATTTCACACTCTATTGCACTTGTGTATATGGTTGTGTGACAATAAAAGTGATTTGATTTGATTAATAATTGTGCATGCAGTGTAATTCTGTATGCTCTGACATTATGGACTTAGTTGCTCCATATAAATTGAGGCGACAGAAAGTAAAACTTCAACCTTGGTTTAATGAGCAAACTCACACTCTTAGACAGGATTGTAGGAAAGCAAAAAAAGGTGAAAGAAAGACAAGCTACAAATGTCAAGTCATTTTTATTTGTATAGCACCTTTCACAACACACATTGTTTCAAAGCAGCTTTACAGAAAATTATGCATTAACAGAAAATGAAACTATAATATCTATAAAATCTTAGAGTCATCATTGTGTAGTTTGAATAATAATTAAATTAAATAATAATTGTTTTTAGAAACCCTGTGAGCATGCCAAAGGCGAGGAATACAAAACTCAATAAGATGTTGGTTAATGGAGAAAAATAACCTTGGAAGAAATCAGGCTCACTGTGGGGGCCAGTTCCCCTCTGGCTAACATCATGAATATAATGCCAATATTACTTAATTATGTGTAGTGCAGGTCATGGATTAAAATTAATAAACTAAGTAAGTGTTAAGGGCAAGTGTTTTAACAAAGGTTTTGTAAGAACTGTAAGATTAATGACTAATGTCTTTGAAGTTCATCCTGGATTAACTGCAGAAGTTCATATAGATGCATTGTCCTTTGTTAGTTGGATGATGAAGGCTTTTGTTGGCAATTAATTGACAGCCTGTGTATTCCATTTTAAGAGTGTAGTCCATCATTAGACCAAGGTGATGCAGGCAGAGATCAGTGAGGTGCTTCGCAGTTCAACTGGCCTTTAATTTCGGTGAGGTCTATCCTAAATCCAAAGTTCAAGCAATGGCATATGAAGTATCCCATGTCTTATGGTTGGAATTGGCATCATTTCCTCCACTGAAATCCATCGTAATAGACTGAAGTGATGTCTGGCTGGCACCAGCTGCATTTAGTCGTCATCAGTCAGAGACACGTAGCAGTGGAGTCCGACACCAAGCAGGAATGGAGCTGGATCTGGCCAGTTCTGGTGACTTCAGGATAGGAATCCCAAGGTTGAGACAGGGATAAAAATATAATAATATTTGCATAGATGCCATTACAATTTTTTTGCAGAATTATAGATCATGATCAATGTTTCTGGTTTAGTCCTTGCAAATTTTAAGAGAAGCTTTGTCAAATGATCAAAAAGCTGTGAAATATCAACGAACAATTTATATTTCCAATTTAATTGCTCCCAAATCCCCTAGTGTTTTGTTTCGCACTATTAACCAAAATTGTAATCCAGCTCATAAAGTGGGCCTGACTCCATCCACAGAAACATGTGACTTATGAACTTTTTTGTTGAAAAAATTTATGAGATTAAGTCATGTTTTTCCTCCTTAATTTATGATGCTGTGTTGGTGACATCGAATAGCAAGAGTTTTTGTTAGTTTAAATTAGTTTCTTTATTACAGATTACAGATAACATAGTTCATTTAAAGTCTTCCTTATGCCCAAGTGATGCAGTTTCACCTTGTCTTCTTATTAAGATGGTGGATATTGTTATTCCAAGTGTCCTTGCAATTGTGAATAGTAGTTTGCAAACGGGGATAGTCCCTTCATGTCTTTAGCAAACGATTGTGCAGCCACTTCTGAAAAAACAAACAAAAAAACAAAACAAATTGGGACCCGTTGGATCTAAAGAACTATTGGCCTATTTCAAAATTACCTTTTTTGTCCAAAATTTTAGAGAAGGTAGTTCTTGGCCAGTTGAATTCTGTTTTAACTAATAATACTATTTTGGACAAATTTCAGTCTGGATTTAGAGTTGGCCACAGCACAGAATCAGCATTATTAATGGTTGTAAATGACCTTCTGTTAATTGGAGACTCTGGAGATCATGCAGCTTTAGTTTTATTGGATCTTATCGCAGCTTTTGATACTATTGACCATGGTATTTTAATTAGTTGCTTAATGCAGCTTGTTGGTATGCAGGGCACTGCTTTAAAATGGTTTTCTTCATATTTGTAGATCAGATCTTTTACAGTGATGGTTGGAGACTATTCGCCGTCCACTACACCCAACACTTCTAGAGTCTCGCAGGGATCAATTTTAGGCCCAGTTCTATTTTCATTGTATATGCTCTCCTTGAGTTCCCCATGGGATATGTCAGGCATCTATCTTAAGACTTCAGCTGGTATAGAATGCTGCAGTGAGGCTACTCTTGAATGCCAAAAAGAGAGATCATGTTACGCCATAATTACTCTCTCTTCACTGGCTACCTGTCCAGTACAGGGTCCAGTTTAAGATTTTAGTTTATGTTTTTAAGGCTGTTCATTATGTAGATTATCTGACTGTTTATGTTTGTGTTTTATTTTATCTGACTGTTGATGTGTGTTTGTAGATTATTTGACTGTTGTATGTGTATGTTTGTAGATTATCTGACTGTTGTGTGTGTTTTTTGATTATCTGACTGTTAATGTGTGTGTTTGTAGATTATCTGCCTGCATGGTGACAGAGGTCAGCTGTTGTTCTGTGGCTTCAGCTGTGAGTTCAAACCCCTCACACCTGAGAGAGCTGGATCTGAGCTACAATCACCCAGGAGAATCAGGAGTCAACCTGCTCTCTGAAAGACTCAATGATCCAAACTGCACACTGGACAAACTTAAGTATGTTGAGCTGTAAAACCCTGTTTACACCCATACCTAGCCCCCAATTGGTCTTGAATACACTGAATGGTCAGTGAATGCACTGAAATAGAACCTGTATTTATTCCTTTCAAAAAATTTAAATCCCTAACAAATACACACTGAAGACATATCATAGTGTTTCAGTAAAATGAGGAAATTGTTGTTATCATGAAATGTTATCAGATTTTTGATTTTTATTTTATTTATTTATTTTTTTTACACATTTTAGGAAACAATTTCCAAAGAATAATCTTCAAGCATCTGTCACTTAACCCATTCATACTTACTGGTGCATATTTATACATGGTTAATGACTGGCTTCCTCATCACACAGAGTAGCATTACACATTTGTGTTTCTGCAACATTCAGTGCTGTCAGATTCAAATTGGCTTTCATGCCAACATTAAACTGTTTTGTCCAAGTGCCTGTAATTCATATTCACACAAACTGATACTCATACAGTCTTTTCAAGCACATGGTATGATTATTTTATGACATAGATATCCAAATGGTCACGAAAGTACCACTATAAAAGTTTACAGCTCATATACAAACAATCCACACGAAATGTGATCACTGATCCTCGCAGTCATGTCTGTTTACATTAGGTGGCCATTCCGTTTTCAATCATAAGCAACTCAAACAGCAACTGAATAGTCTTTTCAAGCACACAGTATGCTTGTTCTTTAAAACAGACAGCCAAATTGTCACAAAAACACCACGATAACAGACAACAGCTCACCTATATGCAGTCAACACATCAGGGAACACGATCATTCCAATCCGGCCATCTTGTTTACGTTATGTGGCAATGTATGACACACACACACACACACACACACACACACACACACATGTTGGTGTGGCTATCCTTATGAGGATTTGAGAAATGTCCTCATAAATCACATTTATCGCATAATACCCTTTGTAACCTAAAAAATGTCCTCGTAAACTGCCCACACACACACACACACCCACACACACTGGTACCCCTATCATTATGAGGACTCTCCATAGACATAATGATTTTATACTATGTATTCTATTCCCTAACCCTACCCCTAAACCTAACCCTCACAGAAACCTTTGGGATTTTTACATTTTCAAAAAAATCAAAAAAATCAGTATGTACGTATGAATTACAAGGACACTAGAGGTGTCCTCATAAACCACATTTATAGCATAATACCTTCGTAACTACTAGTGTATAACCTAAAAAATACACCAAACACACACACACAGTGTACAGACAGACCATATTGCTGATTTATATCTATTTATTTATATAGCTATGCATAAAAGAGGACGTTAAACAAATACAGTACAGAAGACAAAACCTGTTTGTTTATATGCTTAGTATATACAGTATTTTTAAATATTTTTATCCATAAAGGTTTTGAAATGACAAATCAAGAATTCAGTATATTACTCGTCTACACTGCGAAGTGTCAGGTGAACTAATTCTAACATATTTTGCATTCTTTTGATATTTTGTGTGTGGACATAACTCACTCTGGTGGGCATTCAAGAGAATTCAGAACCTACTCATTTAAAAAAAAATCTATTATATTTGCAGAGTTTTTTAGTTTTTTTTTCTAAATAAAAAAAAACTTTTTTTTTCTTTTCATATGTACAAAACGCTTCAAACACAATATCAGTGTATTCTGCACACTTTTTGTCATATGTCTGCATGTCAACAAAATTTGAGAGACAAAAGTTTTAACTTTTGGGGGGCGGGTGCTCTGATATCCCCCGTAGGACCCCACCCTACTCGGTCTACAATCTTATTGTAAAGCGTTAGCAATCATAAAATCATAAAGCCCAACAAATCACCCCCATCAAGAACATTATTATTAGTGTTACTAATCACTAAATCCATCCATCCATCTTCTAAAGCAACTTGTCCTGTGCAGGGTTGCGGGAATGCTGAAGCCTGTCCCAGCTGTCTCGGGCCATAATCACTAAATCATAAACCCCAACACATAGCCAAGATTTCCACCTGTCCTTTACAGTGCTTTTGAACTTTAGTTGTCCAAGAGATGACTTGAGGGCAGTCCCTTAAATACAGAAAAGATTGGCATAACTCTAATGGGTACATTTTATTAAGTAATAGTAATAAAAATATAAATAAATCAGTGGTATGAAGAGGTTTCTTCTTGGGAACACTTGAAACTGTCTGTGCAGCATCTCATGCACAATCTGCATTAGACAGAGTGCCGGAGGAAGAACTCAGCCTTGGTAAAGTTATAAAGACCTTGTGCTGTTGACTCTGTTCTTGTACTGCTTGCTTGATAGAGCCAAAATATTGTTGAAATGGTTTTGCAGTATTTGGTTGGGTAAGGCTTTCCCTTTTTATTCGATAGGAAACACACTGGACAGTGACAGTGATTCCAGGATGATTCCAGATTCTTTTAGCCTCTTATTTCAGTTTTCTTGTCTTGACAGTAAAAATAAATTCTATACCAAAACTGGTATTCAAATAGAAGTAAAGTTTTCAAAACTTACTGATCATAACAGAAGCACCATCACTGGCAAATGATGCAAGAGTGGCTGCAGGTCGGCATTTCTCTGCTGTAATGATGTTGAGGATGGTTTCTGTAATAGTGTCAGCATCTCCAGTAGGGATGTAATGGTTTAACAGTTTCACGATAAACCCCGGTTTAAAAATGGATGGTTTTCACACCATAGACGACATCTTATTTTATGGTACTGCATGAATATAAAATCTGTTTGAATACAAAATGTCTGAACATTTCTAAAATCCAAATCAGTTTAATGAATATCAGTTTATCATCAGATAAACTTGATGTGATAAAATAAATCCCTAAATTGCGATTTGCTCATTTTACATTCAGTCAACATTTCATTTGAAAGTCATGGCACAGGCTCAGCTCAGCACAAAGACATGTCGGACCCTGAACCTTTATTTCACAGCTGAAATTTGCAGTGTCGAGTATTTTGGGTATGGCACCATCAGTGTTTCTCAGTTATTCTGTTTGGAAAGTTTGTCGCAAAAAGTGTCTGCTCAGGCAGGAAATACTTCAAACTTGATCTCCACGAGCATCATCCCATGGAATTTATGTAGGATATTAAATTTAGCAGCAAACGGATTGCATTTATATGCAATGTTACGATTGGCCGAATGTTCAATTGATATATTTGCTTAAGTGCAGCGCAACAACAGGACTACAACGTGTTTAATACTACTAATAATATGTTTTATTTGTAAAGTACTAAATAGGGTTTATAAAGTTCATTAGGCATACAGGAAAGGGACAGTGATACTGTAGCAGAAAACAGTACTTGAGAAAACACCAATAAATAAACTACAAATTAATAATCATTTATTTTAAGTAGGTATTGTTTATAATCAAACTAAGTTACAAAAGCAACCAATTCATGAATCAGATGTATATCTGAACTGTTAATTTGGGCAGTAATCATTACAAATTATTAGTATTTTTGTTTATGCTAAATTCAATTTAATACATCGTAAAATAATTATTCAAAAATTATATTTTATAGTTTGGCATACTGCAAATAAGTGAGAATATACAGGCAGCAGGTTGTTATCGCATAATAAACCCCGACAGGGTGATCAGGACTCTGACACGAAGCGTCCCACTGCAAGACACTACAAGAGAAGTTCCCCGGTCAAAGCCAGTACGGCTTCGAGAAAGTTACAAATGTTGATGAGATTATGTGAATTAAGAGTTCTGGTAAAAAAAACAACAACCAGGTATGCATCATCCAGAGCACTTCAGGACAAATTAGTGCAGCATTTTTATACATATTTCTTTCATGATTATCTTGTTGTGTTGTAGCTTAATTTAATTGTGTTGTGGCTTATTTCCATTGTGTTTTCCCCTTTTATTTGCTTTGCTAATTTGGTTGTGTTGTGCTCCACCCTGCCACTGTATTTCACTCATTTAAAAAGTTTTACACAAAGACAATAGCAAACAAATATGTTTTAAATGATATAGACACTAGGGGTGTAACGGTACACAGAAGTCACGGTTCAGTACGTACCTTGGTTTTGGGGTCACGGTTCAATACGAGTTCGGTACAACAGGAAAAAGCAACAAATCCCACATGCTAGGTTTCTTTTCATTTATTTTGAACAGACAGTAGTGCAAATTACAGTCTGTTCTACCTAGCGGCATTTAGTCCCCCCTGAGGTAGTTGGTACAGTACAGCCTCCTTTAGTGTATTAAGCACTAAGCAGTAAAAAGAATCAGGCATGTGATCAGCCAAGGACAAAAAAGAAGGAAGGAAGACCGCAACCCCAGCACACACACACCTTATATTATATTAGGTCACACAGAGGAGGAATTGACCTTGGACGTTCGCTGTGAGGAGCCGCAACAATAGCATTATCTGTGGGTGTTATCTCAATGCGCATGTTTTGCTGTTGGATTCTCCATTTTTTAATGTGTTTTGGATGCTCCATATGTTTCCGCAGTGCAGTCTTACCATTTGCTCCATAAATAATAGGTTGGTTACATATGTTGCAAATTGCCTTGCCTGGTTCACTGATTTTACTGAAACAGTTCAGTGAAATGGTGCACCCTTCAGCCTGGACACTCTCCTGCAACCAACTCCATTTAAAATGATTTTTTACCCCTTCATCAATTGTCTTTATGGGCTGTTCACATCTATTCTAGCCACGAGTTTATGGTATGCTGGAAACAAAGAATAATAGAAATAAATGACATGTAGAATTGTAATTCATTTATGTGACAGTAAAATGACAAATACAACACAACAAATAGTCTTTAATGTTAATAATAAAATGTTAAATCAATTATAAATCATAAGTCAACATCAGGCAGGAGGCTAAATCCTATAAGCAACTATTTTCCTGAAATAAATATTTCACATTTGGCCACACAAAATACGAACCATTGTAATTACTCAATTCTGATTGGCAATTTTAGTTTTATCAGTTTATTTTTTTTTTAGCAGTTTAATAGTCAACTAACAATGTTTAATCAAATAGGTTGACACTTTGTGCAAAGCTGTCTTATGCTGATGTTAAATATGATTAACAAATGGCATTCCTTCACTACTTTGCATCAGCAATTATTAATTTCAGCAATAATTTGCACACGTAAAAACATAATACTGTGGGCTCAGGAGAGCTCCACACACAGCCAATAGATGGCGCCTCTAACTCATGCAGTGCTTTCGGCATTAATCCACATGTAATAATAGTATTTAAAAACGCAGCATTTTGCAGTTTTAGTACATTTAAGTAGACCCTTTATTCCAGCGTGACTTAGAAACGAGGAGTAAGTCAAGCGTTTGTATTGTTGTAAGCCATTAAATCGTGGAATGGCCTTAAAATTGTTTAAGGCCATTTCACGATTTCAGTCTATATATAGTCTATAATGTTGCTTTCATGGATATCACATAGACAAACACGAATTCCAAAATGTTAAGGTTTTACAGCGTTTTGTAACTTATACTGTAATGTCCGTTGCAGTTTCCCACCGAAGTGAAAATGACTGTTAATAAAAATGACACTACATGTTTTTATGAGTACCAATCCATCTATGTTTGGTGTCCATTTTTCACGGACCCTCTGGATTCATTAAGACAAAGATGACTTACTTGAATTACGTCCGGAATGACGCAGTCGTTCTGCGCATTCTCAACAAGCACGACATAGAACGTTGAAAGCGCCAAGGATCCAGTTGGCGGGTTGGACTACGACGATGCGTGCAATCCCGATATGGGATCGACGATACGGGAATCCGTATTTATACGGAAAAATCACATCCCTGCAGAATGCACTCTTGCATAGGCCATATTCTTTTGTATGTTTGATAAAAAACAAAAGGTATTTGGTCACAATCAGCTACAAAATAGAAAAGCATCTCTTGTGTTATAAAAGTACAAAATAAACAGAATAATGAAAAATAAAACTTGTGCATTGGGAGAAGCCATTCTTTTTATGGGTTGGTGCATAGATGGTCTCTTCTTCTTCTGCTCTTTTTTCTGTTGTGGCGGTTAGCAAACAGCATTGCATTACCACGCACGCCCCCTTCTGGATTGGAGTGTGGATCACCTGTGACTGACTCAGATATTCTTTGTCTGACTGCATGCACCGAACCATGATGTCGGGACGAATACATGTACCGTTACACCCCTAGTAGACTCACATTAGATAAAGTCTCCAGTCAGCTACAGACCTCAATAAAAGCTGTTTAATTTTACATTGAGCGGGTCGCCCCCTCATGGATACTGCCATGTTGACAGCACATAACAAACTGACCAGTTACTACCACTAATAATAACAATAATGATCATGGATAAACGGTGCGACATCAAGCACCAAGGGCGAGCACACAACGGTCGCATCAGTTGCCAGAGAGCTCACGAGTCACGACAGTCCGCTCACAGTCCAGTGCACAACAACCTGTGAGAACTCATTTAAATTTAATCCGAGAATGTCCATTATACTGATGTGTGTAGTATGAGACAGAGAAAAACACAGACTAAAAGTAATAAAACAGAACATATAAAAACATCTTTGTGTGATGTGGCAGCAGTTAGTAAATAAACTTTGTGCCTCCATAATGATAGATGTCCAAAACCACTGGTACTATTGGGAGAAATAAGAGCCAGATAAAAACTTACTGGTGCACTTTTAAAAGCGCCGCTAACACTGCTCTGGAGCAGGTTTCATAATCCAGGATTAAAAGAAGTGCTAATCACCTTTCAGAATGACAAGTGTGAAATGTTGCTTTACTCAAGTTTAAAAGCGGGTTTAAAAAGACAATCACCCAGGGTTAGGTGCAGTGTGAAAGCCCTTGAGTTTATTATTGGTGGGATGTTGTGTGTATGTATTGCAGGGGTTTCAAACTCAGTTCCTGGACTCCTCACACCCCTCATGTGTTGACTGTCAGTCGATTAAAATATTTAATCACGATTAATCACATATTTGTTTTGTATTTAGTGTTAACACATTCAGTTCCAGGAAAACTAAATAACAGTCCTGTGTGTCATTATTAGCTTCAGTAATGTGTGTGGATGACGCTCGTGATGAAGATTTATGCAACAGCGCTCTTTACTCGTCTCACTCGCACAGAAAACAACAGATTGTATGTTTCTCAAACTGCATCAAAACACACAGGAAATGCAAACACTGAACCCTCTGTAAATGTGCAATAATTCAATAATAATCAGGAATCAGCATTTCTTATGATCTTAATTGTTTTTTGCTTAAAGTCTTGAAATGACTTTTGTTGACATTTGTAAATTGTCTATAAATAAATATTATTTTCATTTAGAAAAAAATATATACAGTTTGTTTTTCCTGATAAATGTATGAGAGAAAGTGAAGGTGCAGCAGTGCTCAAGTGATCATCGTACATGTGAACTCCTTCAATACTGTTTCAAAAGAGTTTTCATTTAACATGGATTGATCAATACATAATTCCCAATCTTCATTTTGTGTTATTTCATAGTTTTCTTGATTTATGAAATAATTATTATTTTCCTAATTTTAGAGTAATAGTAAAGAATGAGTAGATGTGTGCAAACTTCTGACTGCTAGTGTGCAACATTTCTATGAGTTTTGTCACTGAAGATTTAAACTAGTTGTAAATGTTTAGTTGTAAAAAAGAGAGAGACTTTGTGTGTTATTTCAGATAAATCACTTACAGCACTTTGAAGTGTTAATTTTCTATAACTAAATGGCTATGAAGTAGTTCAGGTTTGTTGATCTCATTACAGTTTCATATCAAAGAGTCATACAGTCTATACACAAGATTCACAGAGTCATACAGTGTAGACATTGATCAAGCAAAGCAAATAAATATTCAAACTATTTTAATTAGTTTTACACAGCAATAACAGTCAGAACAATAAACTTATTTTGAGTCTCAAACTTTATATCCCACAATGTATTTCATCACAGATGTGTGAATTGTGTTTCAGGTGAGCTGAATGTGATGTCATCATTTGTGTGTGTTTGTGTTTTTATAGTGTGGATCATGGAGGAGAGTTCAGGATTACAGCAGGACTACACAAATGTAGGCCTACACGCACACTCACTCACACACACACTCACGCACACACACACACACACACACACACACACACACACACACACACACACACTGGTGTAGTGATTGTTGTGTTATAAGTGTTTTTCTCTTCTTGTGTTCAGATGTCTGTGATCTCAAACTGGATTCAAATACAGCACACACTGAACTCATTCTGTCTGAGGGAAACAGGAAGGTGACACGTGTGAGAGAGCGTCAGTCATATCCTGATCATCCAGAGAGATTTGATTGGTATCCTCAGGTTCTGTGTAGAGAGAGTCTGACTGGACGCTGTTACTGGGAGACTCAGTGGAGTGGAGATGCTGTTATATCAGTGTCATATAAAGGAATCAGCAGGAAAGGAGGGAGTAATGACTGTTGGTTTGGATTCAATGTAAACTCCTGGAGTCTGTGGTGCTCTGATGACACATTCACTGTCTGGCACAATAAAAACAGCACTGACATACGTCGCCCTTCATACGACTGTAAGAGAGTAGGAGTGTATGTGGACTGTCCGGCCGGCACTCTGTCCTTCTACAGCGTCTCTGACACACACACACTCACACACTTATACACATTCATCACCACATTCACTCAACCCCTCTATGCTGGATTTACAGTTTATCCTGATTCCTCAGCGCATCTGTGTGAAACTGAACATCAGAGACACACATACACAACTGGATGAGTGAAATATACTCACTATATCTCACATCAACACAACTCCAAACTCTTTCTAGAAATCATTTAATGAATTAAATTGACTGAATTCAATACACTGACAGTACAAGTAAACAGAAAAGTAAATAACATTTAAACAGAATAAAATAGTAAAGAGGCACAATGGAAATTCAAACAAATCTCTTGTGTCTTGAAATAATTGATCAGTAAAATACACTACGTCCTTTTAATTTCTCATGTCTCTTATTTTTTTATATCCTAATGTTTCAGCATCATTTAACAATAAGATTTTTCAGTCATTATGCTCTTACACTTATCAGCATTTCCTGAGAAGTTACTCACAGTGCAGAAACTGTATGCCTCTAAAGTGATACTTTCATGGATTAACTATGGCAAATAGAAATAGTAGTAATAGAAAAAGACACTCAATCCTTCTTTGTAGCACCCACTAACCTTTTTTTTAAAGTGAGGGTACTCTTTGGAAAATTTGGGGGAGTAACCAATCCAATAGGTAACTCTAACTTTGCCATCAAGTTTGTAATATTTACTCTTCAAATCAATAAATAACTTGTTAGATGCTGGATTTAAATTTAGACCCTCAGAACAATTTAAATATGGGTATTGAACCCCTGGATGGCAGTCTGGAAAATCATATATCCAATTGGTGGTTTAAGACTGAAATCAACTTATCCAGAGAAATTTAAATCCACATTTGAAATGGCAAACCAGTAATGATTAACAGCAGTCATGAGAGTGGGAGGACCAACTGGATAAAGGCCCAGCTAATTTTCAGTCTTCTTTTTCTCCGGACTTCCTCCCGCAGTATTAGCAGCTTCAATAAATCATCTGGCCCAGCCATCTGCAATGATGAGAGACTGGTTCCAGAATGAGTTAGTGAACAACATACATATAATGATGATAAAAGAAAGGGAAAACATAGTTAGTATCAAATACACCATGAATATGAAGTTAATAACATTCATAGTTGAGGAAGTTACAGTGTTCAATTCAATCTAAATGTTTTTCCATGGGTTTCACTTACTACCAATGACCAATTTTTCCTTAGCATTATCAATAATTTTTTACAATCAAATATATCCAAGATATTTCTTAAATCTTCAAATCAGAACTTCTAACACGAATAACATTTTCCATTGTATACACTTCCAAAAGAAGAAAACTTCAATTTTATTAGATATTAGAGCATCTGAGCAAAACTGTTTACAATGTTTGCTTAGTTCTTCCTCCTTATTGGAGGTTGGGACTTTATTTTCCATTTTATCTGGCATGATTGGTCACAGATCAAACCCAAGGAAAAAGCATCACAATGTTGGCAAGGCTGCCACACATAAAGATCAGGAGAACAGGTATTAGGTGCACGACTTAAGCAAATTGGAACTGCAGAGAACATGAAATGATCCAAATCATTCTTAAATTTCTTTAACTTTAGTCTCAAAGGCAGATCTCAGTGTACCCATGATCAACCAATGCCTACACTGTGTATATAAAACAAGAAAAGAAAAATAAATATCTAATCTAAACTAAAAGAATCTGCTATCTATACAGGGTGCCCGTCTGAGTGGAGACACCAAGAGAGATGAGTTTTCCCATTCAAAGTCTGCAGACTATCATTTGCATGCCATCCTTACAGAGTACAGGGTGTAATCCCTTCCACTCACTCTGCTTACAGAGCGTGTCTCTTTTTATTCAGGGCACTAACAGCATCTCACTCAATCTCTCCATCAGACAGTCCCTAACAAAATAAATTCTACCTATCTTATTTTTGTTGGTTACACCGATAAAGTTGCAACTCACATGTAAATTTGTTCTCCAGACATAATTAAACACATAGGAAATAAAAAAAATAAAAAAATAATCATGGTTTCTTTCATTTAGTTATCAAGACTATATACTGCGTGCACAATTATTAGGCAAGTGAGTATTCTGATCTTATCATTATTTCCATGCACATTTTCCAACTCCAAACCATATGAACTTGAATGCTTATTGGATTCAGTCATTTTCAGGTGATATGTATTTGTGTAATGAGGAAGGGTGTGGCGAAAGTGACTAACACCTTATATCAAGGTGTGTATAATTATTAGGCAGCTTCATTACCTCAGGTAAAATGGGCCAAAAAAGAGATTTAACCCTTTAAAGCCTGAGCCCAAAATTCTGAAAATTCCATTCTGTGCCAGAATATGATATTCATATCCATATTCATATTACATTCATATTCATATAACATCACACACCTGAACTGTACATACCATATTGAAGAGAAGAACTAGGGCTTTCAAATGATATAAATATATGTATGATTATTTAAGGCTAATCATCCTATATCAATAAAATTTCACACAGCAATCTTTACAAAAAGCTTCTCCGGCCACCATACTTCATCAGACAACTGCATTTTCAACCATTTTAATTACAAGCTAGAGGGAAACTTAGTGTATGAAATATACATAATTTTGTGGGCAATGTAGAATAGCAGGCAGATTATAAATATAATCTATTGTTTAAAAATTAGGACTATTCTAGTGATTAGTGGGAAAATGGAATAAAACAAACATTTAGAATGTTAAGATACATTTCACATGACCACTCCTCAAATACTCCTTTTGAGCACCTGTAATAATAAATTGAGATTGCATCTGTAATTGAAGGACATAAACACTGAAATATACATTTTATGTGTTCAATAAAACACACACTTTATTTAACCTGAACATTATAATTACACACAAATTACACAGCAAAACATACAAAATCAAACATTCGAACTATCAGGATACTTTTGAAGAGTGCAGGAACAGAATATATATAAATTAATAAATACTCAACAACTGCAATACCTGTGGAGAGAAGAGAGGGAGAAAAGAGGGGAGGGGGAGGACAACAACACCAGTAAACACAGCCTAACCTAGGCCTCTTCGCGAAACTGGTCACATTCAGCTGAGTGCCAAGACTGAAAACAGTTCCTATCGCAAACCAAGCAAAGTCTTTTGCCATTACATTCTGGCGCGCAACAAGCTTCTTTAGTTTTATTTTCAGTCCTACTTTTCCGATAGCATAGCCAACATCTCTAAGAGGACTCTTCAAATTTAGGGACATGGGCTGTGTGGAGTGATGATGAAGGAGGGACTACAGGCTTTAGTGTATGCAAAGGGAAACTTGCATGAATATCGATACCTCCCAGCTGACAAGCCAGGTTTTCTCAGAAATCTATCTGGGTTAAGTTCACTGGTCTACGCTCATCCCCTGGTGCCGCATGAATGTGTTGCCATTCCCTAAACAATATGAAACTATTGATGACGGCAATGTCTATTAAGTGGGAAAAAGTCTTCCACCACTTCTGAGATTTTTGTAGGATGTCGTAAGATTTTGTAATTTGGTCTGACCTATCAACACTGCCCATGTTTTTGTTATAATCGCTGATGACAATGTGGACTCAAGATGGCGCCGAGTATGGCTGCTGTGTTGCGAGCTCCGACACAACATGGTTGTGCTTTGTTTTGTTTACAATTCTTATGTTTTTTTGTCTTGGATGTTGTCTGCCTTATTGTCTATGACAGACAAACACTTTTGGACATTGGTTCAGCAATTACACACCGTAAACCGGACTTCAAATTCCTCAGTGCCGACCCGCTGTTTACAAACACGGCAGCAGAGCCCTTTGTCTGGGCTGCCCGGTCGCGGAAACGCAGGAGGAAAAGGGTTAACAGAGCCGGCGTTCTCATCAGAGTAAGACGCCGTGCAAATCAACCCCCGCTACCCAGTATTCTACTGGCAAATGTTCAGTCTCTGGATAACAAGCTCTGCGAGCTGAAAGCGCGGATCTCTTTCCAACGAGAGACGAGGGACTGCTGCATTATCTACCTTACAGAAACTTAGATGTTTGCGGAGATTCCAGACTCAGCCATTGAACCCGCGGGGTTCTGCATGCACCGAGCGGACAGAGCGAAAGTCTTCTCAGGTAAAAGCAGAGGTGGTGGTGTATGTTTTATGATCAACAAATCCTGGTGTGATCAGAGGAACGTACATTCTATCAAGTCTTTCTGCTCCCCTGATCTGGAATTTCTCATGCTTCTGTGTCGACCCTTCTGGCTACTGAGGGAATTCACAACGGTCATTATCACAGCTGTGTACATCCCGCCACAAGCCGACACAGACCGGGCTCTCAAGGAACTGTACGGGACAATAAGCAAACAGGAAACCGCGCTACTCTCCCTTCCGGGATGGCTACAAATCCCTCCCCCACTCACCATTTGGCAAATCGGACCACTCTTCCATTCTGCTTCTGCCCGCTTACAGGCAGAAACTGAAACAGGAAGCACCCGCCCTCAGAACGATCCAGTGCTGGTCGGAACAGTCAGACTCTACGCTATAAGACTGTTTTGATCACACAGATGTTCCGGTCCGCCTCTGATGATGACATCGAGCTTTATGCTGATAGTGTAACGTGTTTCATCAGAAAGTGCGTAGAGGACGTCGTTCCGACCAAAACAATACAGATCTATCCAAACCAGAAGCCATGGATTAATAGCAATGTTCGTGCGGCACTTAATGTGCGGACCACCACTTTTAATTCCGGGAACGCGGAGGAGCATAAACAAGCCAGTTATCCAACTCTAGAAACATGTGGCAGGGAATTGATATCATCACGGACTTTAAAGGGAATAAAAACTCCACCATGAACACCGCTGCCTCTCTCCCGGATGAGCTAAATACTTTTTATGCTTGTTTTGAGGGAAATAACACCACCCTCGTGGAGAGAGCTCTTGTGGCCGAAGCTACAGAGGTTAGTTCACTCTCCGTCTCTTTAGCAGATGTAACCCGATCCTTCCAACAGTTGAATATCCGCAAAGCCGCGGGTCCAGACTGCATTCCGGGCTGTGTCATCAGAGCATGCGCGAATCAACTGGCTGGTGTTTTTACGGACATTTTCAATCTTTCAATCTTAAATGACTGGTGTCCTGTTGCTCTGACCCCCATCATCAGCAAATGCTTTGAGAGACTAATCAGAGATTACATCTACACCGTGCTGCCTCTCTCACTTGACCCACTGCAGTTTGCTTACCTCAACAACCGCTCCACTGATGATGCCATTGCATCTACAATACACACTGCTCTCTCCCACCTGGAAAAAAGAACACTTATGTGAGAATGCTGTTTGTAGACTACAGCTCAGCATTCAACACCATAGTGCCCTCCAAGCTTGATGAGAAACTCCGGGCTCTGGGCTTAAACAGCTCGCTGTGCAGCTGGATCCTGGACTTCCTGTCAAGCAGACGCCAGGTGGTTAAAATAGGTAGCAACATCTCATCACTGACCCTCAACACTGGAGCCCCACAGGGCTGTGTTCTCAGCCCACTCTTGTATTCTCTGTACACACATGACTGTGTGGCAACACATAGCTCCAGTGCCATCATTAAGTTTGCTGACGATATGACGGTGGTAGGTCTGATCACTAACAATGATGAAACAGCCTACAGAGAGGAGGTGCACACTCTGACACACTGGTGTCAGGAGCACAACCTCTCCCTCAACATCAGTAAGACAAAGGAGCTTGTGGTGGACTTCAGAAGAAAAGACAGAGAATACAGTCCCATCACCATCAATGGAGCACCAGTGGAGAGAGTCAGCAGCTTCAAGTTCCTGGGTGTCCACATCACTGAGGAACTCACATGGTCCATCCACACTGAAGCCGTTGTGAAGAAGGCTCATCAGCGCCTCTTCTTCCTGAGACAGCTGAGGAAGTTTGGAATGAACCGCCACATCCTCACATGGTTCTGCACCTGCACTGTAGAGAGCATCCTGACTGGTTGCATCTCCGCCTGGTATGGCAATAGCACCACCCACAACCGCAAAGCCCTGCAAAGGGTGGTGCGAACTGCCAGACACATCATCAGAGGTGAGCTTCCCTCCCTCCAGGCCATATATACCAGGCGGTGTGTGAAAAAAGCTCAGAAGATCATCAGAGACTCCAACCACCCGAGCCATGGGCTGTTCTCACTGCTACCATCAGGCAGGCGGTATCGCAGCATCAGGACCCGCACCAGCTGACTTCATGATAGCTTCTTCCCCCAAGCAATCAGACTTTTGAACTCTTGATCTCCCACGATCAAAATACATCAGCACTGCACTTTATTACTCTTACTCTTATATCTCATACCGGACTGTCATAAATTATATAATTATATTGTTATTATATTAGATTCTCTCTTAACAACTTACTATGAACCGACAGCCTGAATGTCAGTACAATACAATACAATCTACTGTATATTCTATATATACTATATATACTTTTTATTGTATTGTGTGTATTGTATACTGTACAGTGTATGTTATTATTTGTATATTGTGTTGTGTGTAATTATGTGTATATTAGACTTTAATTGTGTTGTGTTAATCTAATGTTTATTGTAAATTGGGATAAGTCTCATCACTTTCACGACTGCTATGTTGCTCGGAAATGCACCTAAGAATTTCACACACTATTGCACTTGTGTATATGGTTGTGTGACAATAAAAGTGATTTGATTTGATTTTGATTTGACAGTGGGCTAGAGGGCTACTTCTTTTGTCCAGTCACCATAATTTTTTACAAACCTAGTAATTTCGGTTGAGCCATTCACATTATGGAAATTGGAGAGGCATGTAACTGCACGCGTGTCCTTCCACTGAATTACAAGTATATTCCCCCTCAATCCTACACCACCTTATATTCCCATGAGTTATCTTGCGTTCCCATCTTTTGATGTCTTTAAATTCTGCAGGAAGAATAAAGTTTATGATTCACCCTGCATGTCCCACAGGCATTAGTTCCCATTTCTAACAACTTAACCATAAGAGCTGGGGACGTGTAAAAGTTGTCAAACCAAACACTGTGGCCCTGGTCTTTGAATGGCTGCAGTAACGATTCAACTACTTTGGTGGCCAAGTCAGTGACACGCCCATCATGACTACCTGTGTAAACATTAAATTCGAGAGTATACCCCAAGTCTGATGTTGCAATTACCCATAATTTAAAACCCCACCGAGTAGGCTTGCCCTTCATGTATTGTTTAAATCCTGACCTAGCTTTAGACTTGACCATACGTTCATCTATTGCAAGATTTTGGTTAGGCTGAAACAGCTGCTGGCATTTTTGTTTGAGGTGGTATAGTATATTTTTCTAGAATATTTTATATATCACATAGAATAGTACTAATGTAGAACAGGATGGATTTTGTGTGACCCTGGAGAGGGCATATGAGGTTGCTGGACTTTGTCTGACCCAGGAGAGAGCATATGAGGATGCCAAAAAGTGTTAAAGATGCAAAAACCACACAGTGCATCAGCTGTAACAGAAATAATGAGGTGGGATCCTGGGAAACACAGTTGAAGGTAAAGATGAAAACAACTAGTGGTCAAAGTGTCCGTACTATGCTTAGAAGGTAATGTTTTTATACTATTTTAATTAAAAAGTTATTTTTTAAAAAATAGATTAAAGTCTGTTCCCTATCTGTCACTCACTCGACGTTGGTGTCGATGTAGTGACACTAGGGGTCACTCTTGGGAGCCCGAGACACCTCTGGTCTTTGATAAAAGGCCAATGAAAATTGGCGAGTGGTATTTGCATGCCACTCCCCCGCACATACGGGTATAAAAGGAGCTGGTATGCAACCACTCATTCAGATTTTCTCTTCGGAGCCGAACGGTCATGCTCATTGAGCTGAATACTACTGTTCATTCACCTGCTGGATCTGACGGCGCATTTCAGCGGCTTCTCCCTCCTCTGCACTGGTGCACTGCAGAGAACGCCCCTGGGCGCTTCGGCAGAAAAACTAGAGAGTATATTTTCTGAAAGAGCATTTTTCCCCTCTAAAAGAGTATATATTTCTCTAAAAGAGCGCACACACGGAACGTCTTTTTAAAGACGCGTCTTTTTAAAGATGCTTTTCCGATTGTGTGTTATTCCTGGTTGTGCTCGTTATCTCTCGCCTTCTAACGGTCACGATCACTGTCTTTCGTGTCTGGGCACTGCTCACGCGGAGACAGCGTTTGTGGATGGTCACATTCTCATTGCGAGAATGTGTCCATGGCAACGTTGCGGTCGCGGCTCGCCTTCGTAAGGAAGCGAGCCACCCCAGAGGCTCCCGCCTCGGTCCTTTTACCCACGGGTTTGAGGCCAGCGCGGCTAGCACTGGGGGCGATTTGGGGACCCCAATGGGACCGCCTCCGCCGGGTATCCCCCCGCGGAACTCCCATCCCCCAGCACGCTCGTCTGCCCCGATCGGGCTTCCGGGTGAGTCCGCCGGCTCGTCTCACGGCGAGTTCGACCTCTTATTCGGAGCCCGCGAAAGTGATGAGCTCTCGAGCGCAGCATCGGAGAGCGGGCTCGTCCAGTCGGAAGCCTCGGCTGGGCTCCTCCCTTCGGGGTCGATCGCCCAGTCACAGGCTGACGCGGAGATGACGACATGCTTTCCCGGACAGCCGCGAGCGTCGGTTAGAGTGGATTTCACCGCTCTTCCCTGAACCCTCGCGGCTCTGTGATTGGTTCCTGGGCTCGCGGCGCCGCTCAAAGCCACGCCCCGCCCCGTTCCTTTCTTCCCGGAAGTGCATGAAGAGCTGACAAGATCGCGGGAGGCACCTTTTACTGCCCGGTCCCGATCTTTTCAGCTTCCCCGCTCTCACTACCCTCGATGGTGGGGCGGCCAAGGGTTATTCGGCAATCCCCCGGTGGATAAAGGCGCTCGCGGTGCACCTATGCCCGCAGAGCGCCGCCACCTGGCGTGGGTGCCCAAAGCCCCGTCCAAGGCCTGTAGGTTTACGTCGTCTCTGACGGTCGAAGCCTACGGCGCTGCTGGACAAGCCGCCTCCGCCCTGCACGCCATGGCTCTCCTGCAAGTCTGCCAAGGCGCTAAAGGAACTGCACGAGGGTAGTTCCGCCCCGGGATTGATGCAGGAACTGCGCTCGACGACCGACCTCGATCTCCGAGCGACGGAGGTCACGGCACGGTCTCCCGGGCGGACGATGGCCACACTAGTGGTCCAGGAGCGCCACCTTTGGCTCAACCTGGTCAAGATGGGTGAGGCCAACAGGACACGATCCCTTGCTGCCCCCATTTTCCAGGCGGGCCTATTCGGCGACACTGTCGAGGACTTTGCCCAGCAGTTCTCGATGGTAGAGCAGTAGATGGGTGCTAGCCGGCTTGTCCTGCCCCGGCGTGGCTCAAGATCCCCCCATCTACTCATCGCCGAGGGCGTCCCCCTGCGGTGACTGCACCGGCTCCGCCGCAGCCCGCCCCTCCGGCCCGGCCCCGGCGTGGAGCCCACCGCAGGAAGCCGACGCCACCCGTCTCACAGCCGGCACCGAAGAACCCACGGAGGTCTTCGAAGCGCCCCTGAGACGGGCGACCCAGGGACAACGAAACCCGCTGCTCTGGAGCTGGTAAGCAGATCTTCTTTTTGTTACCTTTTGCATTTAATTGCGCTGCATGCCCAAGTGGCTGCAGTACTCAAGAGCTCCGCAAGAGTGGTTTCCTTGTTCCCTGGGTCACATATTCGGTGTGTACGGCTGGCATCACGACCACCGTCCACCACTCCATTTGGCAGGTTGGCGCTCCAGCGGCGGTCTCCCGCCCTGAGCGCCCAGCTGTGGCACAAATCTGCCCCCGATGTGACAGTCTCCACGGGTCATGAGGACAGGCCTCTTCCTCCCCCGTCCCAGGCTGTTCCGGGGGTGGTCACAAGGAGCCAGGTAAGTGCTTCGATGTCCTCTGACTCAGCACGGCCACGATGGGGTGTGGCACCTCAGGCTCCGCCCCGCCGCGAGGCCCCACCTGCCGGTACATCCGATGACGTTGTCCCTTTGGTCCCCCTTGCGCGGAACTCGGGTGCATGGCTTGCGCTTTCCAGTCCGTCGCGAGGGCTGGTCCGGACCGTCCGACTCGGCTGCACGATTCACTTCGCTGGGCATCCGCCCAGGTCCAGCGGTGTCCACTTCACCTTGGTGAAAGATGGAAACGCTGCTACCTTGCGCGGAGATCGCTACCCTCCTACGGAAGGACGCGATAGAACCTGTCCCTCCAGCCGAGATGAAGAGGGGGTTTTACAGCCCCTACTTCATTGTACCGAAAAAAGGCGGTGGGTTGCGGCCAATCTTGGACCTGCGAGTACTGAACCGGGCCTTACACAGACTCCCGTTCAAGATGCTGACGCAAAGACGCACTCTAGCGAGCGTCCGGCATCAAGATTGGTTCGCGGCGGTAGACCCGAAGGATGCGTACTTTCACGTCTCGATCCTTCCTCGACACAGACCCTTCCTGCGGTTTGCGTTTGAGGGTCAGGCGTATCGGTACAAGTCCTCCCTTTCGGCCTGTCCCTGTCTCCTCGCGTCTTTACGAAGATCGCAGAGGCTGCCCTTGCCCCGTTAAGGGAGGTGGGCATTCGCATTCTCAACTATCTCGACGACTGGCTAATCCTAGCTCACTCTCGAGACGGGTTATGCGCACACAGGGACCTGGTGCTCTCACACCTCAGCCGACTAGGGCTTCGGGTCAGCTGGGAAAAGAGCAAGCTCCTCCCGGTTCAGAGCATCTCTTTTCTCGGTTTGGAGTTGGACTCAGTCTCCTTGACGGCGCACCTTATGAACGAGCGCGCCCAGTCGGTGCTGGCCTGTTTGAAGGCGTTCAAACAGAAAACAGCGGTTCCACTGAAACATTTTCAGAGGCTCCTGGGGCATATGGCATCCTCGGCGGTGGCCACCCCGCTCGGGTTGATGCATATGAGGCCGCTTCAGCACTGGCTCCAGACTCGAGTCCCGAGACGGGCATGGCGCCACGGGACACACCGCGTGGCCATTACACCGGTCTGTCACTGTCTTTTCAGCCCTTGGACCGACCTCTCGTTTCTACGAGCAGGTGTTCCTCTAGAACTGGTCTCCAGGCGCATCGTGGTCACGACAGACGCCTCCAAGACGGGCTGGGGCGCTGTTTGCAACGGGCACGCAGCCACCGGCCTCTGGACGGGTCCGCGGCTGCGTTGGCACATCAACTGCCTCGAGTTACTGGCAATTCTGCTCGCCCTGCGGAGGTTCCGGCCGTTGATCCAGGGCAAGCACGTGCTAGTTCGGACAGACAGCACGGCAGCGGTAGCATATGTCAACCGCCAAGGCGGTCTGCGCTCCCGCTGTATGTCACAACTCGCCCGCCGTCTCCTCCTCCGGAGTCAGCAGCACCTCAAGTCGCTGCGAGCCACTCATATCCCGGGCAACCTCAACGTTACAGCGGACGCGCTGTCACGGCAGGTTCCCCGCAGGGGAGAGTGGAGACTCCACCTTCAGGTGGTCCAGCTGATTTGGAGTCGATTCAGTCAGGCACAGGTGCACCTGTTCGCCTCCCAAGAATCCTCCCACTGCCCGCTCTGGTACGCCCTCACCGAGGCCTTCCTCGGCATAGACGCGCTGGCACAGCTGGTCCCCTGGCATTCGCAAATATGCGTTTTCCCCAGTGAGCCTGCTCGCACAGACCCTGTGCAAGGTCAGGGAGGACGAGGAGAAGGTCGTCCTGGTAAGCACCCTACTGGCCCGCCCAGACGTGGTGCTCGGACCTCACGCTCCTCGTGACAGCTCCCCCGGGCAAATTCCCCTGAGAAAGGCCCTTCTTTCTCAGGGAAGGGGCACCATTCGGCACCCGCGCCCAGACCTCTGGAATCTCCATGTCTGGCCCCTGGACGGGACGCGGAAGACCTAAGCCGTCTCCCACCTGCGGTGGTAGACACATTCACTCAGGCTAGGGCTCCCTCTACGAGGCGCCTGTATGCCTTTAAGTGGTGTCTGTTCGCTAAGTGGTGTTCTTCCCATCAGGAAGACCCCCAGAGGTGCGCAGTCAGATCAGTGCTTTCCTTCCTGCAAGAGAGGTTGGAAGGGAGGCTGTCCCCTTCCACCTTGAAGGTGCACGTTGCTCCCATAGCAGCACGCCATGACGCAGTCGACGGTGAGTCCTTAGGGAAGCATGATCTGATCATCAGGTTCCTAAGAGGCGCCAGGAGGCTGAATCCCTCCAGGCCACGCCTTGTTCCCTCATCGGACCTCTGTAGTTTTTCAGGGTCTACAGAGAGCCCCCTTTGAGTTTTGCAGTCAGCCGGGCTTAAGGCACTCTCCTTGAAGACTGCCCTCCTGACTGCGCTCACTTCCATCAAGAGGGTAGGTGACCTGCAAGCGTTCTCTGTCAGCGAAATGTGCCTGGAGTTCGGTCCGGGCTATTCTCACGTGATCCTGAGACCCCCGACCGGGCTATGTGCCCAAGGTTCCCACCACTCCTTTTAGAGACCAGGTGGTGAACCTGCAAGCGCTGCCCCAGGAGGAGGCAGACCCAGCCCTGGCGTTGCTGTGTCCGGTGCGCGCTTTGCGCATCTATTTGGATCGCACGCAGAGCTTTAGACTCTCTGAGCAGCTCTTTGTCTGCTTCGGTGCACAGCGGAAAGGAAGTGCTGTCTCCAAGCAGAGGATCGCCCACTGGCTCATTGACGCCATAACTATGGCATGTCTCGCCCAAAACATGCCGCCCCCGGTAGGGCTACGAGCCCATTCTACTCGTGGTGTAGCGGCTTCTTGGGCCCTGGCCAGAGGTGCCTCTCTAACAGACATTGCAGAGCAGCGGGCTGGGCAACACCCAACACCTTTGCAAGGTTTTACAACCTCCGGGTGGAACCGGTTTCGTCCCAGGTAGTGGCACGCAACACAAGCGGATAAGCCCGGGATAGCCGGCCGGGTGTATCGCTTGCACATAGCGCCTTCCACCTCCTTTTGAGCTGAAGATGTGCGCTGTTAATTCCCAGTAGTGTTCACAAAGGTTGTTCCCTGGTTGACTTCCTCCGAGCCCTGTGGCAGTCGAGTTTTCGGAGAGACTCGCTGCCGGCCCAGTACACGCGCTAACTAAGAGCCCGGTTCTGGGGTAGGTGCTCCGCATGTGGCGGTTCCCTGTAAGGCTAACCCCATGCGATCTATATCTTCCGCTAGTTCGTTTCCCTACTGGCAAACTGCGTCTTCCTTGGGCAGAGCCCCTCAGTCTCCATGTTGTAGTAACTCCTCCCCCATTGGGTAGGATCTACCTTGAAGGCTCTCCACATGGTTGGAAAGACCATGTGATGTATTCTTCCACTTAAATATCCCCCCTCTCTTGGGGCGAGGTGTGGTCTCCGCGGTGTCCTCCCCTTGGGAGGGACACCCCCCGACTAGACCTGGCGGCCCAGTCGGATAATCCCCCTTCTTTTTTAGGGAGTGGAAAAAGAGAAGGGGAAAGAGGCCATGACTGGGTTAAGCCTGTCTCTATCTCTGGGTAGTCGACTTGTCCCCAAAAAGGGCCGTTCGACACTCATAACTGTGTTGGGGGAGGTTACGTGTCGACCTGGTGTGCTGGCTATGAGGCACACAGCAAGTCTGCCCACCACACACCGCCAGTTCACGTAACACAGTTCAGCCTTGTGGCGTTTTGTATAGGGACCCCTAGTGTCACTACATCGACACCAACGTCGAGTGAGTGACAGATAGGGAACGTCATGGTTACTGGTGTAACCTCCGTTCCCTGATGGAGGGAACGAGACGTTGGTCCCTCCTGCCACAACGCTGAACTACCCGCTGAAATGGCCGGACCTTATATCGGCTCCTCAGCGTAAAACCTGAATGAGTGGTTGCATACCAGCTCCTTTTATACCCGTATGTGCGGGGGAGTGGCATGCAAATACCACTCGCCAATTTTCATTGGCCTTTTATCAAAGACCAGAGGTGTCTCGGGCTCCCAAGAGTGACCCCTAGTGTCACTACATCGACACCAACGTCTCGTTCCCTCCATCAGGGAATGGAGGTTACACCAGTAACCATGACGTTTTCCACCATTAAAAAGAAATCAAAGGCCTTGTGAGATAATGGTGGCAGACAGTATCCATGACAACAAAAAAATAATGAAGGGGTGTTTGCATGAGGTAATATCAGTTAAGAAACTGTACAAAAGATGAGGGTTTACACCAAGAGATTGAGACCTCAGCTGATGTCTTGGGTTTGTTGGTATGCTCAATAAACTCTGACTTTTGACATCTGGAACCCCTGACTTTGAGAGTTTGTCTTACTGCTCCTCCACAACATATTTTGGCGACCACGAAGGGACTGGCACAGGGCCAAGGGGAGCTGCTGTGGGCTTGCTTGCATTGACTGATCAGATTCACTGGCGCCAAAAACTGAGTTAAGTGTTTTGCTTAATGGTGTTTTTGTGCAGTCTATTGCAAGTTTTGGTTCAGGTTGTAACTCTATAAAGGCCTTTCCAGTCTCGAACTTATTTAAATGACTAATTAGATGAAAAGGAGAATTGTGTTTCAGGTTTCAAAAGGCATGCATGCAAATGTAAATATGTCTTGTAAATAAGTTGAAATGCACGCAAAACTTAGCGGATACCGCTCTCAGGGGGGCGCCAGTGTAGAAGGGGAGCCTGCATAGACAGAGGCCCCATAGCTGGTAAAGAAGCGATGAGTGCACAATTTGGTGGATGGCACTGCTTGCACCCCTGGGAGGGCTGAATGGGCAAGTTTTGAAAAATCCTACAGATACCGCATTCTCAGTAGGGGAATGGGCTGCATTGGTAGGTCTCCCAAGAGGGGAGTATTGAAATCCTACAGATACTGCAAGGTGCAGTGACACCAGTAAATGATAAGGAGCCCAACAAGGATGGTTGGCCTTTAACCTGGCTGAGGACAGGGAGCCCACATTGATGGTTGGCCTTGTTCTCAAAATAGCACTGCATTTTGGGCTGAATTGGCAGGCACGCAGGAGGCGTGGTCACCCAAGAGGGGTATAGTGATAGTTAAGATGTCTGATATTTAAAAGTATGTGTTGAAAAGTGTAAACATGTATATGTTGAATATGTTGATGTAAATACATATATTGATCGTGTGATGTGTTAAGTTATGTACAAAGTAATTGCATTGCTGTTGTATGTTGGTTGTGTTGAATGAGATGTTTATGTTAATTGTATTGTGCTTGCTTATGCTGACTGAAATATGTTATGTTGTGTGTGTGTGAAATCAGGCTGTGAGTGTGTAGATGAGTGGGATAATATGTGTCTATATGATTGTTTTTCTCATAAGAAATGTACTGTAAAGCAACAGAGACATGAGGTTTAATATTCAATGGTTCTAAAATGAATGAGGAAATTATGAATAGATGTAAAAAATTTAAGCACTAAAATGTTTGAGACATTGGCTTTGTTGCTTGTCTAACTACCGTTCAAGTTGTAGTTAGAGTAATTTGGATAAGAAACAAAATTGTTGAAAAAGACAATTTATAGTAAGAAGGGCCTGTTTTTCAATCTCTTCCTCTCTCATGCAGTAAGTCGGAGCATTGCAAGGCTGCATTGTGTGTCCTGTGGAGACCAATAACTCAGCAGACAGAGAGAACAGAGAGGGAGGGGCAGTGAGCGAGGCAGAGAAGCAGAGTAAGAAAGGGAGGGCTGAGCAAGCAGACAGAGAAAAAGAGGAGCCTTTTCTTTCTCATCTCTGTTTTCCTTCTCAGACAAGAATCCTAATGTGGAGGCAGGCTGCTACTGAATATGAGAGGGAACTAACCGAAAAGGAAAAATAATAAACTTAGAAAGATTACTTGAAACACAAGGAATTAGTGATCATTTCTGGAGAGAATCTGAATACTTAGATTGTGTAAGGGTAAATGGGTCCTGACAGAACAAAAGAAAAAAGAATTTATGCAAACTTGACTACAAATTTACAGGCAATAGAGAAGGAATTGCCATTAGTCGACTGGAGAGCTATAGTATATCAACACTTGACTTTTGTGCCATTAGTCCAATTGAATAGACTTTATATGTGGGGTCCTGCACAAGTGAGGCAATTGCACACATCAGCACAAATACCCATTGGCTCGGTGTTTGTGCCTTATATCAAAAGAGATTCAAGGAGTCGATGGCCAGGGGGCATAGGAGGAGTGACAATCCTGAGAAATAGCCACCATATGATAAGAGCAGACATTAGACCAGTGCAGTGGAAAAGTAAGGTGCTATTTAATAGAGAGAGCAATGGAGAACCGACACCAGTTTATACAACAAATTGGACTGTAGGAAAGGTAGAGGTAGCAATTGTTTTGAATAGAGACTCAAGCCGGATGCGGCAGTTGTGGGTGGAAGCATATGGGTGTTAAAAGAAACTGCAGCAATAAATCATTGTAAAAAATGAGTGATTTTTTATAGAATTAGAAGAGGGAATGGGAGAAGGAGAGGAAGAAGAGGAAGGGGAATTTTAAACAAAATAGAGAGGGAAGCCCTGATTGACTTCCTTGAACCTTTTCATTTAGAATATTGTGATAGAAGTGAAATAAATGTTTCTGTAACTGTAGTGGGGGTTTGTCGAGTAGAATTAACCCCATTTCATACTTTTATGCATTGGCTAGGAGGTGTCTCTGCTACAGGCCGCTGGTTTTCTGCAGATGAACTTTGGAGTTTTGACACAATTAGCCTAGGAGGAGATATTATCTGGATGCAGAATAATTCACAGTGGCCAATGTTAGACGAAGAAGAGGCAACGCCTGTAAAACAACTGAATAGAAAACAAGTAAATGCTATTCTGAAATACCTGAGAAAAACCAATAAACTGCATTAGGAATTGTGACAAGTCCTCAACCCAGCAAAAGCCCAGGGGAAGTCAGGGGGGCGGATACTTTTAGTGATCCTCGTCTGACCAGCCTGGTGAAGATTAGTTAAGGATAGACACGAGCTGGGGTTAGAGAGGTACGTTAAAATACAACATAACAAAAGCCAAGTAACAATGACATCAACACCAGTAGAACAAATATGCACAATGTATCCAATATGTAAACACATGATAAGGGAGCTGTCTAACAAATGGGAAAGGAGAACAAAGGGTTTAAACATGCAGTGGCCAGCAGAGGGAACATTTGATGTGGCTATGTGTAAAGAAATGGAAATCTTGATCAAAAATCACAAAGCTAAAAATAAGAACAAAAAAAGGGAAGACAAGAGAGAGAAAGAACAAGAGGTTTGCAGTTGTTTAAAAATCATGGGATAAAATTAATAAAAGCTATGAAGCAGGCAAAATGTTCAGTAGAGCATAAAATTGAAAAAACAGAGAGACCACCTCCCTATGCACCACCCCTTGACCAACCTGTGAAGCAAATGCCTGCTATTACAGGAACAGTAGAATTTAAGGGGAACATAGACATAGAGAATGATAGCTTTAACGGGGATAGTGAAGGGGCAAGCATTAGAGAAGACATGAAACACACAACCCCAGAAGGTGTGGAAGTCCTGAATGCTTATCAACATGTGACATCAGCACTAGCTGAGATGCAGAGCAGACAAGAAGAAGAAAAGATGGCACAGAGACAAGAAAAATTGAGAGAAATGGAAGAAAGTCCACAGGCAAGATCTATATCTAAGAGATACTTAGAAAAAAGGCTAGAGGCACTGGAGCAAGAGGTTGCAGAAGAACTACAAACCCAGGAACAACAACAGAAAAGAGACAAATGATGTAGAGCATGCTTATCTAGCCCTAAAAGAGAATATAAGCATGTTTCAGGCAACTTGGTCCTTGAAGATGTCCCACAACCGCAGCTAAGCTGGACAAGAGATCAACAAAGATGATTGGTAAGGACTACGAGCGTGCACCTCCCAAGTTACCCAAACGATAGACATCAAATCAGAGAAGAATTCATAGATAGTCTGAGACTGCCTGATGACCAGCCAAGTGGCAGGGTCATGTCTGATGAAGAGCAAGACTACAAACATCAATTCAGAAGATACTCAAGTGACAGGCAGTCATACGGTGAAAAGCAGCAACAATATCTTCTTGGTCCAGACACCTCCAGTAAATATACCATACAGACAGTGTCCAATTTTGATCAAAGGGACCCAAGGGCAGTATGTGCCATGGGCCAATCAGGACCTTAATGGGCTGATAGCTCGCCTCCCAGACATCCATGAGGGGGCTGAAAAATGGACCAGTGTTGTTGAAGAAGAAACGACAGGGAAGCTCCTAGCGATTGGAGACATCAAATCATTATTGGCCAAATGCCTTGGAGGAACCAAGATGAATGAGGTCCTTAAAAAGGCACATCTAAGAGGAGCAACTGATGATACAAAGATGGATGTAGTTGCATTTGACAGATATCGTACTGATATGTGGGGAGTATTGAGAAAAGAATACTGAACACGAATGGATCCAAAGTCCTTGAAAGGAGAACCAATCGGTGAGACTGAAAATCCTACTGCATACATTCAAAAGCAGCTGAGAAGATGGAAGCAATAGCTGGAGAAAAATCCAGAAACAGACTCAGTGATGACTACATTGTTCAAAACAGCCATAGTAGATGCTATGCCAACCCCAGAGGAGGAAAAACTGGAAGATGTAGTCGGGTTGAACTCCAAAACACACAGGGAGTTCTGTGAACATGTGACTCATGTTGTGGAACAACACAGGAAACATGAAACAAAACTGAAGCATCAAGAAAGAGAATTACAGAGAAAACTAACACAATTTCAGCTCGAAGAACTAACCGGGAAAAAGAAGAAGATCCAAGCCATGGTTAAAGAAAAAGAAGACCAATCAGTTGTAATGGCTCCTGTGAATGTGCCTGTATCAGCAGCTCAGTCTGCTCTGATAACACCTGTACCTGCTGTCCAGAACAATATGTCACCAGCAGGACATCCATCATAGCCACCTGCACCAATTGTAATATATGTAAAACCAGAACAATCAGGAAACTGGAACAGACCACAGCAAGGAGGACGAAGACAGGGAAGACAGAACAGTGGCCTCAAAAGTAATGGGCCATCAGGAGTATGTTGGGGATGTAATCAGCCAGGACACAACAAGAGAAGATTGCCCTATAAATCCATGGCAAGGCAGCCAACCCTCAAGTCCAAGCAATGCCCCATGGCAGCAAGAATATCAAGCTCCAGCACCAGGTCTGCTCAAGCCATGGCGTGGACCACAGCAGGGCTACTGAGGCTGCCCAGAGGATCCTACGTGGAGGGGTCAGCTTCCAATGATATCATCTGATGCTGATCAAGAACCTATGCTGCAGGTTAAAATAGAGGGCAAACCAATACCAGTCATACTGGATACTGAATCTACGTTTACATGTATAAGTCCAAATTGTGCCTCTCACCTCCCCAAGTCTGGTAAATATGTAAAGACAGTAGGATTCTCGGGACTCACACAGCTAATTCCAATGACAGCTCCAGTCAGCATAAAAGTGAATGACGCAGGGATAAAAATTCCCATTTTAATTTCAGAACAAACACCTGTTAACCTGTTAGGGAGAGATGCTATGTGTAAAATGAATTTACAGATTTGGTGCACTCCAGAAGGTATATATATATATATATATATATATATATATAGACAACAGGGGCATCAAACAAATGACTGTCACACAGTTTCAAGAACCCTAAGAGCCACAAGCAAACATATATTGGTTAGGAGATATTGGGCAAGATGTAGAGAAAACAGTAAACAAATGGGGAAAATACATTAAGGAACAGCTCTGTGAACCAAGCATGCCAAAGACTGAATTCCATTGTACCATAATATATGATCCAGAAAGGGACTCAGAGCTTGAAAAGAAATGGTTAAAAGATACAAAACAACAAAAAGTGCCATTAAGTTCCCAATATATAACTGTAGGACCTGAAGGATCAGCACTACAAATTGAGAAAAAGCAACTTTCTTGAACAATGGTTTCAAGTACCAAATTCAGTACCACATGTTACTTTATATGTAAGTAAGGGAGGTCAGGCAAACGATCTGGGACCAATGATGAAAAGTGCAGAAAAGAAAAAATGGAAAGCAACAGACAATCCTTTAATTTTTGAATCAACAGATAAAACATGTCTAAAAACCTTGTGTTACACTGCTGTGGAAGGTATTCAAAGAATTGTGGTGACTACCAAAGAAAAAGAAAAATTAGAGTCAAAAACAGCTGAACTGCTGGCAGATTTGGAAAAATATGTGCCTGCTGAACTGTGGTCTCAACATGATTCAGACGTAGGTTTAGTTAAATCCGCTAAACCAATTAGAATTAATCTTACACCAGGAGTAAAGCTACCAAGAAAACAACAATATCTGTTAAAACAGGAAGCAGTAGAGGAAATTAGTAAGACAATTGAGGGATTGAATAAGGCAGGGGTATTAACTGAAACAAAAAGTTGTTGTAACACACCCATATTGCCAGTTGCTAAGGCAGATAAGTCAAAATGGTGCTAGGTGCATGATTTAAAAGCAGTCAATGAAGAAACAGAAGACTGGCCTGCTGAAGTTCCAAATCCACATATGCTGTTGACTAATGTTCCCCCTGCTGCCAATTATTTTACTGTTATTGATTTGTGCGCTGCTTTTTTCAGCATCCCTCAAGCAGAAGAAAGCAGACACCTTTTTGCATTCACCTATCAAGGTAAACAATATACATACACCAGGATGCCCCAGGGATTTAAACACTCTCCACACGTGTTCAATCAAGTTTTGAAGACTGATTTGGAAGACCTTAGATTGGATAGCACATTGATACAATATGTAGATGATCTGTTAATTTGCTCAACAACACTAGAGCAATGTCACCAAGACTCTATTAAAGTGCTTACTAAATTAGCAGGAGGAGGCCACAAGGTCTCAAAAGAGAAACTGCAATATTGCCTACCGCAGGTAGAGTACTTAGGACGAATCATTGCGCATAAAACTAAAGCTATATCACCAAGCCAACAAGAAGGCATAAGTAAAGCACCCCAACCACAAACAGTGGGACAAATGATGACCTTTTCGGGCATGACAGTGTTTAGTGCTGATTGGATAGAAGATTATGCCATTAAAACAGCTCCCTTAAGAACAATAATGAAACAGACAGGGCATCAAAACCTCAGAGCTCAATTAACCTGGGACACAGATGCATTGATAGCCTTTGAATCATTGAAAAAAGAACTTCAGACAGCTCCAGATTTAACAACCCCAGACTACACTAAACCATTTCATTTGTATGTAGCAGACAGAAGAGACGGATATGCATCAGCAGTCTTAATGCAGGAGACTTGTAGTGGAAGGAAAAAAACAACCAATAGCTTATTATAGCACTAAGTTGGACAATGTAGCACAAGGCTACCCGCCATGCTATCATGGACTCGCAGCAGTATATTTTGCTTATGACAAAGCTTCCACTGTAACAATGGGCTATCCAATGATAATTTACACTCATCACAAAGTAACAGAGTTATTAGAGCAAGGTAGATTTGTTCTAACACAAGCCCGGTGTTTGACATACTCAACAGTGTTGACTTACCCAGACATTACCATAAAACGATGTACAATGACAAATCCAGCAAATTTCATTCCTCTGGAGGGGGAGGTAACACCTCATGAATGTGTAATAGATTCTCTAGCTTTTACTCGCCTCAGACCAGATCTAGAATCAACACCAATCATAGATGCAGAAGCAGATTATTTTGTAGATGGGTCATGTTTCAGAGACCATCTAGGCAATCATGCAGGGTATGCTGTTGTCAAAAGAAATGACAAAACTTTTGTTCCAATTGTTATGCAGCATTGTGAACAGCCATGCTCAGCACAGTTGGCTGAATTAAAAGCATTGACTGAGGCTTGTCTTTTAGCTAAAAATCAAACTGCTAATATTTATACAGATTCGGCATATGCACATGGAGTATGCCATTTATTTGGAGCAGTTTGGAAACAAAGAGGATTCAAAAAGAGTAATGGGACACCAATTCAACATGGTGACCAAATAATCAAGCTCATTTCGGCCATGATGCATCAAATGTCAAGCACATAAAAAAGGCAATGATTTTATTATTCAAGGTAATAATGCTGCCGACTTACATGCCAAAAAAGCATCAGGATGCCAAGTAGCAATAATGGCACCTGTAGATGTTTTGCTTCAGCCTCAACCACAATTAAATGACATTGCATGAATGCAACAGCAAGCTGGCCCTTATGAGCATGCAGTATGGCAACAAACAGGGGCAAGCAGAGATGTCAATGGCATATGGTGATCTCATGAAGGACATATGATTGCTCCGACAGCACTCCTTACTATACTAATCACAGATACGCATGGTTTTGACCATTGCGCAAGGGGGGAGGTACTTAGAAAGATAAAAAAGACAGGGATTTTGGTCCCCATATCTACAGGCCACGGTAGATGAATATTTGGCTGAATGTGACATTTGTGCCCAAAACAATGTCAGAAGGGGTACATCAGCACCAATAGGTCACATACCAGTACCAGAAGGCCTATTTAAACATCTGGTAATGGATTATGTGGACATGACAAGATCAATAAGAGGAAAAAGATACATGTTGGTGATAATAGATAGATTCAGCAGATGGGTAGATGCAGTACCATCAGCAGACCAAGGAGCTCAAACAGTGATACAATTTTTGACTAGAGAAGTCATTCCAAGATTTGGCATACCATCTCAAATCAGTTCCGACAATGGTTCAGCAGTTATTCAAAGAACAGTGAAAACAGTGATACAGCAGTTGAGAATCAAATAGAGACTAGGGTGCGTCTACCATCCACAGTCACAGGGAATGGTTGAAAGAGTTAATGGAACTCTCAAAACTAAGATCAATAAAATTTGCCGTGACACTAGACTCAATTGGGTAGATGCTCTACCCCTTGCATTGATGAAATACTGTATGCAGACCAATAGAATCACTAATCTGTCACCACATGAAATGTTAACAGGCAGACCCATGCCAGTACCCTACCTGAGAGGACCTTATGAAGGCCCACCTTTAGAACAACTACAGATGGAGCTAAGAGCTTACATGAGACAATTAACTGCTAAACACGAAGCTATTAATTCACAGGAACAGAACAGGGGACCCAGACAGGATGAAGAAGCTCCGTGCCCTGTAGTTCCTGGTGATCGAGTGTATTTAAGAGTTTTTAGGAGAAGATGGAATGAACCCAGAAGGCAAGGCCCATGTAAAGTAGTGAGAGCAACCCCAACAGCAGTACAGGTAGAAGGTAGTACAACGTGGTACCATTTAAATCAATGCACTAGGGTTCCTCTACTGAGGTTACCAAGACCGGCAGAGCAAAGAGATAGAGCAGAAGTTCAAGAAGATTCAGATGTAGAGTCTCGTGAAACTGAGGGGGAACCTGAAACCCATGAACAAGAAAGGGCTGGACCAGGGGAAGGCTCAAAGCAGGAGGGAGAAAGTAGTGACACTGTTATGCCTCATTCTAGGGCAGCTGAGCACGCTAAAGCTAGAGATGAAGTACAGCTCCAGGAGGATGTACGGCAACCAGTGGGGTCAGAACTGGAAGGTGAGGAAAGTTCTGATATAGATCTTGCTGTTGGTTTCACCTGTTGCAACAACTCCCTCAGATCCAAGGTCTCCCAGCTACCACTCCCCAAGACTCTATGGCGACCACTCCTCAGACTCAGAACAGGCAGGGCCTTCTTAACTTTACTTCTCCCCAGGGCCTGGAGAGTTTCAAACAATCGACTTCTCAGAGCTTGGTGATTTCCAGTTCCTTCATTAAGTCAACTCAAAGTATGCCAGTAAACAAATCCAATAAAAGAAGGTCTTTAAATACAGAAGACTATGAGGATCCATATGGAAGAATAGATTATCAATTTATCCAATTGCCATTGCCACTATAACCTATTAAGGAGGCACAACATCTAAAAAAGAAGACACAAAATCAGACTGCAGAAGTATTAGTAGCAATGCCCAACAATTACATAAATTTTGAGACTGAATTGACATTGTTAAGAGAAGAATTATTAGAAAGTGCACATCATAATGATTGGTTCAAATGGGCAGACTACACAGCAAAACAATCAGGAAAGTCTGTTATGTTCACCATCACCTTTGAAGGAACTTATGGTAGTGCCCAATCCCCATGATTTTACACAATATGCACTGCATTATAAACAATATTGCAATGCAGCGGATACAGAAAGAATACCTTTCTGCCCTGCTGAGTGTCTGGCTATATTAAGTAATCCATACTTCTTTGTATTTTATACAACAGAGAGGTGGAGAAATGAATGTAAAAGTCTAGATGTCTGAGTACCTGCAAACAAAAGAGACAGACCTGTAGCTTATGTAATAAACCCAAGACTTCAATATGAGTGTTTTAATAAATCAAAGGGACAGGTCAATGTGGGTAGATTTAAAGGAAATTGCACTGTAACCTGGCATTTGGATGATGTTAACACTTTACAATAAGGTTGTATTTGTTAAGATAAGTTAATGTTTGCAGCTAACTGATCACCCAAGACCTTTAATGCATCATCAGTGTAATTGATAAATCTCTGCTGATTATAATAAATGTAGTTGATCCATTCTGCATTCTTGTTGGGGGTTATCCACACAATATATATCCATGTATGTGTGTGTGTACATATATAAAAATATATTTGTATATATATAAATTCGGAAAACTCAGGGGGGGGGGGCACCTCCTCCAGAATACACTGTGGCGGAAGAGTTGGCTCTGAGTAGCAATAAGGGGCGGCCAATTATGGATGGGATTACAGGTGCTGTACAACCTGACCCTGGTGCTGGCTCCTCTAAGCAAATGACACTGGGTATGTGCGCAAAGCATTACTACTTTTTTAAATGTTTTAAATATGGCTGACTATGTTCTGTAGTAGAGGGAAATACAGTGTCCCTGTTGAAGCCAGCACACATACACACAGTCTCCCACACAGAGGTCAGTATGCAGCAGATAGAACACCATGAACATCACCCTAATAAATAAAAGTAAGCCAATGTAAAGCATAACTGTTGTAAAGCAGGTTAAGCAAATGATGAAGACACTGTATGTACTGAGACAGTTGCTGAAGTGAATGTACTGGGCTTTTTATTATGGCACACATTTGAATGTGTGGCATAAAAAGAAAAAAAGTGACTGGCCCTTACACTTATCTCTTTTATTGTAAGATTTTTCACAACCTGCCCCAGAAACTGAGGCCTCTACTCAATGGGCTTCAGAAGGAATGTGAACAAGGTAATGCTTTAAACCCTTGACATAAATGACAGTATGTCCTGTGTTTGTAGAAAGTCATGCCATTTTGTGATTTGATTAACCTCCAGAAAAATTGTAATGATTATGTTTGTTCAGGTGGAAACAGACCCAGTCAGGGCCCTTTATAAAAGGAGCCTACAACTAGACTGCACACTAAAGGAGCTGGACTGTGAGCTGAGGAGGCTCCAAATTAAAATTAAATTGGAGATCAAACAGCTGGAAAAACAGATCGCAGTATGTGAACTTATTTAACCAAGTAACACTAGTATGAACACTATGAATATTTATTAATGCAACTTTCTCTTGCTCTTTCTCCCTCCCTAGCCACATAACCAATAAAACAGTTCGAGACCTATCTGCAGTTTCAATGTGCTTTTATTAAGTAAAATATTGTATGGTGATTGCATCTCTGACAGCTGCACCAGCTGGGTGGTCAAGTGTGATGGGGTCAATTTCATCAGAGGAAGCTGGTTTTGTGGTGGTACTCGCTCATTTCTGATAGTGGCTATATTGTGCAGAATGGCACATGCAGCCACTATCTGTGATGCCCGCTCTGGTTACACCCTTAAGCACCGAAGGCAGTTGAAGTGTGCCTTTAGGATGCCAAAGGTCATCTCGATTTCTACCCTGGTTTTACTGAGGGCCACACTGAAGCGGTTTTGTGGCCCTGTCTGAGGGTCAGGATAGGGGGTTAGCAAAAACCTTTGGCATGCATAACCCCTGTCTCCTACCAACAGGCCATCAAAAAGCCCTGTCATAGAACAAAAATGGGAAAATTGTGTAAGTTTTGCTGTGTCACAATTAAAATGAACACTTTAAAGTGTTTTGTACTGTACCAAATTTAACTTTCCTTCCTCAGAGCACTGACACAACACAGACTTACAGAACATTTGTGAGTCATGTACTGATCCAGGCCATTTGGCATCCAAGCTTGTGATCATACATTCATGATCACAAGTCATCTGCAGATGAAATGTACAGTAGGTCATTGTCATATCTGTTAATATTACTATTAATTTGTAGGTTCTACTGGTTGTTTAGATCAGTGTTACTATCAGAAATAATTAATTATTTCTTTAGTTATTAATTAATATTGAAATTAAATAATAGAATCTAACTCATTAAAACCTCATATGGGGCTCCAGTAAATGTAGTGCACTACGTTCAGGAGCAGGTTTGGTTATTAGCAATAATTATCTTTGATTAATTATCAGTTATTAAAATCAATAGAACATTGATAATTAATATTCTATTGAATTTGATGGTTATCTTTGATTGTTGATGTGAAGGATTAAAAGAGCTAACACTGATTCAAATCAAAGATAATCTGGGCTGAAACGATTAATTTTCATTGTCGAATAGTCGTTTGATCTTAACGTAACATAAGATATGAAACTCTAATGATTGCACACAAGAGCAGCACTGCAGCTCGTGCCTGACTGAGGAGAGGAAGAAAACACATCTCACAGTCCAGACGCACTCTAAACATTCCAAACAGCTTCAGGTGATGTTGATCGCAAAGTATGAGGGAATTATAATGCAAAAATACAAAATAAGTAAATACAGAAGCACACTTGTTGTGGAATAAGCAGAGCTGGAGCTGACGCTCAGCTTAAGCAAAACTTGTGTGTCGAGCGTCTTCAAAGGAAACACCCCGGTGTTACATCTTTAATGCAGTTCTATTTAATGCATTATAGCTTTATTAAAGTTAAAATAAGGAAACTGGCATTTCTCTGTGCGGTCAGCGCCTCTTCTAGGAGTTGCACGAAGTGTCCTGATCTAAGGGGGAGAGATTGAAACTGCACCCGGCTAAGGTACACTCTGTTGCGGGGACGCTCATCCCTCGAGTGTGCGCGCTTAATGCAGGTAGATTATAACGTGATGGCAACTTATTGAATCATAATATGTGTCACTGTGCATTTCTTATCGTGAAGTAAATTGCCATTACGCAACTTTAATAAGAGAGAGTTTGTTTTTTTGTGAGTTAAAGATGGATTGAAGTGAACAGAAAGGTGAGAGAGGAATAGTATTCGCCCCATTATACACTGCAAAAAAATACATTTTTTAATTGTTTTTGTTTTGGCTTGTTTTCTAATATCTAAAACTCCTTTAAAACAATGTACATTTACTTTAGCAGCTATACTGCAGAATATTATTATTATTTTTTTAATCTGAGAAGTTGAATATAATATTAAAAATACAAATATTTTAAAATAAATCGAAAAATCCTTATATATATATATATATATATAAAATGCATTCACCTGAGAAGCAGCATATAAGATGTTTAGACTTGCTTTTAGAGAATAGATCTTGAATAAGTGTATTTTGTCTTTACTGCACTCGCAGAAGTATAACAAAGTTAAAAAAAATACACTTATATACAAAATACACTTATATTTAAGATACATTCTCTTAAAGTAAGTCTAAATGTCTTATGTTACTTCAAGTAAATGTATCTTGTTTTAAGGATTTTTTGACAATTTTAAAAATGGAAAAAAGACAAATACACTTGATAACAACAGGATTTTTTTGTAGTGAAATTTTTACTGAATTAAACAAGTATTTTTTTCCCTTTAATTCAGTGAAAGTCATTTAGAAGTATTTTTAAAAGATGATTTTGTCCTCTTTATTGTTAGCAAACACGTTTAATACAACCTTTTAACTCGGGGGCACAAACTGAATAGTCGGTTTAGAGCTAATGATTTATCATTGCAATAATCGCCCGAATAATCATTCTAATAATTGTTAGATTAGCAAAATAATCGTTATTTGCAGCCCTAAAGATAATCATTAATTATTAAAATCAATGGAACATTGATTCGAATTAACACTAGCTTATTGATCCTTCCAATTCAACAAAGATAATTATCAATTATCAAAATCAATAGAATATTAATAAGGATTAATATCGCTGGGGCACCATCCAGGAATCAGGGACTAATAACCAGACAGTATAACAGTCTCAATATTAGATTTTTCTTAAGAGAACATCGACATTCAAAAGGAAACAATGAAGGCTTGAATCCGAGCACTGACATCCCCCGTCAGCATTTGACGCAAGTGTATGCAAAACAAACCAAAACACTTCTCTTTGAAATATAACAAAATGTATTTATGCAGTAATATCAATTAATAATCAATACAATGCAGTCAGTAAACTTACAATTTACAACTACAAACTAAATCGTGACATGATTAAATGTGGTAACCAAAATAAGCCTATAACACATGAAAGGTGTGTGCGTAGCTCAGCGGTTAAGGCTCTGGGTTACTGATCAGAATGGCCAAGATGCCACTGTTGGGCCCTTGAGCAAGGCCCTTGACCCTATCTGCTCCAGGGGCGCCGTATCATGGCTGACCCTGCACTCTGACCCCAGCCTAGCTGGGATATGTGAAAAAGAAGAATTTCACTGTATATGTGCAAATGTATAATGTGTGATAAATAAAGAAAATTATAAAAAAAAAAAAAAAAAAATACATAAAACAAAAAAATATTAACCTTTCCCCACAGGTGCTTGTGTGCATTTCAATACAGTATTCTGGATACATGCCAGAACACACAGGACAAGATATCTAAACAAATGCAGAGAATTACTTTTAGAAATGCTGAAAACCCTTTTTATTATTCCTTTAGTCCATTAATTACCATTCAACTCTAATTATCTGAAAGAATCTATATTTAATTAAATAAATAAAAATAAAAAAAAAACACCTAATTGCACTGCATTGGTCTTACCTTGACAACCATCACTCTTGAATATGGAGTCAATGGATCCAGCTCATCCCCCAACTGTAAATGTAAAACAAATGTTAAAGACATGATTCAATGAGGACAAAGCACTCATTATACATAGTTTATTGCTCAATTCATAGTTACCACATACATTGCCACTATCATTATCCACTTTTATGGAAGTGGATGGCACTTAAGTCTCTTTAGGGTCCTATTATGTAAATCAGAGACAAAAAAAAGATGTCACTTGTAATCATATTAGAAAGGGTCACCAAAAATAATTGTCTACTTTTTAATTTACAGTTGACATGGCTGATTTTTATGTGTCTGATGTTTTAATCTGCCTGCTTAGAGCACAGTTCCAATTTACTCATCTAAATTCATCAATAAATGGAAATTATACATTATATAGGAGTTATAGTTGACTGAAAAATAAATGACATTGAGCCACTTACATTGGCATGAACATCAACTTTTGTAGAAATGGGTGGCACTTCCGTAATGGTCGTCAGTAAGTGGTCTTCAGGGTCCTGTAACATAAATTTGATGCTGATTGTGTATATTTAAGGAACTTAAATTTTATTTACTAGATGTAAAAATAATAACGATTTTAAAAAGTAGACCTTAAATCACTGTTGTCAATCCATATGTCCTTCTCACACTTCTGGACATGCACAGCCAGCAGTTGAACAGGCATGTCCATACAACATTTGGCACATCGAGCTTTTGGCATTTTTTCAAATTCTTTTGATGAGTAGGGTAAAGGGGTCCTGTATTGGCATTATGTATAAACAGCCCTTTCCTCTTGCAGTTTTAATGAGGTAGGGCCCTGTGAACCCTTCAGCTTCTGGCGGTACAATGTTCAACTTTCACTGACCTGATCCCCCCGAGTGACAAGATCAGAAGCCATTATTAGCAATTTACTGCAAATTAAGGCAAAGACCATTTTTATTTTCATAAGTGTTATGCATATCGTATTTCAATCTAACAGTGAATAGCCAAGTTAAACAAAATAACACAGGTTTAAACAAACTCACTAAGAAAGTAAAACAAATGTAAAGTTTTTAAAGCTGTGCTGCCACTCAAAGTAACAATCCAGAGACAACTGTATGGTTGAAGTCATAATGAAACTCAATCAACCATTTAGTGTCTTACCAACAGCTTTATAGAGCATCCACACCCCCTCCAATGATGCCATTTTTGAATAAGTCTCCAATAAGAGTTTAGATACCTGGTGATGTAAAACACAAGCTTTAGTAAGATGTTAAGCTTTAGTAAGACAAGACTGGCTACATAAAAACAATCAATCAGTGTGTTAGTTAAGAAATTAAGAGTTAATGCTAAGAGCTATATAGGTAAAGTTTGGCAAGATGAAGCCTTGTCTGAAAGTGTATAATACTTTTTAAAGGCAAATACAGGCCTTACAGTCAGATAATATATATATAGGTCTTAACAATACCAGCTTTTAGGTAAATGAACAGTACGTTGAAAAATAGTCCCTTTATGTATAAAACTTAAAATGCCAGACCTCAGAGTGGTCAGCGTCCTCTGGGATGGCAATAGTCCTCCGTCCTAATCCAGCCTGGAGCAGGATTAATTTATCAGTGGCCTTCAGGGTCCTCTTAGCATTTATATTTAGTAGAAAAACTGGATTGTTGTCGACCTGGCAGACCCTTTTAGGAGTTCGGGTAAAGCCTTTTTGTGTCTTGAATAGACCAGGAAAAGCTCTGACAGAAAAAGAAAACTAAGATGTTGATGTATTTAAATCACTTTGAGCATTATCCCAATTTTTCTAATCTAAATAGCTCATTACAGGAAAATTAAACATTGTTACATATGCCCTACTTGAGGATTGCTATTTTAGACATTTTAACGTATCACAATGTTACATTTAGTCTCTGTACTATGTTGGCACATACTTCAATTGTCAGACAGAATGAGAATTTTATCAGTTTAATTGATTACAATATTTTAAAATTGACTTCCTTGAGAGATATCCAAACCTGGCCATACTCTGGTCCATGGAACTTCCTGACAAAACACTAGGGATCCGCTGCGGTCTCATGCCAGACGGCACCCTGTTGCCAGGGGTTGTCAGTCCCTGTACCTGTCCCTGTGTTGCCTGCTGTCTGCTCTCTCTGAACCTGTCCTTCATCTGTAGAAACAACTCAAAACTGAAAAAAAAAAAAGAAAGAAAAAAAAACTGAAACCCTTATGGCTTCATACTACACATAAGGTAATAAAGCAATATTATTATGTTCAATGGTAATAATGACAATATAATACAGGTGTGCAATTTTAAATGTAATGAATTGCCACACAACACAATTAACTTACCCCTCTTAGATGGTGAACTGGACTCCCTAGCTAGAGCATTTCTTAAAAGGGACACATGTCTGGCAGCATTCTGCAACTCAGCCTAATAGATATGAATAGAGAAAACATTATTAGGCCCAACATCGAAAGCAGCATGTAGGGGAAGTGACCATATTAAGCCCACCCATTTTTTATTACGTTTTCTATATTTTCTTATAGATATCTGAATAGTCTTCCATTAAAGTGATTACTAAATGGAAGATTAATCTCTCAGCTAAACATTTGTCATGTTTTGTCAAAAACTGAGAAACTTTAAATTATTTTAAATTGCAAACATGAAAAGTTCAAAGTGGGCTTATAAGAAACATGTGTACCACTTACCCTATATGGCCTAAAACTGAGTGAAATAATTATAATTTAATTATAAAAGAACCATGAGAAGTCAGAGACCTGTAACAAGGAGATAAATATTTAAGATTTATTTTATAACTACAGCAGCAAGCAGCATTGTAACACAATGTCGTCGTTGGCTGCAAGCTAATTAGTTGACTGGATCCATAGAAGGCTAAATAGTAAACTAACTATGAACAACTAATTGGCTCCTTTACAAAGTTTATAAACAGGTAAGCATACAAAAAGTATGTTAATAAAGCTGGCACGGGCACACAGACATCAAAGGGGGTTTGAGCACCTGCCCTTTTTCTTTGTTGAAAGTGCCCATTTTCTGGGGTGATTTTTTTAAATTTATTTTAATAAATATATTCCTGTTTGTGCACAGTTTCCCTGTTATTTATTGAATTAAAATAATAATAATAATAATAATAATAATATATATCAGGTCGGGAGATGAGACTTTGTCGAGTTCCGATGCCCGCCCCCTCTCTCCCTCCGCGCAGCAGTGCAGCACACATCGGCACATCAGACATGCAGAGAAGCAGGCAGCAGCCCCTCCCAGCTCCTATCCCAGTTGTGTTTATCTTGGCTTGTGTGGAGGTGAGTGGTGATGAACAAAAGACTAAGCTACCAGTGCCTCGAATTTACAGCTAATTAGCCAAAAGACAAATATAGTTAACCTGTGTTTTGCTAACATGCACGACTCATGAGCTACTAGCTAATGTAATAAGTTAGCTAAAGTTTAGCTAAGGCAATATATCATGGCCATACAGGCTAATGTACTGTACTTAATGGAGACACTACAGGTGAATACAGTAAAATTTGTGTCTAATAACGTCATAATCGCCACATTGATTTGTAAATTAGGCGCTAATTAAAATGTGCTAATTTGCATACATTTGACAACGCACTGCAGGTGAATAGGATAAACAAAATAACTAAAGCACATCACCACAGAACTTCCCCAGTTAATGACTTACATCAAGAGTCTTTTCCCCTAAAATGTTATGTTTAAATATGCAGATTAGCTTGTTTTGGTTAATTCAGAAGAAATCTACAGATGCAAACAGACGGAGGGTAGTAGGCTTAAAACAAACAACATCTAAATGTGTATTTTGGAAGTTCTTTCCATTAGAGTAAAAGACGACATGGAAGCAAAATAGACCAAAATTTCAAAATTGACCACTGCATGAAAAAAAGTGTCCTGCCTTAAACAGTAACTTCATAATTTTGATCGTAGGGTCCTCATCTAATAACTATCCATTCTATTAATGAAGTTTTATGTATTCCAATAACACCAAAATAATTAAAACTATTTATTGCCTTGTGCAAAATAAACAAATTATTAGTGATACTCTGTCCCTCTCCTTGGTGCAGTCACTTTATTCTAAATATATACTTGAAACTAGTAGCATAGAAAACATGCACATTGTGGCATAGTTTCCTTTGCTGTTGCCTGCTCTTGTGATAAACCTAGTGAATACTAGAGAAGACCATGGTTTCTGTGTGAACTGATTATTTTGTAGAAATCTGTTGAGTATGAAACAGTTGCGTGAGTGTGAGGGAATTCAAATAAATTGGTAAGGAAGTCAATTGTGTATATATATTTAACGTTTTGTTTAATTTTTTCTTAATTGTGAGAAGTGCCCTTTTTTTTCCCCACTTGAGCCCCTGCCACTAAAAAGTCTGTGCACATCTGTAGGTGCTACTGGTTGTTTAAATCAGTTTTACTATCAGAAATAATCGATAATTAATTGTTATTAATTATGGAATAATCAAATAACAATTAAATAACTAAATAGAATTTAACAAACTATTCTCCAGAAATGATCACTAATTAATTGTTATTAATTATGGAATAATCAAATAGCTAAATAGTAATTAAATAGAATTTAATTCATTAAACTCTATTCTCGGGGCACCACTCTTTGAAAAGAGAAAAATGATAGCAAGTTACTGACTGAGTCTCATAGAATAAAATCTACCCTGTAGGTTGAGTATCTTAATTGTTATTCAAAATAATCAAAGGGGAAACCTAGTTCAATTATTTTGATACACAAATCCAACAGTAATCTAGTTACAGTTAGTTTCTAATACCAACAACATAATAGTACTCTGAGGTAACTTGGGAGTTCTTCACGTGGCAGAGGTTGGCTTCAACACAACATTCAAACAAAAACAAACAGGAGTACTTATAATATAACAAGATTTATTATAAACAAGCAGTAGTGAACACAGCCAATACTCTCCGAATATAATCCAGTTAAAATCAATGATATCCTAAGCTAACAGTGGAGCTATATGCTAGTGTGTGTGTGTGTGGGTGTGTGTGTGTGTGTGTGTGTGTGTGTGTGTGTGTGTGTGTGTGTGTGTGTGTGTCCCGGTGTGGTAACAAAGGAATCAAAATGGAGGATCAGGTTCAAAATGGAGGGTTAAATCCAAAATGGAGCTAATACCACGTGCGGGTGGAAATGAGCGGACACACTAAGGGATTGACGGAACAGGCGGGAGAATTTGGCGGCCAGCCAGTGAACACAGCCAATACTATCTGAATATAATCCAAAAATAAAATCAATGATATCCTAAGATAACAGTGGAGCTATATGATAGTGTGTGTGTGTGTGTGTGTGTGTCCAGGTGTGGTAACAAAGGAATCAAAAAATGGAGGATCAGGTTCAGAATGGAGGGTTAAGTCCAAAATGGAGCTGATCCCATGTGCGAATGGAAATGAGCGGACACACAAAGGAACTGACGAAACAGGCGGGAGAATTTGGTTCACCAGCCTGAGTCGAACACGAACTGAGGCGCCGCTCACTCAAGGAATATCAATGAGAGAGAGAGAGAGAGAGAGAGAGAGAGAGAGAGAGAGTGAGAGCGAGCGGGAGCGAGGAAAAATGCATGCAGTTTAGTTAAGGGTAACCGCTCGTAACAGCGGGACTGAATTACTAGTTCAAATCACTCAACAAAACAAACGTAACCCCAAAAGAAACTAAAACAAATATCCCCACTTGAAACAGCGAGCAGAGTTTAACATACAAATATATATATATTCAAAACATCAGCATTTAGAATCAAAAATACGATTTAGATTCACAAGAAAAATCACAGTTTCTAAACTAAATCTGCCCAGATATCAAGCCTTACTTGGGAAATCCTGTGTGATTTCAGTAGGTTTGTCCGTTGGAATTCCTGTTGCATTGAGCGGTCAGGAGAAACGGTCTGGATGGTTCCTTGTCTTACGCTCGTCAGCGGAAAGACGCGTCTCTGCTTTATTCTTCGGATCCAGCGGTGGGGAAGAATGCAGATAGTCAACACTGAATGAAAAAGTGGGAGAAGGGAAACTGGTCGCCTTTCCATTTTTCTAAATAAATTCACTGTTGCTTTGCAGTGAAACTGAACCGGTTGATATAAGTATACTATAAGACTTGAACAAAGCTAAGTTAATCTTACTCTACCGTGGCCAAATGGCGAGGTTAGAAAAACGTGGTCTCTTTGTTCTCAGTCCAAACGGAGCCAGGCAGAGCTTAGCACAGAGAGAGCGAAATTCATCTGTCCGCGGGTTTTGTTGACGAGATGACGTCATCGGTCGTAGGCCACTCGGCCAATGGCGTTTAAGCCTGGGTCCATGGGCGGGACTTCGCATCCAGTTGTGAATTTGTGAAGGACCTTGGGAAACTGAGTTCAATGTCTCTCTTTTTGACCATAGAACAAAGGGCCATGCGGTCTCTGCTGCCATTTTAAGTGGGCCAAGGCCCTACACCTCCCTGATAAAAAGGGTAGCTTACCTTGTATTTACATGCTTTGATGATTCCTCTGGTTTCGATGTCACAGAGCTGCTGTAACTGTTTTAGTTGTTTATTTGTCTTGCTGCTTTTGTCGAAATAATATGAAAGGCATTTCAACGCCGTTAATCAGCGCGTGTTATTGACGCTTGCTTTAAGCGATAGATTAAAGCCACGTGAGAAAAAAAAAGAACCTGCGTGCACGTTTTAAACCCTCACGCACATTGACACTTGCACGCAGTAGTTCATTGCCGCACCATAAAACGGGAAGATCCCACACGCACGACATCTCCTGCATGCACAGTACAAGATCTTGCACGCGAGGACAAGCCTGACAGCACGCGCAAGATCAATCCACAAAGTCACGCGCTCTAATCTCATCTGCTGCATTTGCTCCCTCAAACACTTATTTTTGGCAGTCGTGGGGTGGCTTTACACTTTTGACTGTAAACTCAAATGTCATTGGTTACTTACCATTTTCCAGAAGTCTGTTGTGATTGGATGCCTGTTATTCGCAATCAAGTCCAAATTGTCAAATCTTCAACAGTCAAGATCGGATGCATGACCAGCGAGAGGTACGTGCTTAGGATAGATATTGGACTTTATAGTTAATTTCAGTTTAACCCTCTGGGGTCGACAGATGCGCTGGCGCTGGATTTGTTCCTCATAACAGCGGAAACAACTTAAAATACTCCCTCATTTTTGGGCATACAGATAAGTGTAAGACATCATTAGAAACTATAAAGGGTCTACTTTTATTTGTATACACTCACAATAACAAAACCTTGTGCTTTTGTAAAAAAATGTCTCTGTCTCCGCAAGCATCTTTCTGAAACACGTCACAAAAATGAACAAACTCTGCGAATACTTATCAAACATGAAACACATGTCTAAAGAAAGCTTAAAATGTCTACTTCTAAATAAAATTCTGCAATGTAATCTATATGAAAAAGCGATGTACAGTTTCTCCTGGCTCAGCTAATTATCGCTAATGTGGTCACACCCACCTGCAGAGGGTGCTATACACACGGTAATGTGCTGAGACGGTCTATGCAAATGGTAAATGCCCCCTCATCAATGCCTTAAGCATCAAGTTCATCAGAGTCATTCACTTTCCTGTGTGTTTGGAAGATGGCACACTACACAGGTGAGGAAGCGCTACAGATGGTACTGGATAGTGACGAAGGGTTCACATTTTCCTCCGAAGAAGAGCGGGACTCCGATGAATGTTTACATTTTGAAGAGCGATTTGATCCAGCCAATGATACAATTCCAGATGAGTAAGTCATTTAGTTTTACTTACATTAGTTGACATGCTATTTTACTAGTTGGACTATTTCCAGACTTGCCAGCCAGTATTCAGAGTACTGAAATGTCCCCTAACAGGCAAGTTTTAGTTACATTTAAATGTTGTTTCGGCTAAAGCAGGTATTTAAATTGTATGCTGTATGATATAAATATGATATGTAATATGATATAAAAATAATATGAATGTTTAGATTATATTTTAACTAGTGTTTATGCTGCCGCATTATCATCAAAGCCTGTGCTTGCAAATATCTGTTCGGGTGTAAATGGTGCTGTAAATATGCCCATATTAGAAAAATCAGCATATTAGAATGATTTCTGAAGGATCATGCGACACTGAAGACTGCAGTAATGATACTGAAAATTCAGCTTTGATCACAGGAATAAAATTGCATTTTACAATATATTCAAATAGAATTTTTTAAAATTGTAAGAATATTTCACAATCATTGTTTTTGCTGTATTTTGGATCAAATAAATGCAGCCTTGGTGAGCAGAAGGGACTTTATTTAATAAAAAAAAAATAAAAAGCAAAAGCACAAATGTCAAGGCATGTCAAAACTTCTCCAGGGCCCAAAACACCAGATCCCAGAGGGTTAATGAGTTTTTTTTATTATTCGTCAGGGGCTACCATTTTCCACTTTCAGAACTCTACACACGACACCAACGCAGGAGTTGTGATGAACCCAAATGCAGGAGTTTATTTAAAGGAAACTCAGAGAAACAGTAAATTGTGTATACAGGGAATCACAGGATAGGAATGAAGTATTTGACAATATACTTAGGTCAAACACAGGGCAATGGTAGTAGGCACGATCCATAACAGGAAACACGGCACTTGCCGAAAACAGAGAACTTAAGCTTAAAGCTGGCTTAAAGGGGAGTTACTTTTACAGGGAGGTTGGTATAAAAAAATAAATAATAAAATCGCAAGGCTTGGGGTTCACACAATGTAAACAAAGTCACACATCCAGCATAGACACAGCGGGGTGAAGAGTAACCAGAAGTAACACTCGGGCAAGGAGTCATATGTAAATGTCAAGATGTAGGAATCCACTCAGGCTTCACGTTAGTTGTTAATCTTGTAAGAGCAAACAGTTCATCAACACACAAATGGGGCAAACACTAGTAAAGCTGGCATGCTATACCCTCGGTATATACAAAATCACTTATCTTGAGAAACTGAACAGGGCATCGAAGCACAGGTAGGCAAATTGCAGAGATGTTGAAAGTCATATTGTCAGAGCCCAGAGAGAATCCATGATGCTTACAATAAGGCTAGACGCTGACTGAGGGTGAGAGTGCGGCTTAAGGGTGTGTCCAAATGAGGTGAAGATGAGCTGCAGGTGTGAGTGATTAAAACGCAGGTGAGTGAGAGCCCGGTGCCGTCATGACACACACACACACACACACACACACACACACACACACACACACACACACATATATATATATATATATATATATATATACACTATATGGCCAAAAGTTTGTGGACACCCCCTTCTAATTAACGAATTTGGTTACTCCATTAAATCCAGTAAAGAAAAATCTTAATGTTTCTTTATGTAATGGCTTGGGTTTTGTGTGCTTCTAAATCTGTGGCAACTGTTTGGGTAAAGCCCTTTTCTGTTCCAGCATGACAATGCCCCTGTGAACAAAGTGAGGTCCATAAAGAAATGGTTTACTGTGTCTGGCATGGAAGAAATTGCCTGGCCTGCACAAAGCCCAGACCTGAACCCCACTGATCACTTTTGGGGTGAACTGGGACAGCAACTGTAAGTCAGGCCCCATCAACCAACATTCGTTTCTGACCTCACTGATAGCCTTGTGTCTGAATGAGAGCAAATCCCTGCAGCCATTTTACAACATACAGTATAGATGGAAAGCCTTCCCAAAAGAGCGGAAGCTGTAATTACAGCAAAGTGTTGTGCGCTACAGTCAGGAGTGGGTTTGGTTATTAGCAATAATCAGTAATTATCAAAGATAATTATTAATTATTAAAATCAATAGAACATTGATGAGAATCAGTGTTAGCTTTTTAATCCTTTAAATCAACAATCATCAAAGATAACCATCAATTATCAAATTCAACAGAATATTAATTATTATCAAAGATAATCATTAATTATTAAAATCAATGAAACATTGATTAGAATTAACACTAGCTTATTGATCCTTCAAATTCAACAATCATCAAAGATAATTATCAGTTATCAAAAATCAATAGAATATTAATAAGGATTAATATTGCCAGGACACCACCCTGGAATCAGGGACTAATAACCAGACAGTATAACAGTCTCAATATTAGATTGTTCTCTTAGGAATATCGACATCCAGAGAACATTGACCTTCAACAAGAAACAATGAAGGCTTGAATCCGAGCACTGACATCCCCTGCCAGCCTTTGACACAGGTGTAAGCAAAACAAGCCAAAACACTTCTCTTTGAAATATAACAAAGTTTACTGATGCAGTAATATCAATTAATAATCAATACAATGCAGTCAATAAGCTTCTGACTTACAACTACAAACTAAACAGTGACATGATTAGATATGGTAACCAAAATAAGCCTATAACACATGAGGAAGGTATGTGTGAATGGGTGTGTGTGTGTGTGTGTGTGTGTGTGTGTAAGGAGTGACGTGCACAAAATGGCAGGCGTGACTCTCGTGGAGAGTACATCATGCGAGATTTCCGGCGAGAGAATATGGCCGCGAATGTGGGCGGAGAGAAGCCGGTTAATGGTGTCTGCCCGTTTACCGCATGTCTCCGCTTGTACGATAACTTAGGGACAAAACTGAGCTTTATCACCAAGTTATCTACTAGCCAAAAGTGTGTGCGGCAATGTTTGTGAGGTGTCGCGCGTGTGTGTGGTTAGTACGAGAGAGAGAGAATAAAGTGGCGGCACCAAAGCCGGTTTCGCGATCGTGGGAGAGAAAGTAGCTGTTAGTTTATCACTCAGAGACACGGTGAATGGCTCGTAAACCGTCCCGTGGTCTTTGGTTCTTTTATGGATAAACTCAGTGTGCCGGTCTCACCCGCGATGGCGGAAATACACAAAAGTCCAACATGATTGAACTACAACACAGCAAATATCTCATTCGTGATAACAGTACGTTACAGTAATACCTTTAGTATTATTAGCAGCAATGAGCGGATTCGGCAGTCCGTAAACTGTACAAGCAATAACCTTGAAACACAAGAATAACACACTATAATATTCTATCTCTGCCCAGACGTAAACCTCTTACTTGAATCGCATGAGAACGCAGGTTGAATGTGTTTTCATCCATCGTTTGACTCCGACTCCTTTCCTCGAGGCTCGGGTGATGACGGGAGGCCGTTTCCTCGCTCTGTCAGCAGGCGGTACGGCCGCTGATTCTCTGCGGGCTGGCGGAGAAATCAGCGACGTCGACTTGGTTGAAGAGGGAAGAGAAATCTTCTTTCTTCATTTCTGCAGGCAAACGGATGAAGATGCGGATTGCTCGGTGGGCTCCTTCGGATCCGTTAGAGTGTTTGGTGGAACACAGAGTAATCTCAACTTGTCCAGCGAGATGGAGATTGTATGGCCACAGTTTCAAGTCGGACGTTACTTCCTTGTGCCACGAGGCTACACCTGAGAGCAACGATGAGCTGCGTCTACACATGGCAAGCAAAGTTGCTGGAAGCGATGCCCAGATGGATCTCAGAGATATTTCTACACCCGATGATGTCATGGTTGAGGGGCATTCTGTCATGCGCCTCATCCAATAGCAGTTGAGAGTTCGCTCACACACAGGTGCAAAGTGAGCAAGGCTTCATGGGATTTGTAGTCTGTTTTGGACTCCCTTTGTTTGATTTTGGCATGGTTTTTATCAGTAAGATTTATGACTGTGTGTGTGTGTAGGCCTCGGTCAGGTTTACGACTGTATTAGGCCTGCCTTTGTCTTATATCTGAATACATGAGGCCCAACATTACCCCCTTTGGTCTGAAGAGTTGGTTGTTGTCCAGCATCTTTAGAGCAACTGAAGGGCCAAACAGTTCTTGTCGGTTCACAGTGATCTGTGGGTTACGCCATCCATGTATTCCTGATAGAAAAGAAAATGGTTGCACAGTCCATATAGTTCATTAGAGTTCACAGAGGCTTTATCGTCTGGACAGAGACTGAGGCACATCTGGGCATAGAACTTCTAGATAAATCTGAAACTACATTCATCACACATAAACATTTCAATTATTGGAAGGCACAGCATTAACCGTAACACAATTCTTTGTTGTTCTTTGGTCATAACACAAAATCAAAGTAGAACCTGACAATGGTTACTAGGACCAAAATGTTAGAGAAATTGATGCCTAAGGTTTTTAAATCAAATGTTCATCAAGCACATATGGTGTCCACAAACTTTTGGCCATACAGTGTATATACACACACACACACACACACACATATATATACACACATATACAGTTGTGCTCAAAAGTTTACATACCCTTGGAGAATTGGTAATATATGTACCATTTTTAAAGAAAACACGAGTGAGCATGCAAAACACATTTCTTTTATTTCTGATGGGATTCATATTAAACTGTAGGTTATAACAGAATGGCACAATCATAAAACAAAACATGGCAACAATGAAGAAATGAAATGACCCCTGTTCAAATGTCTTCATACCCTTAGTTCTTAATACTGTGTATTGCCCCCTTTAGCATCAATGACAGCGTGCAGTCTTTTGTAATAGTTGTCTATGAGGCCCCAAATTCTTGCAGGTGGTATAGCTGCCCATTCGTCTTGGCAAAATGCCTCCAGGTCATGCAAAGTCTTTGGTCGTCTTGCATGAACTGCACGTTTGAGATCTCCCCAGAGTGGCTCGATGATATTAAGGTCAGGAGATTGTGATGGCCACTCCAGAACCTTCACCTTTTTCTGCTGCAACCACTGGAGGGTCAACTTGGCCTTGTGCTTAGGATCATTGTCATGCTGGAAAGTCCAAGAGCGTTCCATGCGTAGCTTTCGTGCAGAAGAATGCAAATTGTCTGCCAGTATTTTCTGACAACATGCTGCATTCATCTTGCCATCAATTTTCACAAGATTCCCCGTGCCTTTAGAGCTCACACACCCCCAAAACATCAGTGAGCCACCACCATGCTTCACAGTGGGGATGGTATTCTTTTCACTATAGGCCTTTTTGACCTCTCTCCAAACATAGCACTTATGGTTGTGACCATAAAGCTCTATTTTGGTCTTGTCACTCCAAATTACAGTGTGCCAGAAGCTGTGAGGTGTGTCAAGGTGTTGTCGGGCATATTGTAACCGGGCTTTTTTGTGGCATTGGTGCAGTAATGGCTTCTTTCTGGCAACTCGACCATGCAGCTCATTTTTGTTCAAGTATCATCGTATTGTGCTCCTTGAAACAACAACACCATCTTTTTCCAGAGCAGCCTATATTTCTCCTGAGGTTACCTACATTGTATCCCAAACAATTCTTCTGGCAGTTGTGGCTGAAATCTTTCTTGGTTTATCTGACCTTGGCTTGGTATCAAGAGATCCCTGAATTTTCCACTTCTTAATAAGTGATTGAATAGTACTGACTGGCATTTTCAAGGCTTTGGATATCTTTTTATGTACTTTTCCATCTTTATAAAGTTTCATTACATTGTTATGCAGGTCTTTTGACAGTAATTTTCTGCTCCCCATGGCTCAGTATCTTGCCTGCTCAGTGCATCCACATGAGAGCTAACAAACTCATTGACTATTTATACACAGACACTAATTGCAATTTTAAAAGCCACAGGTGTGGGAAATTAACCTTTAATTGCCATTTAAACCTGTGTGTGTCAACTTGTGTATCTGTAACAAGGCCAAACATTCAAGGGTATGTAAACTTTTGATCAGGGCCATTTGGGTGATTTCTGTTATCATTATGATTTAAAAAGGAGCCAAACAACTATGTGATAATAAATGACTTCATATGATCACTATTCTTAAATAAAAGACAGTTTTTTTGCATGATCTGTCATATTTTCAAAATCAATGCCAAAATTTCACAATTTCTGCCAGGGTATGCAAACTTTTGAGCACAAATGTATACATATACAGTGGTGTGAAAAAGTGTTTGCCCCCTTCCTGATTTCTTATTTTTTTGCATGTTTGTCACACTTAAATGTTTCAGATCATCAAACAAGTTTAAATATTAGTCAAAGATAACACAAGTAAACACAAAATGCAGTTTTTAAATGAAGGTTGTTATTATTAAGGGAAAACAAAATCCAAACCTACATGGCCCTGTGTGAAAAAGTGATTGCTCCCTAAACCTAATAACTGGTTGGGCCACCCTTAGCAGCAACAACTGCAATCAAGCGTTTGCGATAACTTGCAATGAGTCTTTTACAGCGCTGTGGAGGAATTTTGGCCCACTCATCTTTGCAGAATTGTTGTAATTCAGCCACATTGGAGGGTTTTCGAGCATGAACTGCCTTTTTAAGGTCATGCCACAGCATCTCAATAGGATTCAGGTCAGGACTTTGACTAGGCCACTCCAAAGTCTTCATTTTGTTTTTCTTCAACCATTCAGAGGTGGACTTGCTGGTGTGTTTTGGATCATTGTCCTGCTGCAGAACCCAATTTCGCTTCAGCTTGAGGTCACGAACAGATGGCCGGACATTCTCCTTCAGGATTTTTTGGTAGACAGCAGAATTCATGGTTCCATTTATCACAGCAAGTCTTCCAGGTCCTGAAGCAGCAAAACAGCCCCAGACCATCACACTACCACCACCATATTTTACTGTTGGTATGATGTTCTTTTTCTGAAATGCGGTGTTACTTTTACGCCAGATGTAATGGGACACACACCTTCCAAAAAGTTCAACTTTTGTCTCGTCAGTCCACAGAGTATTTTCCCAAAAGTCTTGGGGATCATCAAGATGTTTTCTGGCAAAAATGAGACGAGCCTTAATGTTCTTTTTGCTCAGCAGTGGTTTTCATCTTGGAACTCTGCCATGCAGGCCATTTTTGCCCAGTCTCTTTCTTATGGTGGAGTAATGAACACTGACCTTAACTGAGGCAAGTGAGGCCTGCAGTTCTTTGGATGTTGTTGTGGGGTCTTTTGTGACCTCTTGGATGAGTCGTCGCTGCGCTCTTGGGGTAATTTTGGTCGGCCGGCCACTCCTGGGAAGGTTCACCACTGTTCCATGTTTTCGCCATTTGTGGATAATGGCTCTCACTGTGGTTCTGGAGTCCCAAAGCTTTAGAAATGGCTTTATAACCTTTTCCAGACTGATAGATCTCAATTACTTTCTTTCTCATTTGTTTCTGAATTTCTTTGGATCTCGGCATGATGACTAGCTTTTGAAGATCTTTTGGTCTACTTCACTTTGTCAGACAGGTCCTATTTAAGTGATTTCTTGATTGAGAACAGGTGTGGCAGTAATCAGGCCTGGGTGTAGCTAGAGAAATTGAACTCAGGTGTGATAAACCACAGTTAAGTTATGTTTTAACAGGTAGGGCAAACACTTTTTCACACAGGGCCATGTAGGTTTGGATTTTGTTTTCCCTTAATAATAACAACCTTCATTTAAAAACTGCATTTTGTGTTTACTTGTGTTATCTTTGACTAATATTTCAACTTGTTTGATGATCTGAAACATTCAAGTGTGACAAACATGCAAAAAAATAAGAAATCAGGAAGGGGGCAAACACTTTTTCACACCACTGTATATATATATATATATCTATATATATAACTAAAAAAGTAACCTGCAGCGCCACACCTATTACCATCATTATGGGAAAGAACGGTGATCCAATCTCCGACCCCCAGGAACAGGTTTGCAGATTTGCTGAGCATTTCTGTGAGGTCCTGGGGGAGGGGAAATCCCTCAGCCAGGAAACCAATGTGGGAAAAACTGGGGATGACCCTGCCGAGGCTGCGGTGCCTTAAATATTGGAGGAAGAAGTCACCCCCTGTGAGTGGTTGGCTGAGGTGCCATCTGATGAGGAATTACTGAAGGCGATCCAGAGTCTAAGACCGGGAAAGGCACCAGGCAGAGAGGATCTCCCAGGCAAAATGCTGAGGGAGGGTGGCGTTTGTGCACAGACTGCCCTACATGACATCATAACAACAGTCTGGACCACTGGACGGGTTCCGCAGGATTGGAAGGATGCCCTGGTGGTCCCCCTCTTTAAGAAAGGGGACCGCACAGACTGTAACAACTACAGGAGCATGTCATTCCTCAGTGTGCTGGGAAAGTTCCTGGCAAGGATTATTTAATATCGCCTCGCTAGGCACGCTGACGAGAGGCTTGCGGAGCCCCAATACAGTTTCAGGAAAGGGCAGTCCTGCAAAGATGCCATATATTCTGTCCATCTGCTACAATAGAGGTGTAGGGAATTCCAACAAGACCTACATCTCTGCTTTATTGACCTGGTCAAGGCCTATGATACCATCAGCAGGCCTGGGCTCTGGGTTGTTCTTCGTGCTTTCGGAGTCACTGACCCTCTGCTCATGATCATTAAGGACCTTCATGATGGTAAGCGGGCCCGGATAAAACTACGTGGCCGGGAGTCAGAGCCATTCCCTGTACACCTTGGAGTGCTACAGGGATGTCCACTTGCGCCCACATTATTTAACATCTATTTTGACCACGTAGTTTGTGAAGACTTCAATAGCTGGACCGGAGGAATTTGCAACAATGGAAACAATGGGAGGCTGATCGATGCCCGGGTGCGGTCAAGGGATGGCTCCCTGTTGCTCAACCATGTTATGTATGCCGATGATCTGGTAATTGCTGCTCACTCTGAGGAGGAGTTGGGGGTGCTGCTGCTGAACTTGGAGCTTGCCACTAAGAGGTGGGGCCTTACCATCAGCCCCACCAAAACTAAGCACCTGCCTGGGTATTTTGTACCATCGGACACTCCACCCCCCCAACTCCCAATTGGTGATAGAGCAGTTGTGGAGAGAGTGGAGAGTTTCCCATACCTGGGCAGTGTGCTCACGACCGGCTCTGGTTTAGCAGCGGAGGTCTCACTCTGAATCAGCCGAGCGGCATTATCTTTTCATCGATTGCATAACGCTGTGTGGAAGCTACCTGGTCTGTCGCTCCGCACAAAGCTTCAGGTCTTCTCAGCTACGGTCGTTCCCTCCCTTCTCTACGCTTGCGAAACGTGGACCCCATTAATGGAACATCTTCGCCGGTTAGAAACATTTAGGCTGACCTGCCTATGATCCATCCTGGGTTTTAATCAGGCTGGATTGTGTGAGGAGCTTACAAATCCTTTAAAGATCTGGACAAAGTCCCATCGGTGAGCTCCTCCGGCAGGCAAGGCTGCGTTGGCTGGGCCATGTAGCCCGCATGCCCAGCTACCGCATGCCTAAACAGCTTTTGTTCGGCCGGATTGAGGGGACTAAGCTGGTGCAGCACGGGTTAGAGAGGAGATGGAGTGATGTGGTACAGGAGGATCTGGAGCTGAGTGGACTTGCCACTGACTGGTACCAGTGGTGTCAAGATCGGCCTCTGTGGAGGAGGCTCGTGAAGGACGCTATTGGGCAGTTGGAGGCAGTCGCCCTCCAACAACAACGGAGGGCGGAGGAGCGATGCTCACAACAATGAGCGGAGAGTCGGGTGGCTAAAGCACAGCAAGTTGGCACAGTAGGGGGCACAGGTGGTCCATCAGCCAGTCGTCTCAGTCAGTCGACCCGTGGCATCTGGGTCTGCCCCATGACCTCCTGCCAGTAGGCTTTCGACACTTCACATGGCCTCAAGGTGCACATAGCCTGGCACAAGCGTCGTGGTGATGTCACCGCCACTTAGTGGCGAATGGCGGTTGTTGTTGTATGTGTCTGTATATAGGAAGGATGGAAAAGGTGGAGGTGTGGCAATATTTTTTGCAGAATGAAATTAAAAATAATATAGTTAATATAGGGAAAGAGCAAGAATCAATAACAGTAAGGATTTGGGCAGGGCAAGAGGACATAACAATCATTAATTATTATAACCCATGTAAAAGGCTTAATCATGATATACTGAGCACTATTGGACAAATACAGGGTAAAATAATATGGTGTGGAGATTTTAATTCACATAGTACACTGCGGGGAAGTAGGTATACTGATGTAAATGGTTCAAATATAGAAGAGTTTATAGATGAGAAAAGATTAGTGTGTATAAACGATGGGAGTGGCACTAGATATAATAGTACTCAAAATAAAGAAAGTACAATTGACTTGACTCTAACATCAAGCAGGTATTACAAAATGGGATGTGCTTAATAAAACTTTAATTGGCAGTGATCATTATCCAGTTATGATTAGAGTTGGAATAGAAGTGTATCAGGATGAGTCAACAAAAACATCCAAATGGAATTTTAATAAAGCTGACTGGGACAAATTTCAAATAATAAATAAAAGTAGATGTGAAGAACTTTTTAGGAAGCATCCAACAAATGTGGGTGAGTTTAATGAAAAACTGATCTCCACAATTATACAGACAGCAGAGGAAACAATTTCAAAAAGTAAAGAGGGTAAGGGAAAAAGAGTGTTCCCTGGTGGGATGGAAACTGTAGGAAAGCTGTCAAAAATAGAAATAAAGCATTTAGACAATTAAAGAAACCTCATTCATTGGACTCATTAATACAATATAAAAGAGCACAAGCAATAGTTAGGAAAAATATAAGAACAGCAAAACGTGAATATTGGAGGAATTATTGCAATAGTATAGGAAGAGAGACTCAATTATCAGATGTTTGGGGAATGATAAGAAGAATGAGTGGCATAAAAAGAAAGCATGAAATACTGATATTATGTCCAAATGGTAAAAAGGCAATTAGTAATATAGATAAGGCAGAGATGATAGCGCAAGTGCTAGTGAAGATTCAAAGCTCTGAAAATGTATCAGACAAAGCTAAACAAGAAAGGAACAATAACCTTGAAATAAATCCACATGTAGCAATCAAAAGAATTATTATAGGGGATAACACAGATTTACCTTTTAATATGTTTGAATTAAAGAAAGCCTTTTTAAATGCACGGCAAACGTCTCCAGGAAAATATAATATCTGCTATACAATGTTAGCTCATATGGAAGATAGCTCACTGGCTGAAGTTCTAAGGTTATTTAACAGAGTATGGGAAACAGACAAAATCCCATCAGCATGGAAACAATCAGTTATTGCACCAGTTCTAAAACCTGGGAAAGATTCATCAGACCCATCAAACTATAGGCTAGTAGCCTTAACCTCTCAGTTAGGGAAAACAATGGAAAGGATGGTAACTGAGAGACTTGCATATGTTCTAGAAAGTAAAGGTTTACTCTCACCATATCAAAGTGGATTCCGCAAAGGAAGAAATACTATGGATTCTATATTATATCTAGAATCAGAGATTAGGAAAGCCCAGACAAATAAAGAAATGGTAGTAGCTGTCTTTTTTTGACATCGAAAAGGCATATGATATGCTTTGGAAAGAAGGACTCCTTATTAAACTAAATAAATTAGGTATAAGGGGTAGACTATACAATTGGGTGTTAGACTTCCTGTTTGGTAGAACAGTAGAAATTAAGGTAGGGAAGGAGTATTCTAGTTTGCACTTTGTAGAAAATGGAACACCACAAGGTAGCGTATGTAGTCCGCTAATATTTAATATAATGATAAATTTTATTTTTGAACAAGTTGAACATGGTATAGGGAACTCGCTAAATGCGGATGATGGGGCCCTTTGGATTAGGGGCAGAAATCTAGAATACATGCAAAAGAAAATGCAGACAGCAGTTAAGGCGGTAGAACAATGGTCATATAAATGGGGTTTCAAATTATCTACAATCAAATCCCAGATAATTTGCTTCTCTAAGCGACATAAACAAATTTCATTGAAATTATATGGTAAAGAACTTGAGCGAGTTAGGGTGATTAGATTTCTTGGAGTTTTATTTGATGAAAAGCTTACATGGAGACAACACATAGATAAAATGAAAACAAAATGCAAGAAAGTCCAAAATATCTTGCGTTGCTTATCAGGACGAGATTGGGGAGCAACTAGGTCTTCATTGCGAAGTACATACTGGGCCCTTATGAGATCAACTTTTGATTATGGTTGTATAGCTTATATGTGAGCAGCAGAAACTAATCTTAAAAAACTAGATACAGAACAAGCTCAAGCCCTAAGAATATGTAGTGGAGCTTTTAAAACATCTCCAGTTGCGGCAATACGGGTTGAAATGGGAGAGATGCTGTTGTGTATTAGAAGAATTAAACTTATGGGTTAACCTGCAAGGGTATAATGAATCACACCCTGCAAAGACTATTGCACAGGAGTGTTGGGAACATAGTAAATCAGATTTCAGAAGTTTTGGATAGATTGTGAATGCGATAGCAAGGAAAATAGGTTTGCATAGTATACCATATTGTCCTACTGTCCCATATTCAGATATTCCTCCTGTTTATAATGCCATTTACTGATTTACAAATACATGAGGAAATAAAAGATAAATCGAAACAAATACCTGTCTGGTTTATTGTCAAAGCTACTTAGAAAATAATTTTACCAATAAAATAATGATATTCACAGTCAGTTCAAAGAACCCTAAATATGGATACACAGGTGCTGCAGTGTACATCCCACAATGTGGAAAATCTATCAAGAAAAGTACAACAGATCATCTTTCAGTTTATACAGTAGAACTGGTAGCCTTTATATTAGGATTACAGTGGGTAGAAGACAATAACCAAAAAAATGTTTGAGTTGCATTTGATAGTTTGTCTGCACTCATAAGTATCAAATCAGGGAAATCATGCAGACTTGATATGCAAAATGAAATATATCAAACAATAAACAGATTACATAATAAAGGTTTGAATGTATGGTTTGTTTGGGTTCCTGCACATGTTGGTGTGATAGGAAATGAAGAAGTGGATATGTTAGCTAAACAATCTCTTACCAACAAGTTACCAGCAAGTAAATTTACAGATTGCATTAAGTAAAGCTGAAGCTAAAGCAATCATAAAAGATCAAACTCAAAAAATGTGGCAGGAATATTGGGATATTAATGACACCAGAAGACATTTGTATAATATTCAAAGCTCTGTTGGCATGAAAAGAGAGATGGGAACAAATCGAAGTGAGGAAATGGTTATCACTCGTCTCAGAATTGGACACACAGGGCTCAACAAGACACTTCATTTAATAAGTACTTCACATACAAATGGAAAGTGTTTACATTGCAATCAACCAGAATCTGTCTAACATGTGATGATGGATTGTAATGCATATGTAAAGGAAAGAAAGGAATTAAAAGAAATACTTGAAAAATTGAAACTAAACTTCACTTTAAAAAAACATCCTTGGAGCAGCACTGAGGAAAATATATACACAGTTAATTACATTTTTGAAAGAAACAGGCCTGATGGAGCGAGTATAAAAAGATATGGTTAATTATTATTATTTATTTTTTTTTATTATTTATTTTTTTCCCCTTCCCCGCATCCTGCCAAATCTTCTGATCCACACTTCTGTCCAGTAGGTGGCGGTAAAGCACCTATAAGCTGGTTTGCCAACCGTCTTCTGATCCACACCACTGTCCAGTAGGTGGCGGTAAAGCACCTATAAGCTGGTTTGCCAACCGTCTTCTGATCCACACTACTGTCCAATAGGTGGCGGTAAAGCACCTATAAGCTGGTTTGCCAACCGCCAATAAAAACCTAAGAAGAAAAAGAAGAAGGTAGTTGAAAAATTAACATGGAAATTGCATATAAGTAAAATTGAATCAAAGTGTAAAAAGATCATAAATTGCATGCGTATGGTTGCTAGTCACAATTGGGGAGCTAGTCATAGTGCATTGTTGTGCATGTATCAAGCATTGATTCTTTCTTGCTTTGATTATGGATGCATTGTATACAGGTCAGCAACCAAGTCTTTACTGAAAAAACTAGATGTTATTCAATCCAGAGCATTAAGAATATGTTGTGGAGCAGTTAAAACATCCCCTGTAGATGCAATTGGGGTAGAAATGGGAGAGATGCCTCTAGATCTTAGAAGGGAAAAACTGGCAGTGACATACTGGGTGAATCTTCAACAATCAACGAATAATCATCTTACTCGCAAAGTATTGGTGGAGTGCTGGGAATATTCATATGATGGAGGACATAGTTTTGGATGGAAGAGTAGAATGTGGGCTAAGGAATGTGGCATGGACAATAAGATCTTCTGTCCTAATGTGCCGCTTACTGATGCTCCACCGTGGAGAGTCCCTGAACCGCTTGTAGATTTGAGCTTACTAGACAAGTCCAAAGAAGAATACATTGGAAACAAGGTTAATGCTATTTTAAATAACACATTTTATTCAATTTTACAAATATTTGCAGATGGTTCTAAGGAACCTGTCAGTCAAAAGGTTGGAATAGGTTTATATATTCCGAAATTTAAAATACAAATTAGTTTGAAATTGCCCAATGAGTTATCTGTGTACACTGCAGAGTTAACTGCTATCATAATAGGACTACAGTGGGTTGAACAAGTCAGACCAAACAAAGTAGTAATATGCTCAGATTCTTCTTCAGCTTTAATTAGTATAATACATGCAAGATCAGACAGAGAAGATTTATTAATGGAAGTATATTTATCATTATACAGACAGAAAGATGCTGGAATACTGGTGTATTTTTGTTGGGTACCAGCACATGTTGGGGTATCTGGTAATGAAGTTGCTGATAAACTAGCAAAAAAAGCACTAGACAAGAGGGAGGTGGATGTTAAAGTACCTATGGGGAAAAAGGAAGCAAAATCGATTCTAAAGAAAAAGTTGAATAAATGGCAAATTAGATGGGACAGTAGTAACACAGGGAGATGGTGTTATAGTATTACACAGACAGTAGGGAGGATAAATTGCCAGGGAGGAAATAGAAAATAAGAAGTATTGCTGTCTAGATTAAGACTGGGACACACAGGGTTAAAATCAACACTGGCACTTATGGGTTTGCATGAAAATGGATTATGCGATGTGTGTGGTGTATCTGAAAATGTTTGTCGTGCTTTTTATGTGTAGTAAATATAATATATATCGTGATATATTATTTGGTTACTTTAAGAATGGGGAGGACAGAATGAAGTATGAGGATATTTTAGGAAAAGGTTTAATGGACAGACATGTATACAGAGCACTATTTAAATGTATATATGACTCAGGTCTAGGGTCTAGAATATAATATGTGTGGATGGAAATACTCTACCTAATCTGGAGCATGAAGAACTAATTGTGAATGTTAGAGGAGCTGAACACACAGCGCTAGCATGAGCATGTGCTCTGATTGGTCCACGGATTGGGAAGGAGTATGAAACATCCATGCAGATTTTAAACTTCAGACTTTAAACTTCCAGTACAGTATGTGGTGATAATTCTCCTAAAGAGTTGGTCGCCATTAAACAAGAAGAAGAAGATGAAGAAGAAGGTAGTTAGCTTTGTTTAGCTCAGGCAGCTAGAGGTGTGCTGAGTGAGTCTTACTTTTTTACCCAGCTGAAACCTTTGTTTTGAGGAAACATTTGGTGTTCTTATACTCATTGTATACCACATTGCTTTGACTTTTTTTCTTTTGTGTGCTACCCGGAATCACTGCATTCTATATGGATTACACATGCAGAAATCATCTATTGTCCTGATTGGATTACCATTATTTGGTTTATTTTTTATCTTTTTTGCGGGGCACTTTCATTCGCGAGGATTATTCATTTTGCACGGACATCAAACCTAAAATCATCATGATCGGACTGTATTTGTTCACCAGCTTAAAGACTATCAAGCACGATCACTGCTGGTGGACAGGTTCCATTTCATTTCATCCTAACTAACCACATTTTGACCCACAATCTTTCCTTTTTTGAATAAGCTACAGCAAAATCATTGCAAAGGGGAGATTCTAAGCTTTGTAATGATATGAAATATTTGTATATTGGTCCAGTTTTGGCTGAATTTTAGGGCTTTTTTACCACTTTTAGCTCATGTACTGAAAATGACCTTATTTGATATCTCCTTTTCTGAATAAGATACAGCAACATCATTAGGCTCATTACAACGGGGAAAATATAAGCTTTACAATGATATGAAATCTTTATATATTTGTCTAGATTTGGCTGATTTTAAGGGCATTTTATGCTACCCATTTTAAAGGGTTCAAAAGGTCCTACAGTAGCTCAAGCACTGAAAATGACCTCATTTTGACCCATGGTCTCTCCGTTTCTGAACACGTTACAGCAACAACATTAGACTCATTACAAAGGGGAAATTATAAGCTTTGTAGTGATATGAAATATTTATATATTTGTCTAGATTTGGCTGATTTGAAGGGCGTTTTATGCTACCCATTTTAAAGGGTACAAAAGGTCCTAGCTCAAGCACTGAAAATGACCTCATTTTGACCCATGATCTCTCCTTTTCTGAACAAGCTACAGCAACAACATTAGACTCATTACAAAGGGGAGATTGTATGCTTTACAATTATATGAAATATTTATATATTTGTGCTACCCATTTTAAAGGGTACAAAAGATCCTAGCTTAAGCACAGAATCTCCCCTTTGCATTGAGTGTAATGATGTTGAAATAGCTTGTTCAGAAAAGGAAATATCATGGGTCAAAATTAGGTCATTTTCAGTGCCTGAGCTGGGCCTGTAAAATTGGTAGTTTACATTACCCTACAATTCAGCCAAAGCTTGACCAGTATAGCTTAGAATCTCCCCTTTGCAATGAGTATAATAATGGTGCTGTAGCTTATTAAGAAAAGGAGAGATCGTCGGTCAAAATGAGGTAAATTTCAGTGCCCAGAGCCCAGATTTTGTTGTGTAAAAGAGGTAGTATGAAATGCCCTAAAATTCAGCCAAATCTAGACAACTATATAAATAATTCATATCATTGCAAAGCATGGATGCAAAGGGGACATTCTTAGCTTTTCCATGATATGACATATGTGTATATTTGTCAGGTTTGGGTGAGTTGTAGGCCTAAATCGTAGGACATTTTATATTACCAGATGGGTTGAGACGTGTGAAATGCACAGATAGTGGTCAAGTTTCGCAGATCTCAACATTAGCCTAATGGTGTGGCCTAAAATTCAAGCCTATAATTCAGACAAATCTGGACAAATATACACACATCTCATATCACTGTAAAGCAGAGAATCACCCCTTTGCAGTAAGCCTGATGTTGATCTAGCTTGTTCAGAAAAGGAGATATCATGGGTCAAAATGAGGTCATTTTCAGTGCCTGAGCTAGGCCTGTAAAAGTGGTAGTTTAAATTGCCCTACAATTCAGCCACAACTTGACCAATATATACATTTCATATCATTGCAAAGCTTATATTTTCCTCTTTGCAATGAGTCTAATGATGTTGCTGTTGCTTATTCAGAAAAGGAGAGATCGTGGTCAAAATGAGGTCAATTTCAGTGCCCAGAGCCCAGATTTTGTTGTGTAAAAGAGGTAGTATGAAATGCCCTAAAATTCAGCCAAATCTAGACAAATATATTAATATTCCATATCGTTACAAAGCTTAGAATCACCCCTTTGTAAGGAGTATAATGTTGTTGCTGTAGCTTGTTCAGAAAAGGAGTGATCATGGGTCAAAAATAGGTCATTTTCAGTGCTTGAGCAAGGACCTTTTGTATCCTTTAAATGGGTAGCATAAAATGCCCTTAAAATCAGCTTTTTCTAAGCTTTGTAATGATATGAAATATGTATATATTGGTCAAGCTGTGGCTGAATTGTAGGGCAATTTAAACTACCACTTTTACAGGCCTAGCTCAGGCATTGAAAATGACCTCATGATATCTCCTTTTCTGAACAAGCTAGATCAGCATCATTAGACTCATTGCAAAGGGGTGATTCTCTGCTTTAGAGTGATATGAGATGTGTGTATATTTGTCAAGATTTGGCTGAATTATAGGCTTGAATTTTAGGCCATTTTATGCCAACACCATTAGGCTAATGTTGAGATCTGTGAAACTTGACCACTATCTGTGTATTTCACACATCTCAACCCATCTGGTAATAGAAAATGCCCTGCAATTTAGGCCTACATCTCAACCAAACCTGACAAATATACACATATTTCATATCATGGAAAGGCTAAGAATGTCCCCTTTGCATCCAAGCTTTGCAATTTTTTTATCACATGCACATCTGTATATTATGAAGTGTATTATTGAATTTAAAATGACATACATTACAATATATAAGGACATATATTGTCATATATTTCCCAATATATGAAAAGCAGCCATTCCTTATGTATTAATCAGTATATTGTAATATATTAACATAATGTATTCTATATAATTATGAATATACTGAAAATGATTTAATATATTGAGCCTTAATATATAAGGAAATATATTTTCTTTGTGTAAGGGACATCATTAGGCTCAATGCAAAGGCGAAAAGCTAAGCTTTGCAATGATATGGAATATTTATATATTTGTCTAGTTTTGGATGATTTTTAGGGTGTTTTGTGCTACCTCTTTTAAAGGGTGCAAAAGGACCTAGCTCAGGCAGTGGAAATTACCTCAATTTGACCCTTGATATCACCTTTTCTGAGCAAGCTACAACAACATCATTAGACTCATTGCAAAGAGGTGATTCTCTGCTTTACAGTGATATGAGATGTGTGTATATTTGTCATCTCATGCGTGTGGAGGGCAGTCAGAGAGCCTAGTACAATGAGGACCTGCACACCAGGAGGCATAGTGAGTCTGCCCTATCTTCTGAACTTTGTGCAACAGTAGTTGCATGGGTGGGATGAACAGGCAGCCAATCCTGACCATTATGACCTAGGAGGCCAATCCTGACCATTATCACCTTGGAGACATAGGATGGGCAGGTTCTCGGTCGGCAGTGATTTGAGGTACGGGTTTGTGCCTGCTCAGGCCGAGACCAAAAAAACGAGGAAAATTATCTAAAGAAGATCTTGAAAATGCTGTCCACATACCAGACAGATTTTATTCTGGTACACTATGATCAAATATGATCACTATGATGATATTCTTGGGTGGGCTTGATCAGTATGGAGATGACGGCGAGTTCACCTATTGCTGTAATTGAGCAAATCATCACTCATCATAGTAAATAATTTATATGTAAGTGGTAGTATGTTCTCACAGGTGAAGCATCAGGGACCTCATGTATAAAATGTTACTTTTACATTTATTCATTTGGCAGACGCTTTTGTCCAAAGCGACTTACAAAAGAGGAAAACATAAGTGAATCATCTTAAGGAGACAGTGGTACGAAAAGTGCCATATTACAAAGTTTGAATAGCATCAGAATAGTATTCAAAACAGATTAAAGTGCAACAAGAATTTTTTTTGACTGATTAAGTGCTCATGGAAAAGATGTGTTTTTAGCCTTTTTTTGAGGACAGAAAGGGAGTCAGCTTCAGGGATGGAGTTGGGAAGGTCATTCCACCAACATGGTATGATGAAGGCTGCAGAAAGGTCCAGTAGAATCAGGATGGATGATCTGGATTCGGCTTTCGCCTGTCTCAGCGACTCAGTGACAGCCAGCAGGGCAGTCTTGGTGGAGTGTCCACTTTTGAAGCCTGACTGATTGTCATCCAGCAGCTTGCTCTGTGAAAGATAGGCAGAGATTTGATTGAAAACTGCCCTTTCAAGTGTTTTTGCCATGACTGGTCTGTAGTGTTCTATTTGTGTGGGGTGAAGTGCAGGTTTCTGCTGCAGCGGGGTTACTCGAGCCTGCTTAAATGTAGTGGGAAAAGTGTCTGTAAGTAGAGATGTGTTAATTATGTGTGTGAGTGCAAGTAGGATGGACGGAGAGATGGCCTGGAGAAGGTGGGAAGGAATGGGGTCAAGGGAACAGGTGGTGGGGTGGTTGGAGAGGAGGAGTTTAGAGACCTCAGTGTCAGTCAGAGGAGATAACATAGAGACAGAGAGGTTGCATACAGGAGACAGGTGTTTGACAGGGTGTGGTGCTGAGAATGTATTGCTGATGGTTGTAACCTTATTAGTAAAAAATGTTGCGAAGACATCTACTGTCAGTGATGTGTCAGGTGGTGGAGGGGGAGGGCAGAGAAGTGTGTTGAATGTTCTAAACAAGCTGCGCGTGTCTGTGGTGCTGTTGTTCTGGTAATAGGAAGTTTTTGCAGATTTAACGTTATCTGAAAAAGTTGCAAGCAGAGACTGATACTTACCTAGATCTTTAGATTTCCGCCATCTCCTCTCAGCTACCCTGAGGTTAGTCCGATGTTCACGAAGGATGTCAGAGAGCCAGGGGCTGGGTGGTGTAGTACGTGCTAAACTAGAGGAGAGAGGACAGATGTTGTCTAGACAGGTTGTTAAAGTAGAGCTTAGTGTGTCTGTGGCAGTGTTTATATCAAAGGTGGAAAATACCTTTTGTGATTAAATAAAAAACTTGTCAGTAGTACCATTGTTGTATCCAGGCCGAATGCTCTCATAATACACCTGAAACCACTGTGGAAACAAGAAAGACAGTTACTTGACTGTAAAACACTAAGCAATATACACTTTGAATCATACTAAAACTTATGGCTTCTTCCTCCTGCCTCAAGGCAAATGCAGCGATCTGCATGGTCGCTGTTTTGTGTTTGCTGATGCCAGCCACAAGCCTGCCATTAGATGCCTTTCTGTTCACCCACTCTGAGACCTGAAAAACATTGAAAAATTAAAATGTACTAATGCATACATTTCCAAATAACCATTACAGGATATCACAGGGACAAAATCCTTCAAGCTGTTTAAACAGATTAACTTACAGTCAAGACTTCCACAGCTCCTGGGTGCTGAAAGTGACGGAAGACCATGATCGCTTCGCAGTAGCAGTGGTACATCGTCTTGTCACTATTGTCCACCTCGGCGCCTGAGATGAACTGCCCGAAGATGTTTAGGAAGTCTGCCTTCACAACCCTCAAAATCTCCTGGCATTCTCTGTACTCTCTCACAAAATCTACAACCATTTTTTTTTTCACACATTAATATATATATATATATATATATATATATATATATATATATATATATATATACACATACACACACACACACACACACACATATATATGTGTGTTAAAATATATTTAAGCACACACTACCATTTTTTATCACATGCGCATCTATATATTATGAAGTATATTATTGAATTTAAAATGACATACATTACAATATATAAGGACATATATTGTCATATATTTCCCAATATATGAAAAGTGGCAATTCCATATGTATTACTCAGTACATTGTAATGTATTAACACAATGTATTATTCTATATAATTATGAATATACTGAAAATGATTTAATATATTGAGCCTTAATATATAAGGAAATATATTTTCTTTGCATAAGGGACATCATTAGGCTCAATGCAAAGGGGAAAAGCTAAGATTTGCAATGATATGGAATATTTAGGTACTGAAATGACCTAATTTTTACCCATGATATCTCCCTTTCTGAACAAGATAGATCGAAATTAGACTCAATGCAAAGAGGGGATTCTAAGCTTTGCAATGATATGGAATATTTATATATTTGTCTAGTTTTGGATGATTTTTAGGGTGTTTTATGCTACCTCTTTTAAAGGGTACAAAAGGGCCTAGCTCAGGCAGTGGAAATTACCTCAATTTGACCCTTGATATCGCCTTTTCTGAACAAGCTACAACAACATCATTATACTCATTGCAAAGGGGTGATTTTCTGCTTTACAATGATATGAGATGTGTGTATATGTGCAGTTTTGGCAGTTTTTGTTGTAGGGCGCTTTATAGATGGAGGGCGCGCGATCGGCCCGAGGTTGAATGACCAGAACTGGTAAAATGACTAAATTGAGAAGCGAGGTCTGTCTGGTCACAGTCCAGTGTTAAGGAGCAGGGAAATTTTACAAAATAAATGGTGAGTCATTTCTCTGTTATTTTATATAAAAACAAGAAACATGAGGAGGAGGAAGAGGAAATGGAAAAACCAACCGATGAGCCACTGACACCTATCAAAGAAGTACGTTCATGGGAAGTGCGTTGCTGAGAACCATGAAGGTGTTTCTCATTGTAGTCATCTCGTGCATGTGGAGGGTAGTCAGAGAGCCCAGTACCATGAGGACCTGCACACCAGGAGGCTTAGTGAGTCTGCCCTACAAGTCCCCACAGTTGGGTTCAGTGGGAACCACCATTCTGCTGAATTTTGTGCAACAGTAGTTGCATGGGAGGGATGAATAGGAGGCCAATCCTGACTATTATCACATTGGAGACATAGGATGGGCAGTGTTTTGAGGTCCAGGTTTGTGCCTGCCCAGGCCGTGACCAAAAAACTGAGGAAAAGAATCTAAAGAACATCTTGAAAATGTCATACTGTTACATTTCGTTGCATATATGTATGTATGTAAAATCAAATAGGCAGATATCGGGTTGCGTTATTTAGCACGCTTACTTGCCTTGCAAAAAAAATTCATTCATTTTAATGGTGTCTTCCGGGGTGGCTCAAATGATGGATCTACACACATTGGACCACAGATTAAGAGTGACATACTGTCCACTTACCAGACTGATTTTACTCTTGTCCACTATGAGATGGGCGTTCCAATCCAAAGAGGAACTGAAACCGACCGATGAGCCACTGTCACCTATTATAGTGTAAGGGGGGCAGTCACCCACTGGTCCAAGGACGGTATCCAATGGCGTGGTTGAAGGTCTCCTGCGTGTTCTGTCTTATCGTGCACGACATTAAATAATACTTCGATTATTTTATTTTATTCCATGTTTTATTAATCTTATCATTAATTCTTTTCTTTATTTCATCTGACTCCAATTATGAAAAACCTTGTTGATGTATCTATGCTCTGAATTTTAGTAATTCTCTCTTCTAGACTGCATTTGTTATTTCAATGTTATTTGGGTTCTGTGCCGGCCGTACACAGGTCCTTTAACTACAAATTCATCAGTTTCAGATATTAGTAAGTTAGTAAGTCCTTATTGATTCTCGGCTTTATCCATTTAGTCTGATTTGGCTAAGTTCATATAGATTCTCGACTCACCGTTTAGCCCCAGTCAATTAAGTTCTGTTTTCCAGATTCTCTGTCCTACTCTTAGTATTCCTGTTTAATTCTACTTGGCTAAGTTCTATTATAGATTCTCGGTTTGCAGTTTAGCCTTTTAGTACATACTTAACTAATGGGTTACTTCTGAAGTAGCTTAGTTAAGCCAACTCTGACCACAGATTTGTAGTTAATAAGAAATATACTAGAAAACAGTCCTTCAGAATGAATCATCATAACAATTTATTTACCAGGTAATAGTAATACATTCAAACAATCCAATTAAAATAATAAATCAAACTCAAAGCTATTGGTGAACCAAGCATACTAATATAATTAAAGTTGCATTCCATTCAAACATTTACCAAACATAAGAAATACAAATTGCAATTACCTGGTAGAGAAAAAGACTACACACAGTGTTTACTGTGTGGATCTTCTGGCTACAGAGAGACCTTGATAAATATAAACGACATGCAGTGGTACAGCATGGGAGATCTGCTTACAGATTCCCCGAGCTCCTCTGCCATCTTTCTTTAAGTACCAAACGATTCTATTGTTATTTCAGATGTGTGTGTTTGATGTTATTCAGGATTTGGTTTAAAATTTAGGGGTTTGAAGGTACAGTGCATCCGGAAAGTATTCACAGCGCTTCACTTTTTCACATTTTATGTTACGGCCTTATTCCAAAATTGATTAAATTCATTATTTTCCTCAAAATTCTACAAACAATACCCCATAATGACAATGTGAAAGAAGTTTGTTTGAAATCTTTGCAAATTTATTAAAAATAAAAAACGAAAAAAATCACATGTACATAAGTATTCACAGCCTTTGCCATGACACTCAAAATTGAGCTCAGGTGCATCCTGTTTCCACTGATCATCCTTGAGATGTTTCTACAACTTGATTGGAGTCCACCTGTGGTAAATTCAGTTGATTGGACATGATTTGGAAAGGCACACACCTGTCTATATAAGGTCCCACAGTTAACAGTGCATGTCAGAGCACAAACCAAGCCATGAAGTCCAAGCAATTGTCTGTAGACCTCTGAGACAGGATTGTATAGAGGCTCAGATCTGGGGAAGGGTACAGAAAAATTTCTGCAGCATTGAAGGTCCCAATGAGCACAGTGGCCTCCATCATCCATAAATGGAAGAAGTTTGGAACCACCAGGACTCTTCCTAGAGCTGGCTGCCTGGCCAAACTGAGTGATCGGGGGAGAAGGGCCTTAGTCAGGGAGGTGACCAAGAACCCGATGGTCACTCTGACAGAGCTCCAGCATTTCTCTGTGGAGAGAGGAGAACCTTCCAGAAGAACAACCATCTCTGCAGCACTCCACCAATCAGGCCTGTATGGTAGAGCCAGACGGAAGCCACTCCTCAGTAAAAGGCACATGACAGCCCGCCTGGAGTTTGCCAAAAGGCACCTGAAGGACTCTCAGACCATGAGAAACAAAGATTGAACACTTTGGCCTGAATGGCAAGCATCATGTCTGGAGGAAACCAGGCACCGCTCATCACCTGGCCAATACCATCCCTACAGTGAAGCATGGTGGTGGCAGCATCATGATGTGGCGATGTTTTTCAGCGGCAGGAACTGGGAGACTAGTCAGGATCAAAGGAAAGATGAATGCAGCAATGTACAGAGACATCCTTGATGAAAACCTGCTCCAGAGCGCTCTGGACCTCAGACTGGGGCGAAGGTTCATCTTCCAACAGGACAACGACCCTAAGCACACAGCCAAGATAACAAAGGAGTGGCTACGGGACAACTCTGTGAATGTCCTTGAGTGGCCCAGCCAGAGCCCAGACTTGAACCCAATTTAACATCTCTGGAGAGATCTGAAAATGGCTGTGCACCAACCTGATGGAGCTTGAGAGGTCTTGCAAAGAAGAATGGGAGAAACTGTCCAAAAATAGGTGCGCCAAACTTGTAGCAACATACTCGAAAAGACTTGAGGCTGTAATTGGTGCCAAAGGTGTTTCAACAAAGTATTGACCAAAGGCTGTGAATACTTATGTACATGTGATTTTTTTTTTTATAAATTTGCAAAGATTTCAAACAAACTTCTTTTACATTGTCATTATGGGGTATTGTTTTTAGAATTTTGAGGAAAATAATGAATTTAATCCATTTTGGAATAAGGCTGTAACATAACAAAATGTGGAAAAAGTGAAGCGCTGTGAATACTTTCCGGATGCACTGTAGACCTTTGAAACTTGTGATTGAGGGTTTGATTGATGTTTACAAGGAATGCACCTAATCTGCATACAGCATCTAGTCCCTGGGAGGGGCATTCTCTAATAGAATACAGTATTTGACTAAGTTCTTAAATCTTACTTGTGATTTGACTTTGATGAAAGGGAATGAGACCATTTTACCAGTTGCACTGTTACCTCTTGAATGATACCAAACATGTATGATCAAAAACCTTTTTACATTACAGTACATGATAAGTCATAACTTAGTTTTTGGTGTCTTTAAAGTGACCTGAGGTGAGAGAGAGAGCAGATGTGAGTGTGATTTGCGTTTTATGGTCCCTAATCAGTGGGGTATGTTGTCTCAGGAGGAGATGTCTTCTCAGTGGGTGCCACTTTGGTGCAGCTGTCCCTTTTGTGTGCGAGTTTTATCTCACAAGTTCTTAACTTACCCAGAAGTTATGCAGACAATTCTGTGCCAGTCTTACAATAGTATGTTCATTCATGAGAAAATACTACATTACTGATAGTTGCATTGTTTTAGTGTTGATATTTTGTGGTACATATGGTTTCTGTGTGAGGAGTGTCCTGGTGTTTTATTGTATGATTTAAGTCTACAGGAAGCTGAAGAACCTGAGGGGGAGATCAGGAGACCTCGCACAGTGAGGAAAATAGCCTGTCTCCCTCCCAAAAAGGGATGAGGGGTCCACTTTTCCACACTTAAGACCTCTGTCTATATACTCCCAAATGATCTGCGACCAGTCTTACAATAACCACAGCCCTTGTACCATTCAGGAAGAAGAGTTGGGTGTAAAACGTGTATGTTCATTTATGGGCACATGCATATTTTTTTTTTTTTCATTGACTTCAATGGCATTTCACACATCTCAACCTCTCCTGTAGGTATTAGACTTGTATCAATGTAAAGCTTAAAATCTCTCATTTGCAATGAGATAGCAGCCACTCTGCCCTCCCCCTTCACAGCATATGCTTCACTTGGACTCTTAGATACAGAGCCCAGGCCAAAGACTTGCAGAGCAAATTTATTTGAATATCCATTTAGATATATTTAAGATAAATGTGTGCTATAAAAAATACTGCTATGACTATATGCCTTTAGTCAGAATGGTTAAATATTCTTTTTCTAGGTGTCTTAAACATTATCCTTTACAGTGTGTTAAACGAGTTTAAACTGATTCATTGTCTTTTGAGAACTCGCTTTAAAATATTTACCAAGTCACCCATTGGTGAAAGGACTCTAATGACCCTTGCACCTCCACTAAATTGATTAACACAAATAATACACTAACTATAAAAACATAACTGCAAAACAAATCTAAAGGAACATTAACACAAGAACTAGAGGAAAAAGATTAATACTACTCTATAAATACATAACACTCTAGATAAAAAATGTAAAAAAAAATTTTTTTAAATGTAACCGTAGCATAAGACTAGCGGGTGATGTAACAAACGCAAAAAGAAACTCCCTACAAATTAAAGAATTTAAAAACTAAAAGAACAGCAAAGAAAAAAAAAAAAAAAAAAAACCCACAGAGGCAAAGTCTATGACACGAAACAACTAAACTCAAACATTTCTATAAAGTGTAGCCTCCTATGTTAAATGGTGGATAGCTGCCTAGAACATGCATGTAACTAGCTGGAAGTCTTATTCTCCAGGAATTAATTAACAAATTTGTTTACTATAAAACATCAGGAGGTGGGGGGGCTGGGTATGATGTCTGGTGAGGCCAGTAACCGCAGATAAGAAACGTGCTGCTCCAGAATTAGAGGTACCTGTAGAAAGTTACAGAGATGGAGAAGATTTTGTGATTAAACACTAACTATTCCCAAGTTTGACATAAAACCATACAGTAGAAATTTTGTTTTTAGTAATTGGTTGATGCATCTGAAAAGGTTCCGTCATTGTTAGGATCACTTACAAACAGCTGAATAGAATGTTGTGTGTTTTGGATGACACATACCGTCTCAGACTTTTGAATAGGTGAGCAAATGATACCCTCCTGGGTCCTCCTACTATAGGGGGCATCGTTCTCTCATGGTGATTATGTGGAAGTCATCTACTAGGGTCAGCCTGTCCACCTCTGCCTTGGGAGTCTCTTAAGGATGTCTGGATCCCTCTCAACCTGTTGGGAGCTTTGGAAATCAAAAGATACTTTCTTCAGTTAAGCACACACAATTCTGTTTTATTCAGCTTACTCTGAAGTTTTTCCAAGAGACAAATCTTTCCTGTCTTTTTAGGTCATCCCTGTTCCTCTCAGCCACACTCGGGTCAAAAGTATTGGATATGGAAATATTGGAATAAAGATTACTCTGCTTTTGAACACATTCTGGCAAGGTATGGCAGGAGATGTTAAATATAATCTAATTTGATTAACTTACCACCTCCGGAAACAGGGCCCCTTACTGGAAACTCTAGCACTCACACACAAGTGACCAATCACGATTCCAGTGTCTCTTAAAGAGATTCTAATAAGCCTTAACACATCACCTGCTGCTATGTTGGTCAGTCATCCAGCCACCCCAGGTCCATTTTTCTACTTCTGGCAGGAGATAAAGGTTAGGCCAAAGGTTTGTGAAGCCCACTCATCCCTTTTTTTTTTTTTTTTTTTTTTTTTTTAACAGCATCAAGGCCAACCATACTTCTCTGGTGGACTGTCTCTGAAGTTCAACTCAATGGACTGGACTGAAAAAAGCTGCTGGCTTGTAAGGCCCGCTCGGCAGCTATTTATCCAGTCACTCCAGGCCCTCTCCTTGGACAGACCTCCTCTGGCTGCTATAGTCAAACTTCAGTTCTGTGTCCAAGCTGATGTCTTGCAGTGCCTTGAAGAGGATGACATCCTTGACCTCTCCATATACCTTCAGCACGCATTGAAGTGGCTTCAGGTTGGGCCTTTTGGCTGAATGGCTTATTCTTCTACCAACCATCTCTGCATTGGTGTGGCTCTCGCAGGGAAAGGTCTGGGCATCTATGCAGAGGTCTCTCTCCCCAGCTGCTTACCCCGCTTTGTCTACTAGGCCCTGCATCATGGCTCTCCCCTCGGCAGCCTTGATTACCTTTCCATGCTAATATGGTCAATATTTTCCTACTAGTATTTCCTATTTTTGCTTTCCCCAAAATAAAATTCAACAGCTGACAAACATCTTTTTCTTTGTACATACTTAAACCCAAAATAAAACTTTGTGTAGAAAATTCTTCAATAACACAGTAAAACAAATTTTTCAAAGTGTCTAACAAAAGTTTGTCATTGCACTCTATAAGAGCATGAAAAACAGTTTCTCTACCACAACAAAAATGCCAATCCTGACTAATTTCAGGGTTTAAAACAGAAAGAAAAGCATTAACCACAATAATTCCTTGTAAAATCCTCCACTGATGGTCAGGTTTTTTTTATTTTTTTTATTTTTTCTACACCAAAAAAGTGTGCCATGGTGTATCAACTCAGTTTTGTGACCCCTTTTTATTGAACACTCTCACATGCCGTATACAATGTTTCCCATTCACAATATTAAAATCCATACATATTTTAAAAAGAAACCTGAAAAATTTTTCCAGGTCCAGAAGTGATGACAACGTCGGGGAAAAAATCTTTCATCAGGAGTGGCTGGCCCTCTACAGAAGTTATCAAGCATAGTAATCTGTTGTACGGTCAGAAAGCAGTCTCGAGTATTTGAGACACAGTTCGCACAGATTTCATTTCTAAATGCGCTGCTACTTCAGCTTTATCAAGTCCAGGCCCAGCTATATTGACCAAAGAACGCAACGTTCTAAGTCCAGCTTAACGGAAATCTTCAGTCAATGCTCCACTTGTATTCATTCCATCCAATCGTGCACCATATATCAGTGGTTCTTCCAATAACCAGTATAATGAGTCTGTGGCTTTTTTATTTTATTTTATTTTTTTCACTAAAAATAGACTCCATACTTAAAAAAAGGTTCTGATGAAAAAATGGGTACATCAGTTGTTCATTCTTCTGGGATCCAATAAAAATAAAGATCTGTCTTTAGAAATTCAACTTTTGAACAGTCTTAAACAGCTGGCCATCAATTTCCAGCTGGAGTCGTCTGTGCTAATAATAAGACTCTGTAAAAAAAAAAAATAAAAAAAAAAACACGAAAAGATGCAGTCCTGCTCTGTAGATGCATGAGGCCTTGACCACCTTCTTTTGCTAAATATAAAGCACTATGTGGCAACCAAAGCATTTTATCCCCAAAAAAACCTAATAAAGATTGCGCTTTTGCCAAAAAAATTAAAGGTGGATTGATGCAAGCTATTCAATGCCACAGGGAAGATGCCACCAGATCGTTAATGTGTACGTCCGCTGTAGGACAGCGTTGAAACAATCCACCCCCATCCAAACGTCCTTTCAATTTTTCAATTACTCCTTCCAATTTTTCTGCACCACATCTTCATCTCCTAGATATACTCCTAAATATTAAAACCATTTCTTTTCCAATTTAGACTCTCTGGGAGACTATGTACACCACTTTTCCACCTCCCCACCAAAAAGTCCTTGCTTTTGTTCCAATTAATTTTTGCAGAGGAAATGTAACCATTTTTCTGATACATCTATTAGGATTTGCACATCCTTCTGCTCTTTAATGAAAACAACTACATCATCAGCGTAGGCTGATAATTTAAAATTATATTCACATTTTGGAACTGAAAAACCTTAACTTTTGCAAGAAAGGTTCTATTGCAAAAGCATAGAGCATTCCTGATAAAGGGCAACCTTGCCTAACCCCACGATAAACTTTAAAAGGAGTACATAAGCCACCATTAACTTTCAACATACTCTCAATGCTACTATATAATGTTTTAATTTTTGCAAAAAAATCAGAACTAAAACCAAATGCCATTAAAACCTTCCTCAAATTTTGATGCACAAATCAATGATATATTATCAAAAATCATCCTTCCTGGCACACAGATTGATCAAAATGGATAACCTCTCCCAAAGCCTTTACCAGTCTATTAGCCAAAACATTAGAGAGCAGTTTATAGTCGCTGCACAACAAGAATACAGGTCGCCAGCACATTATATCCGTATGGCAGCGGGGTGTGGTCGAGTGTCCATCCGGAGAGAGGGAATGTGGTAAGGGCGCTTACACCTGAGCTAGATTATGTCTAACACCTGTCTCTAATTCCAGTGAACATGGGGAGAGTGGCATATAAACGGCCACGCCACCAGCAGAGAGACAGAGAGAGTCTGGCACAAGGAAGCCTACGATGCTTGTGAAGCTGATGAGTTTATTTTGTGAAGCTAAATGAGTTTGACTGTCTACGTGCCTCTGAACTGTTGAGTCTGTGAAAGTTGTAAAGCATTGAGATGGCGATTAAAAGCCTTACCTGAATCTGGAAAACCCACATCCCTGTGTCCTCCTTTCACACTGGTGCCGAAAACCCATGTTTGAAGTTGGAGGAAGTACACCCCATGGAGTCCTCGCAGTTGGCAGAGATCCAACATTCCCTGCTTGAGCTTCGCCAAGGCCAAGATCGCTGGTTCTGCGAGATCCTACAAGCTCAAGCAGAGGACCGGCATGCGATCCAGTCCCTCCTCAGCCAGGAGAGAGCCCCGGCTGTGTCCCCGGACAACCACAGCCCCCTGCCCCCACCCATGCTCTTGAAGATGGGGCGGAAGATGACCCTAAAGCCTTCCTCAACTTGTTCGAGGGAACTGCGGAGATCTGGGGCTGGCCACGTGACCAGTGGGTGGCCAGGCTCCTTCCGTTGCTGTCCAGGGATCCCAGCTTGCTCTCAACCATTGCTGGCGGCTAACCTTCTGGCTTATGAGGACCTGAAGAAGTCCATCCTGCAGTGGATTGGCTGCAGTCCAGAGTAGTACCACCAGCTGTTTCGTTCAATGAAGCTGGAGAGGACCAGCCGTCTGTTTGCCTTCACCCAATGGCTCCGTGACGCATGCCGGAAATGGTTGCATCGACCAGGTGGTGCTGGAGCAGCTTATCCATCGACTGTCAAAAGGAATGAAGGAGTGGGTCCAGTGCCACGGCCCGGCATCGCTGGAGGAAGCTGTCTGACTGGCGGAGAACCATATGGCGGCGTACCCGAGGGTGGAAGAGCCCTCCTACTCTCTCTCCACTCCTCCGTGTGTTCCCCGTTCTCTTCCCCCTTCCCTCTCACTCTGCTCTCTCTCCATAGCCTGTTCCTGCCCCGCGGAGGCGAGGAGCCCCGCCACCAAGGCCAGTTCCCCGTGTGCGGGGGTTTGCACAGCCCCCAGCATCTACAGTGCACGCCGCCCTCCCCCTCAGGTGGAAGTGTCCGCCGACGCAGTTGCGAGCATGGCGCAGTACCTCGCCTTCAGACTCTGTTGCCCCTCCTCCCACCTGCGGGGGACCTCCATACCTGGCACACCATCCGAACCTTGTGCCCCCACACTTAAGCACCCCCCACGCGGCTTCACCCCAAGCCTCCGGCCCCTCCCGAGGACCAAACATCTGGTCCCCCAAATCAAACTCACAACTTCTGGTCACCCAAACAAAACTCACAACACCTGGTCACCCAGAAAAGACTTAGCCGTTGGAGCGACTGGTGGTTCAACCACCGGTCCCCCAGTAAAGACTGTGGTGACCAGTAGCTGAACCACCAGTCCCTCCTGCTGCTAAGACTTTAGTTTTTCCCATGATAAGGTCCCTTGAGGCAGAACCATCAACAAACAGTTCCAACTCCAGCATTGTTGAGTGGTGTACCCTTGAGGTCAGGCCTGGGGGTGCAAATGGCTGATATTGAAGCAATGTGGTTCTCCATCATCTGCTGTGGGTAAAAGAGTAGCAGAGTTAAGAACTGTACATCTTTTAACAGTAATGTTTGGCATTTCCAATAATACAGCATTATATCTTAACCATCGTGCTGCAGACAGATGAGTTGTTTTTGTTCTAACAGTATGATTGATACTGCATGTGGGACCAATAGGGTTAAATGTTAACCCACCAAATCTCTGGAAGCGAGCACTGCTTTTTCTGCAGTAGCAACAGCTCTAAGGCATTTGGGCAGCCCAGCTGCCACTGTGTCTAATTTAGATGAGGAATAAGCTACTGGCCTTAATTTTACCCATGGACTTGTGACAGAACAGAAGTCATGTAACCTCCTTTTTCATCAACAGTCTGCACAAAATGCTTAGTCATGTCAGGCAGTCCCAATGTGGGTGTAGATTGTAAAGCCACCTTCAGAGAAGAGAAAGCTTCATGTCCTAATTCAGTACAAACTACTTTATCATGTGCTGTCAGGTCTTTACCATGTATCATTACAGACAGTGGAGCCTCTATTACTGCATAATTAGGAATCCACTGCCTACAAAATGAAGTGATTCCTTAAACTCATCACTTGTTTTTTGGTGATAGGTCATGGAATTTTTTGTATGGCCAAAATTCTTTTGGGTGAGAGGGACTTACCCTCGGCTGTGATCACATGGCCCAGGAATGTAACTTGAGCCCTTTCCCATTGCAATTTTGTTTTGCTTAGTTTGTAGCCATTCTCAACCAAGTGTTTCAAAAGGGTCAGAGTGTCAGCTTTGCATGCTTCCTCTGTGGGAGAGCAGATAAATAAATCATTGACATACTGGAGCAGTGCACTATTTTTTGAGAGCTCAAGGCCTTCTAAATTATCTTTCAGGGCCGCATTTTAAATTGCAGGGCTTTCGCAATAACCCTGTGCCAATCTTGTCCAGGTGTATGTTTTCCCCTTGAAGGAAACACAAACCAATATTGTGTGTTTATTGGGAAAAAAATTTGAGGAAGAAAAAACAAATAGTAGAACAAAGTCTCAGGAAGGTACAGACGCCTAAAAAAAAAAAAAAAAATCACCTAGTGAATTGTTTTTTCCACAGTGCGATTCAGGGCATCCGTACTAAAGAAAGAAAGAACACAGTTTTTGAACTCTCAGCCGGTGTGTTTATAGTTCAGATGTTGAAGATGAGTTTGCAGGTGGATTTGATGTGCTGTAAATCAGTAGTATGTGTTTGAAATCCTCCTGATTAATTTAGTGTTGATTGTGTTGTCACTCCAGTACAGCAGGAGGCACTATGAAGCTCTTTAGCCTGACAGTAAACTCACCAAAGGAAGAAAGAAGAGCTCACAGTTTGAACACTCAGCCAGTGTGTGTTTATAGTTCAGTGTTTATAGTTCAGATGTTGAAGATGAGTTTGCAGCTGGATTTGATGTGCTGTAAATCAGTAGTATCTGTTTGCAATCCACATGAATTTAGTGTTGATTGTGTTGTCACTCCAGTACAGCAGGAGGCACTATGAAGCTCTTTAGCCTGCCAGTAAACTCACTAAAGGAAGAAAGAAGCGCTCACAGTTTGAACACTCAGCTGGTGTGTGTTTATAATTCAGTGATTATAGTTCAGTGTTTATAGTTCAGATGTTGAAGAAGAGTTTGCAGGTGGATCTGATGAGCTGTAAATCAGTTGTATCTGTTTGCAATCCTCCTCATGAATCTAGTGTTAATTGTGTTGTTACTCCAGTACAGCAGGAGGCGCTGTGAAGCTCTTTAGTCCACTGGTAAACTCACTAAAGGAAGAAAGAAGAACTCACAGTTTGAACACTCAGCTGGTGTGTTTTTATTTCAGTGTTTATTGTTCAGTGTTTATAGTTCAAATGTTGAAAATGAGTTTGCAGGTGGATCTGATGTGCTGTAAATCAGTAGTATGTGTTTGAAATCCTCCTCATGAATCTAGTGTTAATTGTTATGTTACTCCAGTACAGCAGGAGGCGCTGTGAAGCTCTTAAGTCCGCCGGTAAACTCACTAAAGAAAGAAAGAAAGAAAAACTCACAGTTTGAACACTCAGCCGGTGTGTGTTTATAGCTCATTGTTTATTGTTGAAATGTTGAAGATGAGTTTGCAGGTGGATCTGATGTGCTGTAAATCAGTAGGAACTGATCTGTCCATGCTGGATATTGATGATTTGATGACAGAAATCTCTCAGCTGAAGAAAGAGGTGGCGTTACTGGAGGCAAAGCTGAGGGAAAGAGAGGTTTGTACAGTTTCAACACATTGTGTCAGACAGCTGTTCAATATATAAATCAGTGTGATTGTGTTGTTTGTCAGCTTTCAGATCAGAGATCCAGAGACACACAAGACTCAGAGCTCAGCCTCACTTTACTCTGTTATACTGACGCTCAGGAGAGTGTGTGTGACAGTAATCAGGGTGATCAAACCTCCACAGAGTCTCTGGCTTCTGTCTGTAATGCTGCTGGAGAACAGCAGATGCTCAAGATACCATTGAAGATGTGTTCAGTGAAGCTGATGGACTGCAGGAACCTCATGGAGATGAGACGAGAAACCACAGCACAGGAACAACATAGTAAAGAAGATGAGAATAACGGTGATGGTGATTTTATTCCTTCAGGTATGTTTTTCATAACATTGACTGTCATGTGAGTTCCTGTTTCTGAAAACACAGTTTTTACACCACTCAAGAGTTAAATAACATTTCAAAAGTTTCTCATTCGCTTTCAGCACTAATGTAGTTTCAGAAGTACTTCATCATATCTCGTTTCTTTGGTCTTTGTTTGCTAAATGATCAGTGATACATTTCTGAAGATGATGTTAAAGGTGCGCTAAATAATTTTTTTCCTCATTAAAAAAGCTGTAATCCTTAATAAATGAATTGTAATTTTGAAACATATTTAGGAAAACATGACATCTCACATTAAAATGAAGAGTCCAGTCAAATCAGTAACCTTATAAAGCAGATTTATTCTACATGGAGAGGGTCCGCTAATGGAGGCTGCCATGTTAGATTCACATGACCAGTCAAATACTATGCAATCTCAGTAACCATCCTGTTATTTGACACTCTGATTCATTGATTAAAGTAATCATGGCTGACTGTGAATTGTGACTTTTTACATTGGCATCAGTAACTGAAAACTATTGCTTTTGAATGATGCTGCATCCAGGCCACTAGGTGTCAGTGTAAGTCTAAGACAACATGAACAAGAACTTAGTGCACCTTTAAGGATCAGTTGTGGTGAACTTGGAAAGAGCATATAATTTTGTCTATCAACCATAGCCTATAATGAAAATGACATTTTAGTTCATAATGTAGAACTTCTTAATATAAACTAGCCTGAAATACAACAGAGACTCAAGCCATATTCCTGTCTGTTTCATAGAGAGTCATTGTTTAACAGAAGAATTAAGATTAACAGGTATGCTACGCTCGATCATTTCTGATCACGTTGAACAGAATTCATGAACTTTGTCAAATTCCCTTAACATGTGCAAGAATGTGCCTACCTGATGGTATGGACACATGCCACAATAGGGACTAATGGAGGAGATAATGCAGTTTCTCTTAAGTGGTGTCCAGTACGTTCTGTGAAAGAGAGATGATAAAGCGCCAACGGCAAGAACTTTCATGCGATGGACTACATTCAGAGGTATTCAAAGGAACATTGTGATCAGAAAGAATTGCTGGAAGTATTGTTGTATGGCAAAATGATTGAAATAATTCCTTTGAGCATAACGGGTAGTTTTTTTGGAATGGGTTTGGTGACATGTAGAGAAAAAAGTAGAATTTTTGCTGTTCAGTTTTGTTCTGTGTCTGAATTTCTGTTCCCATACATCTGGTCGAGAGTTTGACTCAGTTGTGGACAAGTTTCCAAATCAGTAAACCTAATATAATTGGAAATAAAGGAAGGTTTTGGCAAAGCTAAGAACCTCTCGACCATATCATGTGTGGGTCAAGTGACCTCTCCACAAACGTATTACATTTTAAACACTATTTAGAAACATTGTCATCTAACAAATCTGTTCAGGTTTTAAAAGTTGTGTAATCCAGCCTTAAATTTTGAGAGAAGCTCATCATTTGTTTGCTGATGCGACTTGGTGTTATATTTTGTATTCAACAACGTTCAGACATTTTGTCTTGCTCTTTAACAGCACCCAATCTATCCTGTTTTTATTCACGGACATTATTAATAGTTTGTTTGATAATTACTATCTTACTGTTACATACTGTCATGTTTTCCTTGTAGATTCAAACAGCAGCTCATGTTCAGATGGAGAAACGGCTTCTACATCAAAAGAGTGTCAGACAGCACAGAGTCTTTCCTGCATCACCTGTGAGAAGACATTCAGCTCGCAGGGACGTTTAGCAAGACATGAGAGAAAACACACAGAGCAGACGTTCTTCAAATGTAAGAGATGTGGGAGCAGCTTTTCTACATTACAAGAGAGAAAGCTTCATTCAAAAGTGCACAGAGAAAAGGAGATCCACTGTGAGCAGTGCGGGAAGATTTTTTTGTTTCATTCTGTACTGAAAGCTCACATGAAGACACACAGTGATGAAAAGCCTTTCCAATGCAGTGAGTGTGACAAGTGTTTCAGAACTAAAGGTAATCTTGATATTCATAAGAGAATACACACAGGGGAGAAACCATACAAGTGTCCTCGCTGTGAGAAGAGATTCACCCACGGACCTGATCTAAAGAAACACATCCGTTCTCACACCAATGAGAGGCCGTATGAGTGCAGTGAATGTGGGAAAACCTTTAAGCAGTTAGGTAGTCTAAAGTCACATCAAAATATACACTCTGATCAGAAACCCTATCAATGCTCGCACTGCGATAAATGTTTCCATCAAAAATCTCATCTGATAATCCATGAGAGAATGCACTCTGGAGAGAAACCTTACCTCTGCTCTCACTGTGGAAAGAGCTTTTCTAGACCATCTTCTTTCCAACTGCATCTGAGAGTGCACACCGGAGAAAAGCCTTATCACTGTAGCGATTGTGGGAGGAGTTTCAGTAAACGCGCCTACTTACTAAAGCACCAGAGAATACATACAGGAGAAAGACCTTACAAATGCTCTCTGTGTGAGAAAACATTTGCTCGACCAGATGTCCTGAAAACCCATGAGAGAATGCATACAGGAGAGAAACCTTACAGCTGCTTCATCTGTGGGGAGAGATTTGCTTATTTAGGAAGTTTTAATGCTCATCAGAAGAAACATGCTAAAGATCAAGAACCGTTATAGTGTTTTCATGGCTCAGTGGATGTAGAGACTGTTTCAGCTCATCCAGAATCAGTGCATCAAGCTCTCCCTGCCACTAGGGCAGAATCACACTGACCTTTCTTGTGGATTGGGAGAAGAGATGGAGAGAGATGAATACAATGAATATACAGTGGCATGCAAAAGTTTGGGCACCCCTGATCAAAATTTCTGTTGCTGTGAATAGCTAAGCGAGCAAAAGATGGCCTGATTTCCAAAAGGCTTAAAGTTAAAGATGACACATTTCTTTAATATTTTAAGCAATTTTACTTTTTTATCATCTTTTACAGTTTCAAAATAACAAAAAAGGGCCTAAAGCAAAAGTGTGGACACCCTGTATGGTCAGTACTTAGTAACACCCCCTGGCAAGTATCACAGCTTGTAAAAGCTTTTCGTAGCCAGCTAAGTGTCTTTAAATTTTTGTCTGGGGGATTTTTGCCCATTCTTCCTTGCAAAAGGCTTCTAGTTCTGTGAGATTCTTGGGCTGTCTTGCATTCACTGCTCTTTTGAGGTCTATCCACAGATTTTCGATGATGTTTAGGTCAGGGGACTGTGAGGGCCATGGCAAAACCTTCAGCTTGCGCCTCTTGAGGTAGTGCATTGTGGACTTTGAGGTGTGTTTAGGATCATTATCCTGTTGTAGAAGCAATCCTCTTTTCATGTTCAGCTTTTTAACAGATGATGTTTGCTTCCAGAATTTGCTGGTATTTAATTTAATCCATTCCTCTACCAGTGAAATGTTCCCCTGTGCCACTGGCATCAACACAAGCCCAAAGCATGATCGATCCACCATAAAGCTTTGAAATTTGCATCACCTAGCCTTTCCAAACGATGATTGTGAACAAGCCATAGCCCTAACAAGCTAATTAAGGTCTGAGACCTTGATAAAAGTTATCTGAGAGCTCAAATCTCTTGGGGTGCCCAAACTTTTGCATGGTGCTCCTTTCCTTTTTTTTCACTCTAAAATTGTAAAAAAATAAAAATAATACACTAATATTGCTTGAAACATTCTTTTCAACATTTTATGTAACTTTATGCCTTTTGGAGATCAGTTCATCTTCTACTCACTTAACTATTCACAGCAACAGAAATTTTGACCAGGGGTGCCCAAACTTTTGCGTGCCACTGTAGTTGTGTTTGGGCAGAGATTGTTTTATACTGAGATACCAAACTCCACGGCTTTACCATAGGAGAGAGCGTAATGGCCAAGTAGCATGCTACAACAGCAAGTCACCGTTTGCATAGCTGTAAACTGACACCTACCTGTCGCACAACTGTCTGTGGCTTCTCTTATAAAACAGCAATTTTATCATAATAAATTGCACACATAGTTCACTCCAAAAGGATTGTTTCATGTAAATGTGTTGAAGATTAGCAGACAGGCGGTCAATTCATGAAGTGATGAGCTGTTTCCTCACAAAAGCAGTTTATTTAGTTTACTGAAGTGTCTCCTTATACATCCATTCAAAAAGAACGGCCTCTTCTCTCCTCGACAGTGTACCGGCTTGTTATGGTATGGTGTTTTTTTTTTTTTTTTTTTTTTTTGTTTTACTTTGAAGGCTCCCCCTTAAGTAGGGGGGTTCCTGGTTGGGTGAACAGGCTTATTATAATGACTAGGGGTGGGCGATATACCGCTAGACATGATACATTTGTCAAATTTTGGGGTGCACAGAAAGGCTATTCCATGATATTATCTCAGGTACAGCGCACCTAAACGCGGAAGACGCTGCTTTAAACACAGAGACAATGTGCGACAGCGAAAGCCGTTCTTGTAGCGCATGTTCATGAGAAACTGTCGGGACATTGTGCGCGAGTCTTGCAGGCATCCCATTCCCTTACTTTGTGCTCCATAGACTGCGCGCAGATATCACCCGCTACTCATTCTGGTTTCTCTCGATGTGGGTTTTTAAAATACACACCAACACCGTTTCTGATATTCTGTTCTAATGATTGATATCAGGAAACAGACCAGCCATATTTTCCTTCAGATATTTTATATTTTCTTTATAGAACTTAAATCAGTAAGTTTATTTCTATTGGATAGATATGTTTTTACTTATGTGTCATTTCTTTGTTGCATTACTTTGAGAAGATGTTAAGTTTCTTAAGGAAAGTTTATAGTAATAAAAATAATAATAAAAAGAAATTTCTTTTAAAATTAAAAGGTTCAATATATTAGTACTCTAATACTTTTTAAGTAGTAGGCTAGTTGTGTAATGTCTCTGCACATTTAATAATCTCTGTAATTTATGTAAGGGTTAGTGTACAGTCCACCGTCAGTCGTTTAATAAAGCCTGGCATTAATTATATGACTACTTGACAAATGAATGAATATAAAATTGTTTAGAGCTGAAATAATTTTATGAGCTTGGATCTTCAGCTGAAATAGCACACACTACAGACCGTTTTTCTGAGCTCAGACAATTAACAAATAAACAACATTTTGGAAATGATTGACATTAAAGTGTATTCTTTGTTCTTTGGAAACAGGCTAAAATTTAACACTCAAATGCTGTAGCTTACAGTTTTTAGTGGATTACAGCGTCATAAATTTAGTGTTGATTGTGTTGTCACTCCAGTACAGCAGGAGGCGCTGTGAAGCTCTTTAGTCCGCCGGTAAACTCACTAAAGAAAGAAAGAAGACTTTTTCTTCAACTTTATTAAACCTTTTGAAATAACAAACAGGCATTATCATTGTTAAACACATCAACAGTAAGTCCAAGCAGCATTTCATAAACACAAGAAAAATAAAATAAAATAAAGCAAAATTATAACAATGATTAAATTACATTTCAGGGCGGTTAATCCATATATGTTGCCAGTAATTTAGAGAGTTTTAAGGCACACCTCTTTTTTAATTGCTTTTAGGATTTAAATAAATTTTTTAAATCCTTTTTAAATGCCTCAAAACATGGAGAAATTTTAACAAATCTACATTTGTGTAAATAAAACTTGGCGACAATCAACATATTATTACACAAAAATTCAACTTCTTTGTTTTGTATTACATTTTTTGTCTTCAAACACTCATACAATCTGTCCCAAAAGGACTTAACAATAGTACAATTGTAGAAAAGATGTTCCTGAGATTCAATATCTTTTTGACAGAATGTACATACATTACTATCCAAATTAAACCTTATTCTTAGATATTCGTTACATGGATAAATGTCATTAATTGTTTTGAAGTGTACTACTTTCATTTTAGGTAACAAAGGAAATGACAAATATCTAGTTCTAACTTTGATAGTGTCAGCTTTTGAAAACCTTTGAGATAAAACCTTTCTTTTAACAGGAGGAGGAATATATTATTTTGTAATTAGTGATCTCAAAAACTTATTACATTTATCATCCAAGAAATTATAATTGTCAATCAACAAATCAACAGATGTAGGTATTACAGAAGAATATTGTAATATACCTTTAATTAGATTCCTCAAAGCTACAGGAATAGCTGTGACAACTAAAGAATATTGTCTATATGAGCAATCCAAATTAAATTTGATCTTAAATTTATTGTAACTTAACATATCTTCATCCATTAAATGCATTACAGCCCAAACTCCTTTTTCCAACCAGTCTTTATAAAATACATTTATCCTCTTATGTGAAATACACCTGTTATTCCAAATTATAGCATTATGTGGAGTAAAATTATGCTTGTACAGCATATTCCAATATAGTAACACCTGCATATGAAAATCAGATAACTTTAAATGGCAGTTTTAATGGGTCAAAATCACATCTTAAAAGAAACAAAATTCCTCCTATCCTTTAGAAAAGATGAAAAGGAAGACTAAACCATAGAGATTGTTCATATTTTAAAAATGCTTGTAACCATCTTGACTTAATAACTCCATTCATTACTCCAAAATCAATTACATTCATCCCTCCTCCTCCTGTTAATTTTACCATATCACCTTTTCGAATCGAATGTTGCTTATTATTCCAAATAAATTTATAATGAATTCTGTTTATTTCCTTAATACACCTGTCTGGTACTGCTAATTAATATGCTGGGTACATTAATCTTGATATTCCTTCCATCTTTGTTAATAAAATACTTCCAAAAATGGAAATAATTCTTTGTAACCAGCTATTCAGTATTTTTTTATTTTTTTGCACAACAGCTTGAATATTATGTTCTTCCCTGTCAGTGAAACTTTTAGTAATAGTTATTGCCAAGTATGTAATCTCATTTTTGACTGGAATATTATTAATTAAATGTTGTGTATTATCATGAATATTCAAGATCATAAATCTAACCCTGAAGCATCCGAAAAGAAAGATACTGCTTTTAAGGCATTAGGTATTTGATCAAAGTCCTTTAAAAATAAGGTTGTATCATCCGTTAGTTGTGTAATTATCAAGGATCTACCCAAAACATTTAATGTTTTTATACTTTCATTATTTTTAATATACAGTGAGAGTAACTCAACTGCAAGTAAGAAAAGAAGCGGGCTAACTGGGTCTCCTTGACGTATTCCCCTTTTAATATCAAATCTCCTTGTAGTACCTGATTGAAGATAGCACTTGTTATTTGTTTGTACAACATTGAAATTACATTAATACATTTTTTCCCAAAGTCCAAATATTGCAGAGACTGTAAAATAAAAGGGTGTTCAAGTTTATCAAAAGCTTTAAAGAAATCCAGAAATAATATTATACCATCATCCTCTATTAAATGTGAATAATCTAACAAATCTAAAACAAGCCGGATGTTATTGTGTATTAATCGATTTGGAAGAAATCCAGATTATGTATCACTAATAATTTTACCTATACCACTTTTAAGTCTACTAGCCAAAGCATTAGTAAATATTTTGAAGTCAACATTAAGTAACGTAATTGGCCTTAAATTATCAATAAAAGTTTTGTCTTTTTTTTGGGGGGGGGGGGGGTTTAGTATTAACACAATATTAGTTTCATTGTTGTTAATAGTGTATTACTTTCTATGCATTCCTTCAGTGCGTCAAAGAGCATTTCTTTTATATCAGTCCAGAAAAACATAAAAGTTAGTTGTAAGTCTATCTTGACCTGGTGATTTCCTTAAAGCCATTTTCTTTATAGCCGTATCAATTTCCTCAATTTTTAAATCAGTCACATGTCATTTTAAAATCAATTTTAGGAATAAAAGGATCTACTTTTTTAAAGAAATTCTCAGAGTTTGCCTCAGAAAAAGATGATGAATATAGGATTTGATAAAACTCTTGGATCAGTTACAGTTTTATTATTTATATTTATAGTGGTAATTGCATTTCTTCCCTGTCTCATTTTTTCTAATCTACTGAAATAGGAACTATTTTTCTCACCATCTTCAATCCATTTTGCTCTGGATTGTATATATGCCCCTTGTGCCTTATTCAGGTACAAATCATCTAATTTAGATTGTAATCTAATCATTTCTTCCTTATTAGTATCTAATAACTGATCCTTATTACAACAATCATTAATGTCCTTTATCAGCTGTCTCTCTATTTCTTTTTGCTTTTTACACATTCTTTTACCATAATCAATTGAGTACTTTCTCACTTTATATTTAAAAAAAAATCCACTTCTTTCCATATGAGTCAATCCCTTCATTTGTCTTAACTGAGTATAAGATTTTTTGTATCATAATACAAAATTGTTCATCATTTAGAAAATTTGCATTAAATTTCCAATATTTCTGTCTAAATGTAATTCCAGTGTCAGGCATCAGTGTGACAGTAACTATACATTGATCAGTAGTAGGAGCCGCAGAAATTTTAGCTGGTGAAACATATTTTAAGATTTCCTGTGTTATCAACCAAAAATCTATTCTTGATTTACAACTCCCATTAGGTCTAATCCATGAATATTGCCTTATTTCAGGGTTAACATGTCTCCAAACGTCTATTAGGGAATTATTAATACAAAAACTAGTAATATATTGATTGTATTCATAACCAACATACTTTGTTGGGAATCTATCCATCCATTCATCAGGGACACAAAGTCTCCGCCCACTAAAATATTATCGGTTGGGAAAAGTGCTTTCAATTCTCTAATAGTCTCTGAAATTTGTTACAGCAATATTTTGTTCCTAGATTGTCCATTATAACCATAAACATTTAAAAGAATCAGTGGAGTTCCTTCAATGATCAAAACCGCAGCAATCCAGTGTCCATCTTTATCTCCTTTAAATTCAATGACTTTTCCTGGGCAGTTGTTCAAGCATATGGCTACGCCATCAGATCTATTAGTTCCATGGCTATTAGTCTGCCGGTAAACTCACTAAAGAAAGAGAACGAACTCACACTGGCTGAGTTTTCAAACTGCGAGTTCAGGGGTAACCACTGTCCCTGAGCAGGAGGTCACTGTGCATTACAGCTTCAGAGTCTCTCCCAATCTTGCATTCTGCCAAAATCCTTGAGTCGTGTGTGCTTCCGGGCCACAATGCAACAACATTTGTGATTTTGCACAGATGGTCACACACGAATTGCACATTTAATTAATAATTTTTCTGTTCACTTACTGATCTTCGTGTGTCCAGGGCTCCTGTATCGTGATATGTGTGCTGTCAATTACACCATGTATGCGAGGAAAACCTGCTTTTTGAATGACCTCCTGTTCAGGACGAAATGGAAACTTAACCGTTTTGTTTAAACGACAGCAAAGGGCCCCTGCAACCCGGTGAACAACTCTACTCACAGACGATTTATGTATGTGGAAAACATCTCCCACTACCAACTGGAAACTCCCAGTTGCAACACGGTGCAATCAGCAGTTGTAATACCGCAGGTAGTGAGTGGTTGCGCTGTGTGAAATGGTCAAGGTCGCCCTCCAGCTTGTTAAGGATTTCCCATATTGTGCAACGTCATTTCTGCAACAGTTTTTCCATCACTAAGATGGTCCAAAGTGTTCTCCCTATCACAAAAAAATTTGCCTTTGGACATTACATTCTTCAACTGTTTCCATAAACTCAGCCATTTCTTTTTTCTTAAGGTGAAGTTTTCCAAACCTTATGTTATACTTAGGAAAATGACAATTAAGGGGCTTTATGCAACACTTTTTAAAGGATTACTTAAGTGAAAAATAAATACTTAAGAGAAATCGTAAGGGTTTATGACGTTTCACCGATTGTAACACTTAAGGTTTATTTTCTGCAACACCCTTAAGTTTAAGGGAAACTTAAGGTTGATCTTAAGGGAAAATTACACTTAAAGTGCTTTATGCAACTGGGCACAGTTCTCTCAGAAAGGACTTTGATGATTGTAGAAATGATGCCAAACTTTCACAGCACTGACCAGTGAGAATACAGAATGCCAGTCCGAACAAGACAATAAGAACAAAGTAATCTACAGTTGTGCTCAAAAATTTGCATACTCTTGGAGAATTGGTAATATATGTACCATTTTTAAAGAAACATGAGTAAGCAGGCAAAACACATTTCTTTTATTTCTTATGGGATTCATATTCAACTGTAGGTTATAACAGAATGGCACAATCATAAATCAAAACATGGCAACAAAGAAAAAAATGAAATGACCCCTGTCCAAAAGTCTGTATACCCTTAGTTCTTAATACAGTGTATTGCCCCCTTTAGCATCAATGACAGTCTTTTGTAATAGTTGTCTATGAGGCTCCAAATTCTTACAGGTGGTATAGCTGCCCATTCGTCTTGGTAAAATGCCTCCAGGACATGCAAAGTCTTTGGTCATCTTGCATGAACTGCACGTTTGAGTGGCTCGATGATATTAAGGTCAGGAGACTGTGATGGCCACTCCAGATCCTTCACCTTTTTCAGCTGTAACCACTGGAGGGTCAACTTGGTCTTGTGCTCAGGGTCATTGTCATGCTGGAAAGTCCATGAGCGTCCCATATGCCAGAAGCTGTGAGGCATGTCAAGGTGTTGTAGGGCATATTGTAACCGGGCTTTTTTGTGGCATTGGCGCAGTAAAAGCTTCTTTCTGGCAACTCGACCATGCAGCATGCTCATGTTTCTTCAAGTATCGTCATATTGTGCTCCTTGAAACAACCACACTGTCTTTTTCCATAGCAGCCTGTATTTCTCCTGAGGTTACCTGTGGGTTTTTCTTTGTATCCCGAACAATTCTTATGGCAGTTGTGGCTGAAATCTTTCTTGGTCTACCTGACCTTGGCTTGGTATCAAGAGATCCACTTCTTAAAAAGTGATTGAATAGTACAAACTGGCATTTTCAAGGCTTTGGATATCTTTTTATATCCTTTTCCATCTTTATAAAGTTCTATTACCTTGTTACACAGGTGTTTTGACAGTTCTTTTCTGCTCCCCATGGCTCAGTATCTTGCCTGCTCATTGCATCCACGTGAGAGCTAATAAACTAATTGACTATTTATACACAGGCACTAATTGCAATTTAAAAAGCCACAGGTGTGGGAAATTAACCTTTAATTGCCATTTAAACCTGTGTGTGTCACCTAGTGTGTCTGTAACAAGGCCGAACATTCAAGGATATTTAAACTTTTGATCAGGGCCATTTGGGTGATTTCTGTTATCATTATGATTTAAAAAAAGAGCCAAACAACTATGTGATAATAAATGGCTTCATATGATCACTATCCTTAAATAAAAGATTTTTTTTTGCATGATCAGTCATATTTTCAAAATCAATGCCAGAATTTCACAATTTCTGCCAGGGTATGCAAACTTTTGAGCACAACTGTATTTAATGTGTGCTGTAGAACATTTAATCTAACAAAAAAAATGTAATTTACATAATGAGTTTTTATTTGAGTTTGTGCACACCAGCCAAATCACCACTACCATCCTAAGGTTGGTAAATGTCTTTCCAATTTGTCATTGAAATAAGCTTCCACATTTTTACTACAACACTACCTAGACGATTATGAACACTTACCATGGTCCACCTCAAACTACTACTGATTTTGTAAAAAAAATAAAATTAAAATTAAAATCTGAGTTTACAAGTTTAGTTTGATTATGTTTCAAAGAGTGATGGACCATTTGAAGCTAGAGGAGGCATTAATAATTGCTGATTCCTACAGAGAGTATCTATACAGTTATGCAAAGCAAGATCTTTTTTAATTTAATGTGCCGCCCCATCAGCTCATTCTCCAGTGCATTGCTGATCATGGACCTAGGATTCCTGTAGTTTATCTGGTAGAGCATGTAGCTACCAACATCATAGATTTGATTTCCAGAAATGCATATACTGATAAAATGCATACTTTGAATGCACTGTTGCTTTTGGATAAAACTTTAGAATAACTACTTTAGAATCTCCAAATTAAACAGTACTAACTCACCTTCAAAGGACTGAGAAACAACTTTCAAGGAATTCTGAAAGGGCTTCAGTGTACAATGCTGAGATAAAGAAACCCATGGAGGCAGTTAATCATTCAGAGGAACAGTCAAAGTAACATGTAATAAACCTGTCAGTTTAGCATTTTCCAGCAACTAGCAGTTGTTACCAGCCATTAGTCAACACATAATAGTTTAATCATACTATTGATCCTTTTTGATATCTAAAATCTTTCACATTTTGAAGATGGTGATTCAAGACAATGTTCACTGTTTTTCCTGGATATTTGTTTTGACACTAGCAGGTTCTTTTTGTTGTTGTTGCAATTACTATCTCTACTCTTGTTAGTAGAGAAAGATTGCTAAGAAAGATTTGTTGAGCAAGTGTTGTTTTTTTTAATCAAATTATTGTGCTGTTTTTCATTTCATGTAGGGCTGAAATGATTAGTCAACGTTATCAACAACATAGACAATAAAGAATTGCTGACAAAAATGTCCATTGTCAAATAGTCACTTTGATCTTATTTAACTTAACGAGATCACATTAAACTAATGAGGTCGTGCGAGAGGAGACCCAACCACAGCTTGTGCTTGATTGATGAGAGGAAGAAAATAGCTCACAGTCCAGCCTTTGCAGTCTACATCACCTGAAGCTGTTTGGAAAGTATTAGGAAATTGTACAAAAATACAAAATAAGTAAATACAGAAGCACTCTCATTGTGAAATAAAGCAGAGCCGGAAGCTGCCGTTCTGCTTAAGCAAAACTTGCATGTCAGAGCGTCTTTAAAGGAACCTCCTCTGTGAGTCTGCGTTATATTTTTAATGTATCTTTTATTAAAGTACAAATAATAAGGAAGCAGGTCATGTAAATATGTACAAACTCTGAAAATGGCATTTTCAGTGCAGTCAACACCACTTCTATGAGTCACGTGAAGTGACGCGATCTAAGGGGGATAGATTGAAACTGTGTCCCGGCTGATGCATACTCTGGCGCGGGGATGCTTGTCCTTCGTGCACATGCTTGATGCAGCTAGATGAAAACGTGATGGCTCGCAACGTATTGAATCATAATACAGTTGTGGCCAAAAATATTGGCACCCTTGGTAAATATGAGCAAAGAAGGCTGTGAAAAATGTCTATTTTTATCCTTTTGATCTTTCATTCAAAATATCCACAAAAATCTATCATCAAATAGATATCAAACAACTGCAACCACAACACAAGTTTAATCAAAAAACAAATATTTTTGTTAATATATGTGACACAATTATTGGGACCCTTTTATTCAATACTTTGTGCAACTTCCCTTTGCCAAGATAACAGCTCTGAGTCTTCCCCTATAATGCCTAATGAGGTTGGATAACACATGGCAAGTGATCTGAGACCATTCCTCCATACAGTATCTCTCCAGATCCTTCAAATTCCGAGGTCCACGCTGGTGGACTCTCCTCTTCAGTTCACCCCACAGGTTTGCTATGGGGTTCAGGTCAGGGGACTGGGATGGCCATGGCAGAACCTTGATTTTGTGGTCAGTGAACCATTTTTGTGTTGATTTTGATGTTTGTTTTGGATCATTGTCCTGCTGGAAGATCCAACCAGGGCAATTTTTTAGCTTTCTGTCAAAGGCAATCAGGTTTTGATTTTTTCTGTTGGTAATTGATAGAGTCCATGATGCAATGGATCCGAACAAGATGCCTAGGACCTCTGGCACAAAAACAGCCCCACAACATTAAAGATCCACCACCATATTTAACCATGGGCATGGGGTACTTTTCCATATGGCTACCTCTCTGTGTGCACCAAACCCATCTCTGGTGTTTTCAGCCAGAAAGCTCTATTTTTGTTTCATCTTACCATAGAACCCAGTCCCATTTGAAGTTCCAGTAGTGTCTGCTCTCATCCAACAAGTTCAAGCATCTTCAGTTTGCCAGAGGCTTTTCTTCATGAAACCCTCCCAAACAACTTGTGATGTAGGTGATGTCTGATTGTAGATTTGGAGACTTTCTGACCTCAAGACCCAACTAATTTCTGTTATACTCCAGCTGTGATCCTTGGAGAATATTTGGCCACTCAAACCATCCTCCTCACCATGCTTGGAGACAATATAGACACACATCCTCTTCCAGGCCGATTCTTAACATCTGCAGTTGATTGGAACTTCTTAATTATTGCCCTGATGGTGGAAATGGGCATTTTCAATGCTTTAGATATTTTCATATAGCCACTTATCATTTTGTGAAGCTTTTGCTGCACATCATAACTATATTCTTTGGTCTTACCCATTGTGATGGATGACTACTAAGGGAATTTGGCTTGTATGTTACCTCATATTTATACCCCTGTGAAACAGGTAGTCATGGCTGAACAATTTCATGTTCCTAGTCACCCAGGTGTACTAAAAATTTATATAAATGGAATATACTTCAGATTTATTTTACTCATAAGAATTTCTAGGGGTGCCAATACTTGTGGCAAATTAATTTTGGAGAAAAATATTTAATTATGAGATTATTAAAAGTGTTGATGCTGCAAAAAACCACACAGTACAACAGAAATAATGTTGCTATGGACCTTGGGAAACACAGCTAAAGATAAAGATTCAGCTGTAACAGAAATAATGATGCTATGGACCTTGAAAAACATAGCAGAAGATAAAGATTAAAACAACTAGTGGTCAAAGTGACTGTATTATGCTCAGACTGTCATGTTTTTTATACTAGTTTAATTAAAAAGTTATTTTTAAAAATAGACTAAAGCCAGGTTTCCACCATTAAAAAGAAATCAAAGGCTCTGTGAGATAATGGTGGCAAACGGTATCCATGACAACCAAAAAATAATGAAGGGGTGTATGCATGAGGTAATACCAGATAAGAAACTATACAAAAGATGAGGGTTTACACCAAGGGAGTCAGATCTCAGCTGACATCTCTGGTTTGTTGGTTTGTTCAATAAACTCTAACATTTGACACCTGGAACTCCTGACTTTGAGAGTTTTCTTACAGAAAGGGGAAGAAACATTTTCCACACTCCACAACATAAAATTGGCGATCCACAAAGGGACCGGCACAGGGCCAAGGGGAGCCGCTGTGGGCATACTTGCACTGATTGCACAAACTCACCGGCGCCAAAAACACCTGAGGTAAGCAAATTTTGCTTAAATGGTGTTTTTGTGAGGTCTGTTGCAAGGTTTGGTCCGGGTGGTAACTCTATAAAGGCCTTTCCGGTCTCGAACTGAATTAAATGACTAATTGGATGAAATAGAGAACTGGGTTCCAGGTTTCAAAGTTATGCATGCAAATGTAAATATGTCTTGAAAATAAGTTGAAGTGCACACAAACTCTGCAGATACCACTCTCAGGGGAGCGCCAGCAAAGAGAGGGAGCCTGCATAGTGGCCCCTGAGCTGGTAGACAGGTCGTGAGCCCACAATTTGATGGTTGGCACTGCTTGTCAATATAGCACCACTGAGAGGTCTGAATGGGCGAGTTTGAAAATCCTGCGATACCGCACTCCTAGGTAGGGGTGGACTGCATGGGCAGGTGTGTTTTGAATTCTGCGAATAACACTGAATGCAGTGACACCAGTAAATGATAAGGAGCCCACATTGATGGTTGGCCTTTGACCTGGCTGAGAAAACGGGGAGCCCACAAGGATGGTTGGGCGTATTCTCAAAATAGCGCTGCATTTAGGGCTGAATTGGCAGACATGCAAGAGGCGTGTTCACGTGTAAAATACAAAGAGGGGTCTGTTTGTTTTGTGTTGTTCATCTTGTCTGTTCTGTGTTATCTGTGGAATTAATGTATATGTGTTGGTGGTGTTGAGTTGGTTGTGGAATTGAGTGCATTGCTTTTGTGTGACGGTTGTGTTGACTGTGCTGTGTTTATATTATTTGTGATGTGCTTATGCTGGCTGCCATGTGTTATGCTGTATGTGTGTGTGAGAGATCAGGCTGTGCATGTATGGTTGAGTGTGCTGGTATATGTCCATGAAATTGTTTTTCTCATGAGAATTGTGTTGTAAAGAAATAGGAATATTAGGTTTAGTATTTGATAGTTATAAAATGAGTAATGAAAAAAGTGTGAAAGAAGTTAGAAAAATCATTCTAAGAACTAAAAATGTTCCCAGATATTGGCTTTGTCGATTATTTGGACATCATCCAAATTATAGTCAGTGTGATCTAGATAAAGTAACACAATTGTTAATAAGGAAACAAAATTAAAAGAAAGAACACCTGTTCTCTCTCTCTCTCTCTCTCTCTCTCTCTCTCTCTCTCTCTCACAGTGAGAGTGAAGACCGCAAGGCTGATTGTGTGAGTGCAAGGAACCGTAAATTAACAGACAGAGAGAGCGAGAGAGGGAGGGCTGGTGACTGAGAGCAGAAGGAGCGAGAAAGGGAGGGCTAAGTGAGCAGGAAGAGAAAAAAGAGAAGCCTTTTCTTTCTCATCTCTGTTTTCCACCTCAAACAGAAATCCTAATGTGGAGGCAGGCCGTTACTGAATTTGAAAGTAGACTAATTGAAAAAAGAAAAGAAATAGAATTAGAAAGATTATTAATAGAAACAAAATTAAAAATAAGAAAAGCATCTGTTTCTCTCTTCCACAGTGGGAGTAAATGAGTAAAGGATTGAGAGTGTGTGGCTGAGAGAAGGAGAGCGAAGGGAGGGGCTGAAGTCATAGTTTTGTTTTAGAATTTTATTGTATTTTTTGAGAGCTCTGTGTTTATAAAGGCCTTATGTTTGTAAAAAGTGTGAAAGTTTCAGTGTTTGTGAAAATGTTTGTATCTGTGTCTGAAAGTGTGTGTGAAGTGACTGTGAAGTGCGACTGTTTGTAAAAGTGTGAATGAAAGCAAAAAGTTTACTCTTAGCTGGCTGGATAAAATTCAGCCTTGGGCTGTTCTTTTCATGCCATGAAGGAAGCGTAATATAAGATTAACTAAACTGAGAAAAAGCAAGTTGTATATCTGTGCTTAGAGTTAAGGTTCGTATCACATTGTCTGGACAAATATTAAAGTTTTGAGTCCAGTGTATTACTTCAAACTAAAGTCAACTAAATAATTGGATTTTAAAAAAGTTGTATTGAAGATAAGTGTTGTTACATTACAATAAGGTATAATTATGGCAAACACTCCAGTGGAAATACTAACATCTAGAAATCCACTGTGTAAAGAATTGATTGATAAAATCTCAAAGAAATGGGAAAGAGGGAAAAAAAAGGTGAAACTAAGAAAACATTTCCAAAACCAAATTCTATTTTGTAACTTGAGTATGAGAAGCAAACCTTAAATGTGAAAACTTCACATTCGTGTGTCTGTTTTACATTCTTACATTTTGAACAATATTAAAAACTATAAAGTCTTGATATTTAACTGTAAGAACCCATGATTATATGTTTTGTTGTATGTCTGGAGAACAAATTTACATGTGAGTTGCAGCTTTATCAGTGTAAACTTGATCAAAAAACAAAAATAAGATAGATAGAGTTTATTATTTTGTTAGGGACTGTCTGATGGTGAGATTGGGTGAGACGCTGCTCTGTAAGCAGAGTGAGCTGGAGGGATTATACTCCATACTGCAAATTATTGTTTGCAGACTTTGAATGGGAGAGCTCGTCTTTCTTGATGTCTCCACTCAGACAGGGGCGCCCCGAATTTAGAAAAGATAAGATAGCAGATTCTTTTAGTTATGTTTTAAGTAAAAAAAAAAAATTTATTTTATTGTTTTATATGCACAAGTGTAGGCATTGGTTGATCATGAGTACACTGAGAAGCTGTCTTTGAGACTAAAATTAAAGGAAAATAAATTTAAGAATGATTTGGATCATTTCATGTTCTCTGCAGTTCCAATCTGCTGAAGTTGTGTTCTTAATACCTGGTTTTCTGATTTTTATGTGTGGCAACCTTGCCAACATTGTGATGCTTTTTCCTTGGGTTTGATCTGTGACCAATCATGCCAGATAAGTTGGAAAATAAAGTCCCAACCTCCAATAAGGAGGAAGAGCTAAGCAAACGTTGTAAACAGTTTTGCTCAGATGCTCTAATATCTAATAAAACAGAAGTTTTCTTCTTTTGAAAGTGTATATAATGGAAAATGTTATTCATGCTAGAAGTTCTGATTTTAAGAATTAAAAAATATCTTTGATGTATTTTATTGTAAAAAATAATTGATAATGCTAAGGAAAAATTGGTCGGTGGTGGCAGGTGAAACCCATGGAGAAACATTAAGATTAAACTGAACATCATAACTTCCTCAATTATGAATGTTAATAACTTTTCATGAGTCTATTCTGTGTGTGTCTTTGATACTAACTATGTTTTCCCTTTCTTTTATCATCATTATGTGTATGTTGTTTCACTAACTCATTCTGGAACTAGTCTCTCACCATTGCAGATGGCTGGGCCAGATGATTTATTGAAGTTAATACTGCAGGATTACTGCAGGAGAAAATCCGGAGAAAAGAAGACTGAAAATGATGTGGGCTATTATCTGATTGGTTACTGCTCTACTGCTATCTGATCCTGCTCTCATTACTGCTGGTAATACTTACTGATTTGCCATTTCTAATATGGACTCAAATTTCTCTGGATAAGTTGATTTCAGTCTTATATGACTAACCAGATTGCCATCAATGGGTTCAATGCCCATGTCTAAATTGTTCTGAGGGTCTAAATTTAAATCCAGCATCTAATCACTGATTTATTAATTTGAAGATTAAATATTACAAACTTGATGGCAAAATTAGAGTTACCTATTGGATTGGTTACTCCCCCAAATTTTCCAGAGAGTACCCTCACTTTAAAAACCAAAAAGGTTAGTGGGTGCTACAAAGAAGGATTGAGTGTCTTTTTCTATTACTATTTTTATTTGCCATAGTTAATCCATGAAAGTATCACATTAGAGGCATACAGTTTCTGCACTGTGAATTTTGGTTCTGCTATTTAACTGAATAATTTGTTGAGAAATGCTGATAAGTATAAGAGATTAATAACTGAAAAATCTTATTGTTAAATGATGCTGAAATATTATTTATATATAAAAATGAAAAAAGTAAAAGTCATGAGAAATTAAAAGGACGTAGTGTAATGAGCAGTTATTTCAAAACTCAAGAAAAAAAGAGTTGTTTGAATTTCCATTGTGCCTCTTTGCTACTTCATCCTGTTTAAACTTTTACTTACTTTTCTGTTATTTTAAAACCTTGATTAATGTTATTTTATTAGATAGAATGGAAGTTCCTTCTCCTGAGAGGGTAAGGAAAGGGAGAAAATAAACATAAGAGAGTTATTATTACTATTTTTACTGTTGAAGAGTAATTTAAATATATTATTGTGAGATTCTAAAATAAAAAAATAAAGGAGTAGCTGTAATGACATTAGAAACAGTTTGAGGGAATGGAGTGTCCCTCCTCCTAATTTCTCCCCTGTCCTACACTCTCTCACTCTCAGGCTAAGTTTGATAAATGTCTGCTTGAAACAGAAACACAAGCAGATTTTAAAGGCACATCTCTAAGTTGTTTTGTTTTATTTTATTTTGATTTGATTTGATTTTTATATGGAAAATGATGTGATTTGACAATAATGTTAGATACAGTGATATGGAGGAGAGGTTCAAACAGCTTTCCTCATCATGATTAAAGATTTTATATATTCAGAGGGCAATCTAAAGTTAAGGGTTTATACTAAAGATAAGAGATTCAGTTCAAAGTTGATCTGACACACTTAATGTAGGTTCAAAACAATCTAGAGACTATTATTGAGTTAAGGTGATGTTTTTAAATTAAGCTTCCGAGAAGCTTGACAGAGACTATCCTTTATTTTGTTTTGTTCTGATGTTAGTCCCCACCATGATACATGGTCTTTGTGACGTTTGCTAAAGTAGCAGAAATACAACCTGAATGGAAATTAATGATCTGTGAATGAGTTCCATTTTAGCATTCTTACTTTTACCTTTATTTGGACAATTTTAATAGATTGTTGAATTTTGAATAATGCTTTTTGAATTTAGCCATGTTTTGAATTGTCTCCATATTTAAGCAGTTGTAGATGGTTCCATTGGCTGTGACGGTTCTCAGAAGATACTCCCTGAAACAAAAGAAAATATCTGTTTACTGATACCAAATTATTAAGGATTGGCCAATAGGACTGAGCAGTATCGAGACCAGTGGCAAGAGGTGATGACCCAATGACGGGTAAGACTCTCCAACGGCAAAAAGGGGGGCAACCTAAGGCAGGGCATCACCGCTCTGGAAACCTGCCCAAGAAGGTTTGATATGGGTTTAAGGAAGTGGATGAATGCTCTTAGGTCAGAAGCATCAAAAGGAAGGTCTAGAAGAGACCTGCCCGAAAATTGTGAGTTCCACTCAACCCGACTGCATTTTAATAACCGCTTTACTAAAACAACTTACCACAGTGTTAAATACCAAGCATTCTGTCGCTGTGCCATCAGGGGATCATACCCTGTGTAGAAGATTATTTATAGATTGGTATTAGGGGTAAAGTTTTGAGAACCATTGCAGACAAAGGAGTGCCTGACTTATTAAACAAGTATGAAACAAACCTGGGAATGTTTGTATGATAATTAATTTAGATTGGAAGATGATTTATTATTTTACTTATGCTTTTATTGAACTCATGCACATTTTAATAGTAATGAAGAATGGAATTGTTTAAGAAATAGGGTGCATGGTTGGCTAAAATTGGTATAATAATTGAAACAACAATTCTGGTGCTGATATAATATGTAGATGATCTGTTGATTTGTTCAACAACATTAGAGCAATGTCACCAAGATTCTACCAAAATGCTCACTAAATTAGCTGAAGGGGGCCACAAAGTCTCAAAAGAAAAACTGCACTACTGCTTACCACAGGTAGAGTACTTAGAACGAATCATTGCGCATAAAACTAAAGCTATATCTCCAAGCCTATTGGAAGGCATAAGTAAAGCACCCCAACCACAAACAGTGGGACAAATTATGACCTTTTTGGGCATGACAGGTTTTAGTGCTGATTGGATAGAAAATTATGCTATTAAAATAGCTTTCTTAAGAGCACTGATGAAACAGACAGGCCATCAAAATCTCCAAGCTCGACTAACATGGGATACGGATGCATTGATAGCCTTTGAATTGTTGAAAAAAGAGCTGCAGACAGCTCCAGCACTAGCAACCCCAGACTACACTAAACCATTTCATTTGTAGGTAGCCAATAGAAGAGATGGATATGCATCAGCAGTCTTAATGCAGGAAACCTGTAGTGGAAGAAAAAAGCAACCAATAGCTTATTATAGCACTAAGTTAGATAATGTAGCACAAGGCTACCCGCCATGCTATCAAGGACTTGCAGCAGTGTATTTTGCATATGACAAAGCTTCCACTGTGACAATGGGCTATCAAGTCATAATTTACACACATCACAAAGTAACAGAGTTGTTAGAGCAGGGTAGATTTGTTTTAACGCAAGCCAGGTGTTTGATATATTCAACACTGTTGACTTACCCAGACATTACCATAAAATGCTGTACAACAATAAATCCAGCCAACTGCATTCCTCTAGAAGGGGAGGGAACACCTCATGAATGCATAATAGGCTCTCTAGCTTTTACTCATTTAAGACCAGATCTAGAATCAACACCAATCATTGAAGCAGAAGCAGATTATTTGGTAGATGGGTCATGTTTCAGAGACCATCTAGGAAATCATGTTGGATATGCTGTGGTCAAAAGAGATGAAAAATTGTTTGTTCCAATTGTGATGCAGCATTGTGAGCAGCCATGCTCCACACAATTGGCTGAATTAAAAGCACTAACTGAGGCTTGTTTGTTGGCTAAAAATTAAACTGTTAATATTTATACAGATTCCGCATATGCACATGGAGTATGCCATTTATTTGGAGCAGTCTGAAAACAAAGAGGGCTCAAAAAGATTGAAGGGACACCAATTCAGCATGGTGACCAAATAATTAAACTTATCTCAGCCATGATGTATCCAAAGAAATTGGCTATCATCAAATGCCAAGCACACAAAAAAGGCAATGACTTTGTCATTCAAGGTAATAATGCTGCAGACCTGCATGCTAAAAAGGCCTCAGGATGCCATGTAGCAATAATGGCAAATGTATCAGTTTTACTTCAGCCTCAACCCCAATTAGATGACATTGCACGTATGCAACATCAAGCTGGCCCATATGAACATAGTGTATGGCAACAAAGAGGTGCGGACAGAGATCTAAATGGTATATGGCAATCTCATGAAGGACTTCTTATTCTAATTTCAGATGCGCATGGCTTTTACCATTGCGCAAGGGGGGAGGTAATTAGGAAAATAAAAAGACAGGGATATTGGTCCCCATATCTACAGGCCATGGTAGATGAATTTTTGGCTGAATGTGAAATCTGTGCCCAAAACAATGTCAGAAAGGGTACATCAGCACCAATAGGTCACATACCAGTCCCAGAAGGACCATTTAAACATCTGGTAATGGACTATGTGGACATGGCAAAATCAATAAGAGGAAAAAGATACATTTTGGTAATAATAGACAGATTTAGAAGATGGGTAGAGGCAGTACCATCAGCAGACCAGGGAGCTCAAACTGTGATAACATTTTTGACCAGAGAGGTCATTCCAAGATTTGGCATAACATCTCAAATAGAAGCAGAAAAAGGTGGTGTCTGTGTAATGTTTGGAGCTGACTGTTGTACCTATATTCCAAATAATACAGCTCCTGATGGATCCTTTACCACAGCAATGAAAAAGTTGAAAAGTCTACGAGAAGAAGTGACTACCAGTGCAGGGAGAGATCAACATATTGGAAAATGGTTTAACAACCTATTTGGATCCTGGGGAGAATGGCTTACTAAAGTAGGAATAATAATAGCTGTAGCTGTTGTTATTTTTGTGTTGTTATTTTGTTGTGTTGTGCCTCTCCTCAGATCAATGATGGCCAATGCTGCAGCCAAACAGATGGTCAATGTCTCTTTAAAGCCATCTGGAATTGACATTGGGGCCACTATATATCCCATAGGCCCTGGACTGAACGAGTTGAATGAGTTCCCTTAAAACCCTGAAATCACTCAAGAATGATAGGGAAGAGGAGCCTTTTATTTTTAACTCTTCATTTTCAAATTTCTATTGTTTTTGAATAACAAGGGAGTCAGCATACTCTTTGTATTTTCTTTTATAATAAAATTAGGTAGCACCTTAGATTGGGTAAAGTAGGCAGGAAGTTAGAGGGTATTATGTTTATTATTTTGGCATATACCCCTTCCTGAAGCTATTATTTTCTTTTAAATGATGTTTGTTGTTTAATCAAATCATGAGAATGAAAGGGAATGATGAAGGTCTGAAGCAGATCATTATCCGTGTTACGAGGTAATGTAACCATGTAATGTAACCAGAATTAAAAAAGAAATGATAAGAGGGTTTATTTTGATTATATATGAACTTCTTAAATGTTTTAAAAGTATTATTTGTTGTTCAAATCATCTCTGAAGGTACTATTAGCCAAGTAAATTGCTGTTGAATTAAATATAGTATGCATGTTTAAACTTTAAAAACACTGGAAATACCACTGGAGGGCCAGAGGATAAACACCACAAAATGAAGTAAGGATCAACGAGCACCTCAGTGCTTAGCAGCAAGAGCAAGACTCTACTGGAGGTTTAAAAACCCACTGTCTGCTCCAACACCACCAGATAGCACTCCAGGCTACCGGAAATGTCTGTGAGTTCCTCTGGCACCGTGGGACATATCATATGCTGAAGTAGTCTACTGATATTGTCTAATCACTGTAATATGTTAACCTACTGAAATAAGTCTAATCACTGGTGTATTCTACATAACGCAAGGCCAATTTTGCACGCACATGCTTTATACAAGAATTTGATTGCTGTTACCCTCAAGAAAGAACTTAGCTAGGGAGCGATGAGATCTTTTACTTCCTTCTAGTCAAATGTGGAGAGAGATATTTGGTCTTATTTCTCCTCCGGAGTGCAGTTCCATAAAAGCAATCATTCTCAGAGGAATGTGTGACCTATATTGGTCACTTGGAAGGAATGAAGGAGACTGGTTTGTGGGGTTGCACTCTGGAAAAAGGGCACTAGATGTGAGACTTTTTATAAGTCTCAAAGGAGGGAATATATAGTATATTTTTCTATATCAAACATAGAAAAGTACTAATATAGAATAGCCTGGACTTTGTGTAACCCAGGAGAGGGCATATGAGGTTGCTGGACTTTGTGTGACCCAGGAGAGAGCTTTTGAGTTTATTAAAAGTGTTGATGCTGCAATAAACCACACAGTACAACAGAAATAATGATGCTATGGACCTTGGGAAACATAGCTAAAGATAAAGATTAAAACAACTAGTGGTCAAAGTGACCGTATTATGCTCAGACTGTCATGTTTTTTATACTACTTTAAAAAGTTATTTTTAGAAATAGACTAAATCCAGGTTTCCACCATTAAAAAGAAATCAAAGGCTCTGTGAGATAATGGTGGCAAACGGTATCCATAACAACCAAAAAATAATGAAGGGGCGTATGCATGAGGTAATACCAGATAAGAAACTATACAAAAGATGAGGGTTTACACCAAGGGAGTCAGATCTCAGCTGACAACTCTGGTTTGTTGGTATGTTCAATAAACTCTAACATTTGACACCTGGAACTCCTGACTTTGAGAGTTTTCTTAAAGAAAGGGGAAGAAACTTTTTCCACGCTCCACAACACTACTATACTGAAGAAAAGATTGTTATCTGAGAATGTTGAATATAATATTAAATATTTAAATATTTTAAAATATGCAAAATTCCTTAAAACAACATAAATTTACCTAAGAAGCAACATATTACATAACATAACATTTCAGAGAATATATCTTGAATATACTAAATATACTATGAAGTATATTTGGACTTTTCTGCACTTACAGAAGTATAAGCAAGTTAAATAATACATTTATATACAAAATACACTTCTATTCAATATACATTCCCTGAAAGCAATTATAAATTTTTTATATGTTGCTTCTCAAGTAAATGTATCTTGTTTTAAGGATTTTTAGATATTTTTAAATGGAAAACAAGACAAAACACTTTATAACTATAGAATTGTTTGCAGTGAAATTTTTACTGAATTAAACTTAATAAATTAATTTTTTTCTTTAATTCAGTTAATGTCATTTAGAGGTATTTTTTTAAAATATGATTTTATCCTCTTTATTGTTAGTAAGCATGTTTAATACAACATTTTAAGCCAAGGCACAAGCTGAAAAGTCAATTAAGAGCTAATGATAAATCGTTGCAGTAATTGCCAAAATTATTGAATAATTGTTCTAATAATCGTTAGATTAGTTGATTATCAAAATAATAATTTGTTGCAGCCCAAATTTCATATATGCTCCAAACACAAAACACAAAACTGACTGAAGAGCACACTGCAGGGAAAAAGAAAGAGACAAAAATGAAACACAACACAGGATCCTGACACTCTTGTTCTGTGTCTGTCACCACAAAAACCCAGAGTGACAAAGTGACAGGATCCTGACACTACCCCCACTCAAAGGGACGCCTCCTGGCATCCCAAAAAAGGGGAACATCAAACACCAGAGAAGACAAACAGGACAGGCACTAACAAAGAACAGAAAGAACAAAAGGAAAAGAGAGGGAAACAAGGGAGGAACCGGCAGGGCAGTCCAAGGTGGAATCGGTGGGAGGAACCAGGGAGGAGGTTTAAGGAAGGAAGTGGGATCCGGAGGCCTGGGAGGGGGCCTCAGGAAAGGGTCTGGTGGCCAAGGATGTGAATCCAGGTAGGGAGCAGAGTTTAGAGGCCTGGGAGGAGGGTTCAGGGAGGGGGCGTGGTCCGGCGGCTGGGGAGAAGGAACAGCCTCCACGGCCATGAGCGCTGATAGGGACAGGGGAATGGCCTCCGTGGCCGAGGATGCTGGCAGCGACAGGGGAACGGCCTGGCCGAGGATGCTGGCAGCGACAGGGGAATGGCCTGGCTGAGGATGCTGGCAGCGACAGGGGAACAGCCTCTGTGACCGAGGACGCTAGCAGCGATGGGAATGGCCTCCGTAGATGGTGGCAGGGGAATGGCCTCCATGGATGCTGGCAGCTGCAAGGGAACAGCCTCCGTGGATGCTGGCAGCTGCGAGGGAACGGCTTCCATGGGCGTGAGTGCTGGTAGCGACTGGGGAATGGCCTCCATGGGTGTGAGTGCTTGCAGTGACTGGGGAATGGCCTCTGTGGCCGAGGACACTGGCAATGGAAGGGGAATGGCCTCTGTGGCCGAGGATGCTGGCAGCGACAGGGGAACGGCTTCTGTGGCTGAGGACGCTGGCAGCGACAGGAGAACGGCCTCTGTGGCTGAGGATGCTGGCAGCGACAGGGGAACGGCCTCTGTGGCCGAGGATGCTGGCAGCAACAGGGGAATGGCCTCCATGGATGGTGGTAGGGGAATGGCCTCCATGGATGCTGGCAGCTGCAAGGGAACAGCCTCCGTGGATGCTGGCAGCTGCGATGGAACGGCCTCCATGGGTGTGAGCACTTGCAGCATCTGGGGAACAGCCTCCATGGGTGTAAGCACTTGCAGCGACTGGGGAACGGCCTTCGTGGACGAGGACACTGGCAGCGGAAGGGGAACGGCCTCCGTGGATGCTGGCAGCGGCAGGGGAATGACCTCCATGGCTGTGGATGCTGACAGCAGTAGGGGAACTGCCTATGTGGCCGTGGACACTGACAGGGGCAGGGGAACGGCCTCCGTGGCCGTGGACGCTGACAGGGGCAAGGAATGGCCTCTGTGGCTGTGAATGCTGGCCGTGGCAAGGGGACGGCCTCCATGGCTGTGAATTCTGGCAGCGGCAGGGAGACCGCCTCCTGGCAGTCAGCAGTGGGCTCCTCCGTCTCCTGGCGGTCAGCAGCGGGTGCCTTCACCTCCTGGCGGTAAGCAGAAGTGGGCTCCTTCACCTCCTGGCGGTAAGCAGCAGCAGGCTCGGCTGATGGGCTGGGCTTCTTCCTTCTTCTTTCTCCTCCTCTTCTCAGGTGCGGAAGCAGTGGCTGAGGCATCCACTTCTGTGTGGGAGGTGCCTCCGTCCTCAGGTTGAGATGAGGATTGGAAGCTTTCCGAAGCACAGGCAGTGATAAACTACTCCCATTTCATGGCTAGCTTACTTTACATTTTACATTTATTCATTTGGCAGACGCTTACAATCCAAAGCGACTTACAAAAGAGGAAAAACATAAGCAAATCATCTTAAGGAGACAGTGGTACGAAAAGTGCCATATTACAAAGTTTCACTAGCATCAGAATAGCAGATTAAAGTGCAACAAGGACATTATGTTTTTGTTTTTTTTTTTGTGACTGGTTAAGTGCTCATGCAAAAGATGTGTTTTTAGCCGTTTTTTGAATACAGAAAGTGAGTCAGCTTCACGGATGGAGTTGGGAAGGTCATTCCACCACTGTGGTATGATGAAGCTGAATGTATGGGAAAGTGTTTTGGTGCCTCTTTGTGTTGGTACAACAAGGCAACGTTCCTTAGCCGACCGCAGGCTTCTAGTGGGCGCGTAACTCTGCAGAAATGATTTTAGGTATGCTGGAGCAGACCCAGTGACTGTTTTGTACTACAGCATCAGAGCCTTGAACTTGATACATGCATCAACCGGCAGCCAGTGAAGAGAGACAAGGAGTGGTGTAACATGCACTCTCTTTGGTTGATTAAAGACCAGACGTTCTAGATCATTTGCAGGGGTCTAATTGCACATGCAGGGAGGCCTGCAATGAGAACGTTACTGTAGTCCAGTCTAGTTGACAAGTGACTGAACAAGAAGTTGTGTGGCATGTTCAGAGAGGAAGGGTCTTATCTTCCTGATATTGTAAAGTGTAAATCTACATGACCTTGCGGTCTTTGAGATGTGGTCTGTGAAATTTAGTTTGTTATCGATGGTTACCCCTATATTTCTGACCGTTTTGGAAGGCGTTACTGTAGTTGCACCCAGCTGCACGGTGATGTTGTGTTCAACAGCAGGGTAGGCTGGAAAGACAAGGAGTTCAGTCTTGTCTGCGTTAAGTTGCAGGTGGTCTTCCTTCATCCAGACCGAGATGTCTGCCAGGTAGGCAGAGATTCGAGCAGTCACTGTGGTGTCATTGGGCTTGAAAGACAAGTAGAGTTGCATGTCTTTAGCGAAGCAATGGTAAGAATCAAATAAAAAATCAAATCACTTTTATTGTCACACAGCCATATACACAAGTGCAATAGTGTGTGAAATTCTTAGGTGCAGTTCCGATCAACATAGCAGTCGTGACAGTGATAAGACATATACCAATTTACAATAACATCAAATTAACACAACACAATTTAAAGTCTAATATACACATAATTACACACAACACAATATACAAATAATAACATACACTGTACAGTATACAATACTCAAAATAAAGATACACATTATTCAATAAAAATAAAAAATAAAAAAGTATATATAGTAGTATATATAGAATGTACAGTAGGTTGTATTGTACTGTATTGACATTCAGGCTGTCGGTTGATAGTAAGTTGTTAAGAGAGTATATAATATAATAATAATATAATTTATGACAGTCCGGTGTGAGATATAAGAGTAAGAGTAATAAAGTGCAGTGCTGATGTATTTTGATCGTGGGAGATCAAGAGTTCAAAAGTCTGATTGCTTGGGGGAAGAAGCTATCATGGAGTCGGCTGGTGCGGGTCCTGATGCTGCGATACCGCCTGCCTGATGGTAGCAGTGAGAACAGCCCATGGCTCGGGTGGCTGGGGTCTCTGATGATCCTCCGAGCTTTTTTCACACACCGCCTGGTATATATGTCCTGGAGGGAGGGAAGCTCACCTCCGATGATGTGCCTGGCAGTTCGCACCACCCTCTGCAGTGCTTTGCGGTTGTGGGCTGTGCTATTGCCATACTAGGCGGAGATGCAGCCAATCAGGATGCTCTCTACAGTGCAGGTGTAGAGCTGTGTGAGGATGTGGTGGTTCATTCCAAACTTCCTCAGCCATCTCAGGAAGAAGAGGCGCTGATGAGCCTTCTTCACAACGACTTCAGTGTGGATGGACCATGTGAGTTCCTCAGTGATGTGGACACCCAGGAACTTGAAGCTGCTGACTCTCTCCACTGGTGCTCCATTGATGGTGATGGGACTGTGTTCTCTGTCTTTTCTTCTGAAGTCCACAACAAGCTCCTTTGTCTTACTGACGTTGAGGGAGAGGTTGTGCTCCTGACACCAGTGTGTCAGAGTGTGCACCTCCTCTCTGTAGACTGTTTCATCATTGTCAGTGATCAGACCTACCACCGTCGTGTCATCAGCAAACTTAATGATGGCATTGGAGCTATGTGTTGCCACACAGTCATGTGTGTACAAGGAATACAAGAGTGGGCTTAGAGCACAGCCCTGTGGGGCTCCAGTGTTGAGGGTCAGTGATGAGGAGATGTTACTGCCTATTCTAACCACCTGGTGTCTGCTTGACAGGAAGTCCAGGATCCAGCTGCACAGCGAGCTGTTTAAGCCCAGAGCCTGGAGTTTCTCATCTAGCTTGGAGGGCACTATGGTGTTGAATGCTGCGCTGTAGTCTACAAACAGAATTCTCACATAAGTGTTCTTTTTTCCAGGTGGGAGAGAGCAGTGTGTATTGTAGATGCAATGGCATCATCAGTGGAGCGGTTGTTGAGGTAAGCAAACTGCAATGGGTCTAGAGAGAGAGATGCAGCACAGAGCAGATGTAATCTCTGATTAGTCTCTCAAAGCATTTGCTGATGATGGGGGTCAGAGCAACAGGACGCCAGTCATTTAAGCAAGTTATTTTTGATTGCTTTGGAACAGGCAGAATGGTGGAAGTTTTAAAGCATGTGGGGACTAGAGACAAAGAGAGGGAAAGTTTGAAAATGTCTGCAAAAACACCAGCCAGCTGGTTCACGCACGCTCTGATGACATGGCCCGGAATGCCGTCTGGGCCCGCGGCTTTGCGGATATTCACCCGTCGGAAGGATCGGGTTACATCCACTACAGAGATGGAGAGTGAACTAAACTCTGTAGCTTGAATGATGCCTGAATGATGGGTCCCAGTGATGTTGTGTATATAGAGAAGAGATGTGGCCCAAACACTGAACCATGAGGTACCCCAATAAGTAGCTGATATGGCTTGGACACCTCACCTCTCCAGGCTACCTTGAAGGACCTACCTGAGAGATATAATTAAACCAGCTTGACTGCCTCAAGAAAATGTCCACCACCACCCTGGTCCATTTAGCCAGTTCGTAATGTCACGATCTGAAGCAGAAAAGGCAGGACCCAAATGCAGAGGAAAAACAAAAGATTTTATTAATTCCAAAAATAAAAAACAAAGTAAAAAACACAAACTACCTTGTAGGGGAAAAACAAAGTCCAGGGCAGTAAGCACACAGACGGGCTGGGCTGGAGCAAAAGGAGCAAAACACAGAACCGACAGGACAAGAGAATGAGACGAACTGGCACAGGACAGCGCACACAAGGAGACTAAAATAGGGAGAGAAATCAACAGGTTAACAGGCAGGGCAGGTGAGACAAATGAACTGATAATGGGCAAACAAGGAGGCGGGGTATGACGCAGGACTGAGAGACACGAGCAATGCCATGCACTCTCACACTAGACAAAGCCTGAGCGTACATCGTGAAGCAAACACCATGCAATGCACACAACAGGCAACAAAGAGACAAGACACCTGTGTGAGAGTTTGGCCACAAATAAAACCGGCATCTAAGACAGAAGTGACCAAACCCCAGTACAACGTGAAGACGGATCACGACCTGGATGCACAGCACAAAGCGAGCACAATGCAAATCATGCCCGAGGTCGCGAGAGACAGACAAACAATTGACGTGAGTGCATGCCACCAGGAGAGTCAGGATCCAGACACCACGCACCGAAAACAAAACACCAAACCGACCATAGAGCGCACGGGAGGGAAACCAAAACCCGAAGCTGTGCGCTCATAAAGAGACAAAAAACGAAACAATACAGACACAGAACAAGAGTGTCAGGATCCTGTCACCACAAAAACCCAGACTGACAAAGTGACAGGATCCTGACAGTCATCCCCCGCTACCTTCATCAGGTTCTTCTGCCTTAACATTTCTACAGTCTCTGACTTGAAGACAGCTTTTATTTGTCTGCATCTGATCAGGTGAGTTGTCCTCCTGACACTGTTGATATTGGTCATCCACAGGCTGAGCCCATCTCTGGCTGTCAGGAGTCATGAAACAGAATGTAAGTTACAGATGGAACTATGGTTCTATGAATGCTGGATGTCTGCCAGGGTCTCTTGTCAATCGGACAATGCACATTGTGTGCAAGAAGTTGGTGAGTCCAATTGCCTTTTCCCCAAGGTAGTAATCACCTTTCTGGCCCCCCTTCATCCCATAAGCAACCCATATGCAACTGCATACCCAGACGCTACATCACTGCAGTAAACAATATTCAAGCATTACAGCAAGTAAATAACAAACTGAACCGATAAACATCCATGCCTTGTCTGCTGTAGGCTTCTGATGTGTTGAACTGAACTATGTACTTGTTCAAACTAATTTTGTTCATTAATAACAAAAAAATCTTGCATATGTAACAAGTTTAAAAAGGACTAAAAAGTATAATGTACTCATTGTGAGTGAATCCCATAAAACTAGGCATTCAGTAATATTTAGTGGTGTTCGATGGCCCCCTAGTGGCTATTGATGTTACTGCAGACAGTATCCATTGTTCCTTCTCACTTGTCATACCCCAGTAGATTTGAGTGTGGTATGTATGTTTATTCTCTCTCTCTGTCATATTGAGTTAGTAATTGTGATAATAGTATGCTTTAAGTGAATCCTGTCAATGTAATAGCATGTATTTTAACGAATATATAATGCATTCAACTTTTTACATGGATGTTGGAACTTTTATAAGCATGTATTGTGTTGCCCCGTGCTTTGCATGAGTGGGGACGAGCTTATTTCCCGCGGTTACAGTGTCGGCTAGCTAATTATTAGTATTGTGAATTTACTTGCGTTATGAGTTGAGTGAATGTGTGATTTCAGTTTTTTTGTCTTTTGTGAATGTCTGCAGTAGTTATAAACAAAGCTGTTTGTGTTCTTTTTTTTATAATCACCAGGTATGTTGCTTTTGTATTCAATTCTTTTGTGAATACTATCCATTATTACCATAGGTTCATGTTATGAGTTATGTTTTGTTTTCCAGTAATTTCGAATGTCTTCAGTCGTTAACACCTCATGCTAATGCACTGTGTTGTTATTTTCAGGTATGTTGTCACTGTGTTCATATTGTGAACTATGTTACCATGTGTTTCTAACATGAGTAATGTAAGTTAAGGAATAAACTGAAGACAGATACCCTGTGTAGTATGTATGTCCTTCCATTCTTTACACATAGTGCAGCTTTAAAGATACAGCTTTAGATCTGGTAAGTAAAGAGCAGTATCACATTTTAAGATTTACAAGCTTAAACAAAATGTTAGCTGAGTTTTGTCACATCCCACATCCCAGCACACTAAAAGTATATAGAGTTTTGGTCACAAACATGGCGGCGTGGTCATACAGTGACGTGACATGAAATGGGTCAATTCTTGCCTGTTCCTTAATTTAGCTCTTGATTTCTGATTGGTTGTTGCACTGCTGCATCTTGAATTCTCATTGGCATGTCATTGCTAGGGTGAATTTACTTTAGACTGGAGAGCCAGTATCACTAATGTGAAGGTGAGTATAATTTTCACAACTTTATTAATTATACTTAGATAATACAGTCTGTAGTGTCAGTTTCAGCATGAATGCAGTTGCATTATTAGTATCAGATTCAGAAAAGTATCTGCTAATTGATGATAGAAGACATGATGTTCTATTTAGCAGAGATAAAGGCTCTATATTTCTTAATCTACTAAAACTGTATCCTTCAAAAAAATCAAGAGTTCTTACATATTTGCCACTGATTATTTTCAGATGCAAATGAGCTTCATGGCTTTGTTGCCACAGAAGTGTGCCAGCAGCAGCAATTTGTTGCCAAAGGTTTGCTGCAGGTTCACCAACACAAACTTCTGGCAAACACTCTAGATTTTGTGTAAGGGCACTGTTCTCTGTTACTGGTACATTTTCCATTTGACACAACAAAGGAGATGGGATGAGAAGCTCAGTCATAGAATAAACAATTATTATATCATTATCCTCCTATGAAGTTTAACTATATCCTAAAAACATTTTTTAGTTGCTGATGCCATTGTAGAAATTCATTATTCACAATTAGCCATGATTAATTTACTTTATGAGTTAAAGTGTCCATTAACAGAGCAGTTACTGAAATTAAGGGAGTATTATTTGGCCGGTCATGTGATCCTAACATAGCAGCCCCCAAGAGGGAACCCTCTCCATGAAGAATAAAACAGCTTTTATAAGGTTACTGATATACTGTAACTAGAGTACAGGGTTACAGAAAGTAAGGGGGGATTGGGGCAAAAACACCCCCATTTGTGACATGAGATTGCCCCTTAAAATCAAATCCAGGGGGCAATTATTGTTCTTTATTTAAAAGTTAATTTCTAACACTGGAGTCTTTATCTCATGTGAGTGCTCATGATTTTATACATATGTCTCAAAATAACAATTAATTTCTTTAGAAGTAAATCTTTGTAATGATCAATGGACATCCTAATTTTGGCTAAAAATATGGCACGTCCTGGCTAATATGTAACAGTTGGCAACCCCAAATCTTGTTGATAAATAATTTTTTTGCAATGTTCAAATGTCATTTGTATTGTCTTTTATCTAAAAAGTAAACAATAAGACACAAGCAAAAAGGTTAAAAAAAAAAATAATAATTATAATATACTAAAATACTAGTTTTATTAAATCTTTTTCAGTGTTAAAATATTTTCTTCTATCCAACCTTAACCTGCAGAGAAAAGTATAAGTAAGCCATTCAGAGGTTAACTGAACTGTGTCTCTGTGGTGCTATAAAAATTTCTGTTTTTTAAGCATCCCACTTAGACCTCACCTAGCAACTTTACTCAAGAAATGGCGTGAGTTTAGGGCGGGACTATCTCTTTGATTGGCAGGTGAGGGGCGTATTCAGAAAGCTGTTTTAAAAACATTGTTTATTTTTGGAATTTCATTCAGTGGCACTAGTGTCACAGAAATGACATACTTCTTCAGCAAGAGGCATGAACAAGAAAAACAAGAAAATAAAAAGGGGATGGAATAATGGCTGCTTAATACTGCGCAAAGACACTGTTGAATCTATGACAAAAAATCCAGCATAGAGGGGTTGAGTGAATGTGGTGCTGAATGTGTGTAAGTGTGTGTGTGTGTGTGTGTGTGTCAGAGACACTGTAGAAGGACAGCGTGCCAGCCGACCAGTCCACATAAACTCCAATTACATAAGAGCAGGGCATCGTGGCTGGTATAGCAACTTTGTTTTTTATTGTGCTGGACAATGAACATGTCCTCAGTGCAGTCAAGACTCCAGGATTTTCAGAGTTTGAGAGAACTGATTCCTTTTATAAAAATATGTGTACACAAAACAAACAGAGAGCAGCAAGGAATTCCTGGACACTGAGGTGTACAAAGCTGTAGACCATTCACTCTGACGAGCCCTTTTCCACCTTAAAGATCTAAGTGCATAACCCAGTGTATACTGACCCTTTACAAACATCTAGTCCACATTCCTCAAGATCTTCTTTGTAGAAGATCAGATTACTATTTTCAAGCTGATTAAAGCTTGAAACGACCCAAGCCTCAAAATGATGTGCTGAAAATCAATATCTGTATGAGATTCTTTCCAGTATTTCTTCTTCATCTGGAGCATTTGATGATAGAAAGTTTGTGTACATCCCTGTGAGGGTCGTGGGTGTTTTATCATTGTTCTCTTGAGCCAGCAGAGGCTGAAGCACTGTGACAGAGATCCAACAGAACATGGGGATGTGGCACATTATGTAGAGGCCCTGGATTTCCTGATATGAGAGATTATTTTTCCTGCCACAGGTTTGCTGTTATTGTGGAAATATTGCTCTTTTTGTTCATCGTTGAATAATCGTACCTCTGTCACCTGATCAATGAAGTCTCTGGGTATCTGACTAACTGCTGCCAGTCTAGAAGTGATCCAGACAAGGGCAGAGGGAAGCAGACTTCTGCTATTAGGTTTGTAACTATCTTACTGTTGTTTTTTCACAAACATCTGTTAGTCTCTCAACAAAGCTCAAAGGGAAGCGACATTCATACAGCCCATCAAAGATAACTGCAGTCTCTTCCTGAAGAGGACAGTAATGTTTGAGTAGAATGAAAGAAGTTTTTGTGATGCAGTTCCATAAGACTGCAGTCAGTTTTAATCAAATTAATTTCACGGAACGGGAGTGGGAGTGGGAAAATAAAGACTATATCCTGATTTGTCTTTCCTGCTGCCCAGTCAATTATGTATTTATTGACCGAGACAGTTTTACCCACACCTGCAATCCCCATTGTCAGCACTTTTCTGTTTCGTCGACCTGTATCAGACTGGACTTGCTGTTGCATGTGACTGGCGTATCCTCAACAGCAGGTTGGTTGAGATTAGATTAGAATTGTCTCACCTCGTGCTTGCTAACCACTCTTCCAGTCTCATTCTCCACAATGTACAGTTTGGTATCATTCAGAAATCTTCGATGGCCGGTCAGTGAATTACCATCCAATATCCTCTCATAGTCTAGTTGTAAGATGTTCTTCAGTGTGCCGATGACCTTTCTGTAATCATGATGTTTGGCTGTGCCTTCTACAGGTACATCTATGTAAAAAAAGACAAATTGAGACTCTGCTACATGATCATTGTTCCTGAGATGGAAAAAGAGAGGTAAGTGAGAATTTTTCATCAACACCAAGTCTATTAGATGTACATCTTGCAATTCTGCTTTTATCTGTTAAAGTGTACATGAAATGGAAATCACAACACATTTTACCTCCATAATCTGTAAATTGTAGGGTTGGACATTATTTTATCCAACAGAAATTAACTAGATTGAGAAAATTGGGCATCTTATATCAGAATAAAACCAGGTGGTTGGAGAAAAGAGTTGAAAAATAAAAAGTTTGGTGATGTTGGCTAAAAAGTAAAGGATTTTCTGCGGCGGATCAAATTATTAATATTGATCAGCTCAATCAGTAGAGCTACCATGCCATTTAATTGCATTCAAACAAGCTTGTAATTGTAGTTGGTTATGTAATGTAAACATAAAAATGTATTGTGTTACAAATCATATGCTATAAAAAGTATTTAGATATCATAAGATAGCGTAAGATAAGATTGAGTGAGGAACAGGGTGAAAAGTAAGTATCTGCGGAGCAGAGGTGGGCCTGGACAGTAGAGCAGAGGTGGGCCTGGACAGCGGAGCAGAGGCATGGAGCAGTTTGGGACTTGGCTGTGACATGGCATGAAGCAGACTGAGGCACGGCTGTGACATGGCATAGAGCAAGCTGAGGCATGGCTGTGACATGGCATGGAGCAGTTTGGGACTTGGCTGTGACATGGCATGGAGCAGGCTGAGGCATGGCTATGACATGGCATGGAGCAGGCTGAGGCATGGCTGTGACATGGCATGGCATGGAGCAGGCTGAGGCGTGGTTGTGACATGGCATGGCATGGAGCAGGCTGAGGCCTCGCTGTGACATGGCATGGAGCAGACTGAGGCGTGGCTGTGACATGGCATGGAGCAGGCTGAGGCGTTGCTGTGACATGGCATGGAGCAGGCCGAGGCGTGACATGGCATGGAGCAGACTCAGGCGTTGTGGTGACATGGCATGGAGCAGACTCAGGCGTGGCAGTGACATGGCATGGAGCTGACTCAGGTGTGGCGGTGACATGGCCTGGAGCTGACTCTGGCGTGGCGGTGACATGGCCTGGAGCTGACTCTGGCGTGGCTGTGACATGGTCTGGAGCTGACTCCGGGGTGGCGGCCATGATGTGGGACTTGGGCTTGGTGTGGAACTCGGGCGTGGTGGCCATGACGTGGGACTCGGACTTGGCGGCCATGACGTGGGACTCGGGCTTGGCGGCCATGACATGGAACAAAGTCGTGGAAGGCAGAGCCATGGGAGGCTCAAGGGACAAAGCCGTGGCAGGTGGAGCCATGGTAGGCTCGAGGAGCGAAGCCGTAGAAGGCAGAGCCGTGGGAGGCTCGAGGCTAAGAGTCTTGGATGACTCGGGAATGACCTCCATGGTCGTGTACATAGGCCGAGACTCAGAGATGACCTCCGTGGTCGTGTACATGGGCTGAGACTCGGAGACGACCAAGGTGGTCGTGAACATGGACTGAGACTAGGAGACGACCTCTGTGGTTGTGAACATGGGCTGAGACTAGGAGACGACCTCTGTGGTTGTGAACATGGGCTGAGACTTGGAAACGACCTTTGTGGTCGTGAACATGGGCAGAGACTTGGAGACGAACTCTGTGGTCGTGAACATGGGCTGAGACTCGGAGACAACCTCACTACTATCAGTAGGACAAGGTCGATATACCGAGCAAGGCCGTCGGCACACCGACCGTCAGGCATCAAAGAGGAAATTGGCTCTTTCAGCCCAAAATGGAAACAGTCTTTGAGGGCCATCTCATTAAAATCCACCCTGCAGGCCAGAGAGCAGAATTCCTTCACATAATCCTCCAGGGGACGACTCCCCTGGCGTAGACGAAGGAGCTGAACTACTGGGTTCATCTTGCATAGGTTAGGTATTCTGTAACGATGCTGTGGCGCTGGCAATGACAAAGATGAAGAAAATGACGATGAAATGACAAACCCAAGTGCAGTTTATTTTTCAAATGTGGAATCCTAAAACCCTGACTACAAACGTGAACTAAACATAAACATGAACTTGACTTGACTTGACATGACTAGACTATGAACTTGGCACAAACTTGACTTGGCTATAATAAAACAACAAAGTTACATTCACAGTACCTAACACCAGACAATGGCAAACATGAGGGCTTAAATACAAGGACATGATTAACAAGAAAACAAGACAACCAATCACAAGACTAAACTATAAACAAAATAACAAGACTAAATTAACTTTAACCAATTAAAAGACAAGACTAATAACAAAGTAATCAAACAATGAACCAATGAAAACAAGACACATGAACAGGGACTAAACTTGAAAACAAAAGACATGAAAACAAGAACAAAACACATAAACGTGACAGCTACATGACAGTCAAGTCAAAAGTTTATACAATATATAGTACATATTTAAAACAACAGCAGTTGAACCAAATAGGATTGCTGTAGGCAACTACACAAATACATATTATGTTGCAATTTAGGGTAGATCAAGTACAGCTGTAACACTTTTTGCTATACTGAACAAAAACCAACCAGAATAAACATGCCATTATTCACAAAAGATGCCTTTATCTGTCTGCTAACAAAATAAATGTCAAAATTCATAGTTCCTGTTTTCCTATGTGAAGACAAAGACATTTATTACAACTGTCCTCATGCTGAGAACTGCTCCCAATCTGTCACTCACTCGACGTTGTGTCGATGTAGTGACACTAGGGGTCACTCTTGGGAGCCCGAGACACCTCTGGTCTTTGATAAAAGGCCAATGAAAATTGGCGAGTGGTATTTGCATGCCAATACGGACATACGGGTATAAAAGGAGCTGGTATGCAACCACTCATTCAGATTTTCTCTTCGGAGCTGAACGGTCATGCTCACTGAGCTGAATTTCTACTGTTCATTCACCTCTGCTGGATCTGACGGCGTATTTCAGTGGCTTCTCCCTCCTCTGCACTGGTGCACTGCAGAGAATGCCCCTGGGCGCTTCGGCAGAAAAAAGAGAGTATATTTTCTGAAAGAGCTTTCTTCTCTAAAAGAGTATATTTCTCTAAAAGAGCGGCACACACGGAACGTCGTTTTAAAGATGCCTTTCCGATTATGTGTTATTCCTGGTTGCGTTCGTTATCTCTCAACTTCAGATGGTCATGATCGCTGTCTTTCATGTCTGGGCATGACCCACACGGAGGCAGCGTTCGTGGATGGTTCATGTTCTCATTGTGAGAACATGACCATGGCAACGTTGCGTCGCGGCTTGCTTTCGTAAGAAAAGCAAGCCACCCCAGCGGCTCCCGCCTCGGTCCTTCTACCTACAGGTATGAGGCCAGTGCGGCTAGCACTGGGGGTGATTTGGGGACCCCAATGGGATCGCCTCCACCGGGTATCCCCCCCGCGGACCTCCCATTCCCCAGCATGCTCGTCTGCCCCATTCGGGCTTCCGGATGAGTCCGCCGGCTCATCTCACGGCGAGTCTGGCCTCTTGTTCGGAGCCCGCGAAGATGATGAGCTCTCGAGCGCAGCATCGGAGAGCGGGCTTGTCCAGTCGGACGCAGAAGCCTCAGTTGGGCTCCCCCCCTTGGGGACGGTTGCCCAGTCACAGACTGATGCAGAAATGATGGACATGCTTTCCCGGGCGGCCGTGAGCGTCGGGTTAGAGTGGAACCCTCTGCTCTCCCCTAACCGTCGCGGCTCGATGATTGGTTCCTGGGCTCGCGGCGCCACTCAAAGCAGCCACGCTCCGCTCCAGTGCCTTTCTTCCTGGAAGTGCACGAGGAGCTGACAAAATCGTGGGAGGCACCTTTTACTGCCCGGCCCCGATTCCGCAGTTCCCCCGCCCTCACTACCCTCGATGGCGGGGCAGCCAGGGGCTATACGGCGATTCCCCCGGTGGATAAGGCGCTCGTGGTGCACCTATGCCCACAGAGCGCCGCCTCCTGGCGCGGACGCCCTAAGCTCCTGTCCAAGCCCTGTAGGTTCACGTCGTCCCTGATGGCTAAAGCCTACAGTGCTGCTGGACAAGCCGCCTCTGCTCTGCATGCCATGGCTCTCCTGCAGGTCCACCAAGCCAAGGCATTGAAAGAACTGCGGTCGCCGAGTGCAATTCCTGCATCAAATCTGGGGCGGAACTACCCTCGGCGACCGACCTCTCTCTCCGAGCGACGAAGGTCACGGCGCAATCTCTCGGGTGGACGATGGCCACATTAGTGGTCCAGGAGTGCCACCTTTGGCTCAACCTGGTCGAGATGGGTGAGGCCGATAAGACACAGTTCCTTGCTGCCCCCATTTCCCAGGCTGGCCTATTCGGTGACACCGTCGAGGACTTTGCCCAGCAGTTCTCGGCGGTGAAGCAGCAGATGGAGGCTATCCGGCACATCCTGCCCCGACGCGGCTCAAGATCCCGCACCCCGTCTGCTCGTCACCAAGTGCGCCCCCCTGTGTTGACTGCACCGGCTCTGCCGCAGCCCACCCCTTTGGCCCGGCCCCAGCATGGAGCCTACCGCAGGAAGCAGACGCCACCCGTCTCACAATTGGCCGCTAAGAACCCACGGAGGTCGTCAAAGCAGCCCTGAGACGGCGATCCAGGGATGACGAAACCCACTCACCTGGAGCTGGTAAGAAGACCACTCCATCCCCTGGTGGAGGGCCAGGAGGAAAATCTTCTGTTGCCTTTTTGTTTGATTTCGCCGCATGCCCAAGTGGCTGCAGTACCCAACAGTACAGCAAAAGAGCGGTTTCCTTCCTCCCTGGGACACATACCCGGTGTGCATGGTCGTCATCACGACTACCATCCACGGGTTTTCCTTGCAGGATTGGCGCTCCAGCGGTGGTTTTCCCGCCCCTGAGTGCCCAGCTGTGGCACACAGCCGCCCCCGATGTGGCAGTCTCCATGGGTTACGAGGACAGGCCTCTTCCTCCCCTGTCCCAGGCTGTTCCGGGGGTGGTCACAAGGAGCCAGGTAAGTGCTTCGATGTCCCTAGACTCAGCACGGCCACGACGTGGTGTGGCACCTCGAGTTCCGCCCCGCCGCGAGGCCCCACCTGCCGGTACGTCCGACTTGGATGCGTGGCTTGCGCTTTTCAATCTGTCACGATGGCTGATCCGGACCGTCCAACTCGGCTACGCAATTCAGTTCACCAGGTGCTCGCCCAGGTTCAGCGGTATCCCCTTCACCTTGGACAAGAACTAAAACGCTGCTACCTAGCGCGTGGAGATGCATGTCCATCACCCTACCCTCCTACGGAAGGGCGCGATAGACCCTGTCCCTCCGGCCGAGATGAAGAAGGGGTTTTACAGCCCCTACTTCATTGTACCGAAAAAAGGCGGTGGGTTGCGGCCAATCTTGGACCTGCGAGTACTGAACCGGGCCTTACACAGACTCCCGTTCAAGATGCTGACACAAAAACGCATTCTGGCGATCCGGCATCAAGATTGGTTCGCGGCAATAGACCTGAAGGACGCGTAATTCCACGTCTCGATCCTTCCTCGACACAGACCCTTCCTGCGGTTTGCATTCGAGGGTCAGGCGTATCAGTACAAAGTCCTCCCTTTTGGCCTGTCCCTGTCTCCTCGCGTCTTCACAAAGTTCGCAGAGGCAGCCCTTGCCCCGTTAAGGGAGGTGGGCATTCACATTCTCAACTATCTCGCCTACTGGCTAATCCTAGTTCACTCTTGGGACATGTTGTGTGCATTCAGAGACTTGGTGCTCTCACCACATCTCACAGCCGACTAGGGCTTCGGGTCAACTGGGAAAAGAGCAAGCTCCGGTTCAGAGCATCTCTTTCCTCATTTTGGAGCTGGACTCAGTCTCTTTGACAGCGCGCCTTACGAATGAGTGCGCCCAGTCGGTGCTGGCCTGTTTGAAGGCGTCCAAACAGAAAACAGTGGTTACACTGAAATTTTTTCAGAGGCTCCTGGGGCATATGGCATCCTCAGCGGTAGCCACCCCGCTCAGGTTGATGCATATGAGACAGCTTCAGCACTGGCTTCAGACTCAAGTCCTGAGATGGGCATGGCGCCATGGGACACATCGCGTGGTCATCACGCCGGTCTGTCACCGTCTTTTCAGCCCTTGGACCAACCTCTCGTTTCTATGGGCAGGTGTTCCCCTAGAGCAGGTCTCCAGGCATGTCATGGTCACGACAGATGCCTCCAAAACGGGCTGGGGCACTGTTTGCAATGGGCATGCAGCTGCCGGCCTGTGGACGGGCCCGCGACTGCATAGGCACATCAACTGCCAATTCTGTAATTCTGCTCGCCCTGCGGAGGTTTCGACTGTTGATCCAGGGCAAGCACGTGTTAGTTCGGACAGACAACACGGCAACGGTAGTATATGTCAACCGCCAAGGCGGTCTGCGCTCTCGTTGTATGTCACAACTCGCCCGCCGTCAGCAGCACTTCAAGTCTCTGCGAGCCACTCACATCCCGGGCAACCTCAACACTACAGCGGATGTGCTGTCACGGCAGGTTACCCTCAGGGGAGAGTGGAGACTCCACCCTCAGGTGGTCCAGCTGATTTGGAGTCAATTCGGATGGGCACAGGTGTACCTGTTCGCCTCCCAAAAATCCTCCCAATGCCTGCTCTGGTATGGCTTGACCGAGGCCCCCCTCAGCATAGACGCGCTGGCACACAGCTGGGAGCCTACTTGTACAGACCCTGTGCAAGGTCAGGGAGAACAAGGAGCAGGTCGTCCTGGTAGCACCCTACTTGCCCACCCAGACGTGGTTCTCGGACCTCACGCTCCTTGCGACAGCCCCCCCCCCCAGCGAATTCCCCTGAGGAAGGACCTTCTTTCTCAGGGACGGAGCACCATCTGGCACCCGCGACCAGACGTCTGGAATCTCCATGTCTGGCCGCTGGATGGGATGCGGAAGGTAGACATGATTACTCAGGCTAGGGCCCCCTCTACGAGGCGCCTGTATGCCTTTAAGTGCCGTCTGTTCGCTAAATGGTGTTCTTCCCGATGGGAAGACCCCCAGAGATGCGCAGTCGGATCAGTGCTTTCCTTCCTGCAGGAGAGGTTGGAAGGGAGGCTGTCCCCTTCCACCTTGAAGGTGTACGTTGCCGCCATAGCAGCACACCACGACGCAGTCGACGGTAAGTCCTTAGGAAAGCAGTCTCCATGTTTGTAGTAACTACTCCTCTGCTGGGTAGGATCTACCTTGAAGACTCTCCACATGGTCGGAAAGACCATGTGATGTATTCTTCCACTTAAATATCCCCCCCTCTCTTTGGGCGAGGTGTGGTCTCCGCGGTGTCTTCCCCTTGGGAGGGACACCCCCCGACTAGACCTAGTGGCCCAGTTGGATAATCCCCCTTCTTTTTTAGGGAGTGGAAAAAAGAAGGGGAAAAGAGGCCACGACTGGGTTAGCCTGTCTCTATCTTTTGGGTAGTCGACTTGTCCCCAAAGGGCCATTCGACACTCATAACTATGTTGGGGGAGGTTACGTGTCGACCTGGTGTACTGGCTACGAGACACACAGTGGTCTGCCCGCCACACACCGCCAGTTCACGTAACACAGTTCAGCCAGTTGTGGCGTTTTGTATAGGGACCCCTTGTGTCACTACATTGACACAACGTCGAGTGAGTGACAGATAGGGAACGTCATGGTTACTTGTGTAATCTCCGTTCCCTGATGAAGGGAACAAGACATTGTGTCCCTCCTGCCACAATGCTGAACTACCTGCTGAAATGGCCGGACCTTGTCTTGGCTCCTCAGCATAAAACCTGAATGAGTGGTTGCATACCAGCTCCTTTTATACCCGTATGTCCGGGGGAGTGGCATGCAAATACCACTCGCCAATTTTCATTGGCCTTTTATCAAAGACCAGAGGTGTCTCGGGCTCCAAGAGTGACCCCTAGTGTCACTACATCGACACAACGTCTCGTTCCCTCCATCAGGGAACGGAGGTTACACAAGTAACCATGACGTTTTAACACTACCCAGGGACAATTATAACCCTCATTCGCAATGTGCTAAATTAGGCATTAGCCCCAACTTAAAGGTGCAGTATATAAGATTCAGTAACCCTTGTTAATGACACCTGTGGCCGTTAAGTGAACTGCACCCAGGTACCTGTTGCTCATGCTCGTGCTCATGCACACACTCCATAGGGACGCATGCGAGCGAGCATTGGCCAAAACAATGACGTAATGCACAAAGAGACTGAACGTGATTCACCGGCATCATGCTGACAGATGAGGTAGCATAATTAAAATTACACAGTTATGATTGTTTTACTACAAACTTTGAGACTAAACTAAAACTTCTTATCAGCTAACATAGCATACTGATACACACATACAGCAACATACTACCGAACTATACCAGATAGTTTACTGTTGCACTGCACTGTTATGTTGCACTGTTGTTTTGTATGTCATATGTTGTACTACGATCAAGAAATCAGCGTATTTGCTTACATTTATCCTGTATACCTGAATTTTAGTATAAAGAGAAGATTGTTGAAATTATTTGAAAGTTACGAAGCAAGGTAGCTTGCAGTTTGTCAGCTGTAAAAGATGAAGCGAGGAGCAGGTTTTCCTTCTTCAGGTCAGGCTTTATTTTCCCCTCTTGGTGACACCAATTTACAGTTTACCTTCACACACTAATCTAACACACACAGCTTTCATAAACAAACTTTTACTACTAGAAAAATCTTTGCTCGGCTCTGTCGTATCCAGTCTCTCTCTCGACTGAGTGTTGTGTCACTCTATTTATGCCGCTCTCCCCATGCTCACTGAAATTAGAGACAGGTGTTAGACATAATTTAGCTCAGGTGTAAGCGCACTTACCGCTTTCTCTCTCCGGAGAGATGCTTGACCACGCCCCCGCTGCCACATCAGCGTTAGCAGGTAAAGATCAAGTTAGCTAAAATTACACAGATCAATCCTTATGGCACTATATTTCACATGCTTTGCAGTTATGTAAGCTTACCTGTCCAATAAGAATGCCAATTCATGGTCGGTTTTGATCCCCAAAACCGAACGAAGGTCCCTGCAGGAATCAAATGTCCTGCCGATGTTCACTCTAGTTTTCGCTCGACCACGACTGTTTGTTGTCGCTGTTGAATAGCGGAAGAGAAGCAGTCAGGCAAGGCTTTCGGGAGCGCGCATAAACGTCACATCCTTTGGATTTTCCCAGCAAAACCGACCCGCTCCCTTCGCATGAAAATCAGTCTACAGGCTTTAATAGGCAACCTAGGAAGTCCGGGAAGGGCTCATTTTTTAAGTTGCATTACAAGTCGTTCACACATTGGCAAAAAAAGTAATTACATACTGCATCTTTAAGTGTAATTTGCTGACACTTTTAATACTTTGTAATTGTTTTCAAATATTTCCAATGCTTGCATATGTATCAATTCTAAGCACATATGCTGGAAATCATCTAATATGTGGCAATCTGTGACATGCGCAAACAAACAAATATATACTGTACATTTTCAGTCATATTTTTGGACTAAATCTACTTTACAAAATAATTTATGCCTGCCTGCCCACCCACCCGCCATCCATCCCTCCATCCATCCATCCATCCATCCTTCTGTTCTATCTATCTTTCTATCAATCACTCTTTCTGTTTTATCTATCTGTTTGTCTGTCTATCACTCTATTCTATCTATCTATCTATCTGTGTTAAAACTGTGCACACTGCATTAAAAACATGATAGCAAATGCTCTTTCGAGAGATTTGTGCTAGAAAAGTAAGCAGGACAAATAAATGAATTAATTAATTGGTAGATAGATCTATCTAACATAAAGTTTGTCTTTACAATTTTTTTTATCTATTTACTATTATGTCCCTCATTAAATAGAATTTGAATGACCTAAAACACCAACTGAACTAATCAATATGTTAATATTGCGTAGTTTGACTTTAATCAATTGCTATCTAAATTTTTTTAGTGTCTGTAATAGAAATTTTAATACTATATACTAAGTAATGTGTAATCACAATCATATATTAAGTCTTGAGTGAATATACTGTGTGTTTTTCTGTGTTTCTCTCTGGGTGCATGATTAAAACTCACACTCCCTGCACCTGTGGAGACAGAGTGGCCTTGTACCACTCCTGACTGCTTTCTTCTTATCTAATAAATGGCTGGGGCAGGTTTCGAAGGTTGGAGCTGGGGGCGACTGGGCCCAGAGAGAAACCAATTATTAGTTGAGAGTGAGTCTGTTATCAGGAATGCTGAATGATGAAATCCAACTGCCTCCTAGGGCCCATATAAGCTAGAGAATTTGGAGGCTCATTGCGCACCACCAGTCCGAGTTAGAGTCTCCGTATGGTTTTGGGTCCACCTTGCAAGTGTGTTCAATAAATACTTATTAAAGAGGCACCTCAGTCTTTGAGTCTTTATTACAGAATTTCCACCACAGTGTCGAAGGCTAATTTATGTCATATACATTTGCAGATGAAGAAGCTTAGCAAATGCGAACAGAAAGAGGTAAAAAATTCAAAAGCTAGTATTTCTAGAAGTGAACTCTGCATTAGACATCTAGTTATGATTAAAACAAGTGTAGATAGGTTTCGGTGGCGCCATGCGAGGGTCGGATGTGTGAAGTGCAAGCTCTGCGCACTTTGCTAGTTTTTAATAATTTTTGTGTCATAAACCGGTGAGATTCGATACACTGTTTCATAACTGTTCTATGAAGACAATATGTCAAAGAATTAAAAATCCTCGGGCTCTGGAGACATTAAAAGACACTTACGTGCTCAAGCTGACACCCCTGACAGGGCTGCAGACTAGGGACTAAATTTGGATGATGCGGCAGGAGAAATTCAACATAAACTGTCCAGCATTGCGGTGATGCTGACAAAGGTTGTAGCGGACTTGGAAGATCTTGCTGTAATACATCGATCGATTACTTCCATGGAGACGAAATTCTCTGAGTTGGTTACAAGAATTAGGGACGTCGAGAAATGGATAGATTATCTGGAGCCATCGGAGAGGGAATTAGCTGCTAACCCACTAGCGACCAAGGCAGATTTGCAGTGCATCTGGGAAAAGTTGGAAGACCTTGAGAATTGTAATTAGCGAAACAACGTCCAAATTGTTGGAATTCCTGAGAATGAAGAAGGCCGAGATATGGTGAAATTCCTAGACGAGTTCTTCCTGAGTATGCTCGACATAACAGGCCATAAGCTGGAAATTGAGCGAGCTCACAGAGTCCTGGTTCAGAGATCAGCGGAGGGAGACAGGCCCCAATCAATTCTGTCCAAATTTCTGAGATCATCCGATAAAGATCTCATGTTACACGAGGCGAGGAGTAAAGGAAGGCTTTCTTGGAAGAACCACAACATTTTCTTGTTCCCAGACTTTGCAAATTCGACAAGAGAGAAACGTGATCGATTCAAGGAATGCAAGAAAATCTTACATCAATGGAAGATTGCTTTTGCACTGATGTTTCTGGCCAAACTGAGAATAGATACTAAGGATGGCCGCAAAGTATTTCATGTCCCCAGCAAGCATTGACCTTCATAAAGTCATTGGAATGAGTAAGTCATGGTGTGATTCTAATGTTGCTCCCAAGTGAACTTGACTCACTGAACATTCACTTGACTGTCTGAGGAAGCTAGGCGCCTTTTTTTGTTTCTTTTTGTGCTGGTTTTGCCTAGCAGCTGGAGTTTGTTTTGTGGAATAACACTCCTTCGGAACAGTTGTGGATGAATCTGCTAGTTCTTCGTGCTTATGCTGTTTGTTTTGTGGAATATTTTTTTGCAGGACATTGGAAGGATTAGGTCATCTGCTGCACTTATGAAACAGCCGGCTCACTGAACATTCTTTCTGACAAATGTTAATATGAGCGGATTGTCTCTCTCCACATGGAATGTGAATGGGTTGGGGCACCCCATAAAAAGAAGGAAGGTTTTATCTTTTCTTAAACTTAAGAAATATGATATTGTGTTTCTTCAAGAAACGCATCTTTCCCCGCAGGAAGCTGAAATATTTGGGAAGATATGGGGTGGACATGTTTTCTTTAGTGCTGGCTCAAGTAAGAGCAGGGGAGCCATCACATTAATCTGTTTGAGATTTGTAGATGCTTACTTATCAAAGATAAATTAGGAAGAGTCATTATTGTTTTAGCAGAAATTCAGGGGCAAAGGTTGATTTTGGCTAATATTTACGCACCTAACGATGATGGTCGGGGCTTTTTTATAGATCTTGAAGGGATGTTTCAAGCTGCTGGCACCCCTCATGATATAATACTGGGAGGAGACTTTAATCTTTTGATGGACTCAGTCCTTGATCACAGTGAAGCAAAAGTGTGTATGCCCCCTAGAGCAACAGTAACGCTTCACAGGATGTGTAAAAATCTTGGTCTTACAGATATTTGGAGACTTTTGAAACAATCCGGTAGGGACTATACATTTTTTCATCAGTCCATAAGATTTATTCTAGAATAGATTTTTTTTTTTTATATCTAAGTCCCTCATTTCATCTTCTGCTGATTGCTCAGTTGGAAACATCTTAGTCTCAGATCACACCCTGGTGAGTTTAGAGGTGTTGCCACATACAGAGAAAAAGAAATCATATAGTTGGCACTTTAATGAATCCCTTTAGCAAAATCCTGAATTTCAACAAATGTTAAAGGCTGAAATCAATGTTTATATTGAGACCAACTGGTCCTTCGTATCCTCTGTGGGTGTGGCTTGGGAGGCACTTAAGGCGGTTCTTAGGGGTCGGATCATACAGTATACCTCATTCATCAAAAAATCCAAAGCACGAGAACTCATGGAGTTGGAAGGGAATTTTAAAAGTGCAGAGGCAGAGCTGAAGTGCCGAATGTCATCTGATGGCCTCAGAGAATTGACCCAATTGAAATACAGATATAATAATATTTTGTTGCGGAAGGTGGAGTTTTGGCTATTTAGGGCAAGACAGTCATACTTTGAGTTGGGGGACAAAGCAGGAACATTTCTGGCTAGATATCTAAAGAAGAGAGAGTCTTTTTCTACCATTAAAAACTGGTGGTGAAATATTTACCTCGGCCATTGATATTAATAATGCTTTTTAGAGGAGTACAGTGACGCCATGCGAAGGGCAGACGTATGAGAGACAGCTCTGTGCACTTTGCTAATTTGTTTTATTATTTTCATGATATAATCTGGTGAAATTCGATACACCCAGTTACACATTTACTGTTTGAGGTTAACATGGCAAAGAAGTCATTATCCTTGGGCTCTGGAGATAGTAAAAGACACTTACGGGTTCAAGATGAAAGCCCAGACAGGCCTGTGGACCGGGGACTTGATTTGGATGGCGCGGCGGGGAAGGGAATCCAGCATCAACTGTCCAACATGTCGGTGATGTTGATGAAGGTACTTGCGGACTTGGAGGATCTCGCTGTAATACATCGATCGATTACGGCGATGGAAAAAAATTCTCTGAGCTAGTCACAAGAGTGACAGATGTTGAAAAAACGAATCGATTATTTGGAGTCATCAGAGAGGGAATTAGCCGCTAATCTGCCCACGACCAAAGTTGATTTGGAATGTGTTCTTGAAAAGCTTGAAGATCTTGAGAATAGAAGCTGCAGGAATAACATTCGAATTGTTGGAATTCCTGAGAATGAGGAGGGCAGAGATATGGTGAAATTCCTAGACGAGCTTTTCCTGAGTCTGCTCGACATAACAGGCCACAAGCTGGAAATCGAGCGAACTCACAGAGTCCCAGCTCACAGATCTGCTGAGAGAGGAAGGCCCCAATCGATTCTGGCCAAATTTTTGAGATCATCCGATAAAGATCTCGTGTTGTGCCAGGTGAGGAGCAAAGGAAAGCTTTCTTGGAAGAATTACAATATTTTCTTGTTCTCGGACTTTGTGAACTCGGCAAGAGAGAAACGCGATCAGTTTAAGGAATGCAAGAAACTCTTCCTAAACTGAAGGCTGAGCAAAAAAATGCTCTTGATTCTGAGATAATCTTGGATGAGCTTGATGAGGTAATTAAGTCCCTACCTACTGGCAAGACTCTGGGGCCAGATGGTTTTGCCGCAGAATTATTTAGATCCTATGCTACAGAACTGGCTCCATTTTTGTTAGAAGTTTATACTGAATCATTAAAGAATGGAAAGCTTCCTCCAACCATGACACAAGCCTGGATCAGTCTGATTCTTAAAAAGGACAAAGATCCAAGCGAGTGTAAAAGTTACCGTCCAATCTCCCTGATCCAACTAGATGTAAAAATGTTGTCAAAAATTTTGGCTAACCGATTAAGTAAGGTTGTGACATCTCTTATACATATAGATCAGGTGGGGTTTATTCGGGGCCGCAGCTCTTCTGATAACATCAGGCGTCTCATCAATATCATGTAGTCAGTAGCGAATGATCAGTCTCCAGTTGCTGCCATCTCACTTGACGCCGAAAAGGCGTTTGATATGGTAGAATGGGATTATCTTTTTAAGATTTTGGAAATGTATGGGTTCGGGAGAACATTTATTAGTTGGATTAAGTTACTTTATAAACACCCTGTAGCAGCGGTACAAACAAATGGATTAATTTCAGATTATTTTACTCTGAATAGGGGCACTCGGCAGGGTTTCCCTCTTTCCCCATTATTGTTCTTTCTTGCCCTGGAACCATTAGCAGCCGCAATAAGAAAGGAGGATAATTTTCCAGAGGTGATTGTGGGAGGTGTGGCGCATAAGCTTCTGCTTTACGCAGATGATATTTTATTATTCATCTCCGACCACACTAGATATATGCCTTTCCTCCAAAGAATTATTAATTCCTTTTCCAAGTTCTCTGGATACAAAGTCAATTTGTCTAAATCCGAAGCTTTGTCTTTGACAGCGTACTGTCCAGTAACGGCCTTCCAGCCGGGCGCCTTCCAGTGGCCCAAACAGGGCATTAAGTATTTGGGAATTTTATTCCCAGCAAAATTGTGTGATTTAGTTAGAGTTAATTTTGATCCCTTAATAAAAAGGTTTTCGAAAGGTTTTTTTTTTTGTGGACAGGGGGGCTTCATTACATTTATCTATGATTGGGAAGGTTAATGTTATTCAAATTAATCGTATTCCAAAATTCATCTACCTGTTACAATCTCTCCCTGTAGATGTCCCCCTCTCTTATTTCAAGCAATTTGATAGCATAGTGAAGTCCTTCATTTGGAATGGTAAACGTCCCAGATTACATTTCAACAAATTACATAGGCCGATTGACAAAGGTGGGCTAGGCCTACCCAAGATTTTTTTTTTTATTATTATGCATTTGGTCTCAGACATTTGGCTTATTGGTTGCTTCCACCTGAGAGAGCCCCTCCTTGGTTTTGTATTGAACAGGAAGTTCTTGCCCCTATTTTGCCATTGCAAAGCCTTTCTATTAAACTAACTGGAGCAGTTAAGTCACACCCCGTTATCTGTCTTTTGCACTCGGTATGGACAAAAGTGTCCAGAGTTTTTAATTTGGACATTTATTTAAATGTTGCCTCGAGCATATGGATGAACCCAAAATTTTTTATTAATAAGTCCCCTTTCTGTTAGTCAGAGTGGATTGTGAGGGAGGTTAATACGCTCAGTGACCTATATGAGAATGGTGTTGAGATATTTTGAAAATTTGGTTCAACATTTTAGTGTTCCCAGATCTCAGTTCTTTGGGTATTTACAGCTGTGCCACCTGCTCTGTTCTGTTTTTGGGAGTAGCATGCACCCCCTAAAGTGGCAGATACTCTGGAAGTGGTGATTACTGCCTTTGGAAAAGGTCATTATTATTCCCTGTTAATTCAGAGTCTGGGGAATGGAGCTTTAACTTCTATCAAGAGATTATGGGAGAAAGATTTAAACTTGTATTTGAGGAGGGAGTGTGGGCTAGGATTCTAAAAAACATCGTCTACATCTACAGATGCAAGGGTTTGTTGCAATTTAAGATTTTATGTTGATTCTACTGGACCCCCTGTAGATTGTATAGACTTTGTCTCAAAGATACACCCACTGCTGGTGATGCCAATCAGAAGATGGGGACACAACCCATGTTTTTTGGGGGTGTGTAAAGATTCAAGAATTTTGGTTGAGGGTTCAGAATTTTATTTGTGATGTGTTGGCTGCTTGGGTTTCATTTTGCCCCAGGCTCTGTGTTCTAGGCGGTGGGATGGTCATTGATGTAGGGGATGGGTTCATGAAGAGTTGGGTCCTGGCTGGTGTCATGATCGGAAGGTAGGTCATCCTTAGGGGATGGAAATCAGCTGGAGCGCCCTAGTTTCTGGAGTGGTGTGTGGAGTTGGGCAGGGTGGCGGCTTTTGAGGGGATTGTTTGATTTGTCATTGGAATCAATACATTTTTTTTACTTTTTATGGAAAGTAAAGCATTAAGTTACATTTGCGTTACTTTTTTCTTACAGCCACTTTCTCTTCTGCTATGCCGCTATGCATTCCATTCAAATAAGCCGCATTGCATACAAGATACTAGGGCTGCCAATTGGGCAGAAAAATTGAATTCAAATTTGTATCTTAAATATTTTCATAATTCAAACAATATTCTAATTTTAAAGTCAGCTGATTTTTAAAGTGACGTTGTTTCCTTAGTCCACAAGAGGGCTCATTAAATACATAAACCATACAACACTGTTATATTATTGCAAAGAACATTCTTGGCTGTAAAAAAAAGAGCATTGAATTTTCAGCTAATGTGCATAAAATAAATAAATAAAAAGTTTTGTCGGTCCATATTTTCAAATGCTAAGTCAAAAGTAAAATGAGCGAGATAAACGCTTTAATAGGCAGTCAACACGGTGTTAACACTGGCACTGATGCCACAGTATACTACCCCAGACTTAAGCTTCATAATAACAGCAAAATACCACATTGTTTTTATTCAGTACAGTTGTATGTAGGGTAGCAGTATTACCAGATAGCAGTGGTTTTCGGATGAACTCGGTGGTGAAGCGGCTCAGACTATGAGCACAGGCCAGGGGCTGTTCAAACAGACACATTTCCAAGTTGAACATCTTCCCTGACAAAGCATTTAAAAAACTGCTTAATCTGAGAAACGCTTATAACAGAGTAAGATGCAATGGCCAAGTACCTCCACCTACTGTAAGGGGCTGTTCACACCGAACGCTTTTGCAACCATCCATTTGTTTTTCTATGTAAACTGCGATAGACAAACATCTTTGTTTAATTTTGTTTTTGTTCATTCAGCGTCTCATGCAGGAGCGCTGTTTTTTAGATGCTGTGTCTAATTAAAAAGAACTTTAAAAAGCATCTTGAGACACCTGCTTTCTGTTAAACTGTATTTGTTGCACTGTGTCTAGCCTTTTTTAGCACAAGAATCTGATCGATCCGAAATTAAAATTCGAATGCACAGTTTTAGCATTCAAATGTGCATTTTTTTTCTTAAATTCAAAGAATATTCACATTTTTATTTAAAAGCCCTATAAGAGACATTACAGGTCATGCTAGCTACTGTACAACACTCATGTCAAAACAACATACTAAACCAGCTGATATTTAGAAAGTAGGTCAGTAGGTCTTCAAGTCATATTTATAATAAAGAATCAATAACATGAATGTGCATGATTTGTTTTTCCATCTATATGCCAGTCAATATGAATAATGAAGAATAACCACTGTCTTACCTAAAGCAGCAAAGTCCAGCACTTGAACCTGCATCATATATGTCATCATATCCGGTGCCCATCGATAATGTCAGAGTCAACTTAAGATGTTTTTCAAAAGTCAGGATAAAATTCAGTGGGGAATGCCAACCTAACATGTTCAAGGAATGTGTCTGATAATAAAATAATATTTTTCACTTAAGTCATCTCAGTGCACGCTTGTTTTGAGTTGATTCATGATGCATACAGATGCCACTGCTTGATTGCATACAACTTCAAAGGCGCATGTTGATACAACTTGAATGGAATCATTTTTAATGCTAACAAAATGTAATAAAAACAGTTTGTTTCACGAATCAAACTACTTGTTTATTATAAAACAAAAATGTATAATCTTTTTAGAAACTAAGACGTTTTCTCTGTGTACACAAACAATGTAGAACATTGCTAGCAGCCTCTGATCCAGAGTCAGCTTTCTCATCCCATTTTCTTAGTTGCAGGTAGCTGTAACAGAGCAGTTCGGCTGCACTTCATTTCACCCTGTATTTCACGCCGTGGCCAGTGGAAGGCTAGTCTTATAAACCCATCTGCCTAAATGTGTTTACTGATTTTTTTAATGCAGTGTGTATTTACACACGAATCAATCACGTTTCACTTAACTGAATGTTGAATGTTAAATGCTTTAAAGTGGAGCAGTTTGGATGCAAACTGATCCTAGAGCAGAGGTTATGGCAGCTTTAAAACAAAGAAATTCAAATGCACAAAAAGTAAGGGTCAATCCACATTTTATGTAACTATAATCATGCTGTGGCCACGGGGAGAATTCTCCCGGCTTATGCATGTGCTATATTATACCACGAAAATGTGTGTTTACACAATTTTAAATGCAGCGTACATGAATCAATCACAAAAAACTAAGTTTCACTTACCACTTTCACTTATGAGGAGACATTTTTTAATTCTCAGTTTGATTGTCATGACAAAGGCAAAGTTTTGACAGCTGCACATGCTAGCTCTAGCATACAACAAATCAACCACCTCAAATGATGAGTACAACTGGATTCCACTGAAGCACTCAGATTTACATTCCTATACATTCCCCCTCATGCCACTCTGACCCGTCGAGGCATGAAGTCCACAAGACCTCTGAAGGTGTCCTGTGGTATCTGGCACCAAGATGTTATGAGCAGATCCTTTAAGTCCTGTAAGTTGTGAGGTGGGGGCCTCCATGTTAGTCCAGCACATCCCATAGATGCTCAATCGGATTGAGACCAAGTCAACACCTTGAACTCTTTGTCATGTTCCTCAACCCATTCCTGAACAATTTTTGCAGTGTGGCAGGGTGCATTATACTGCTGAAAGAGGCCACTGCCATCAGGGAATACCGTTGCCATGAAGGGGTGTACGTGGTCTTCAACAATCTGTAGGTAGTTGGTTTGTGTCAAAGTAATATCCACATGAATTCCAGGACCCAAAGTTTCCTGGCAGAACATTGCCCAGAGCATCACACTGCCTCTGCCGCCCTGCCTTCAGTGCATCCTGCTGCCATCTCTCACCCAGGTAAACAATGCACACGCACCCAGCCATCCACATGATCTAAAAGAAAACATGGTTCATCAGACCCGGCCACCTTCTTCTATTGTTCCATTGTCCGGTTCTGATACTCACGTGCCAATTGTAGGCACATTTGGCGGTGGACAGGGGCACTCTGACCGGTCTGCGGCTACACAGCCCCATACGCAGCAAGCTGTGATGCACTGTGTGTTCTGACACCTTTCTATCACTATCACTATTCAACACATGAAATTCAAGAATGGACTGTTCACTTGCTGCCTAATATATCCCACCCCTTGACAAGTGCCATTGTAGTGATATAATCAATGTTATTCACTTCACCTGCCAGTGGTTTTAATGTTGTGGCTGATCAGTGTAAATCTCAAGGTGGGCTAAAAGAAGACTGGTTGTGCTCTGCCAATCGCTGATAAGCATGGCTCATACTTTCTAGAACTACAATACCTATCATGTGAACACATACTACAACTTCATTGTCTATGAATCTATGGTAGGCAAGCCTCACACTCTCTAGAGCTACAGTGCCCATCATGCATGTCTCCTCCATGAAGTTTGCACACTTTTTTCTCGCAATACAGGAAAAGGAGAGGTGTACAAAAGAAACACGCTACTTTATTTAAAAAGTAACTCCAATATTATGGTCTAAAAAATACTGTTACTTTACCCGAAAAAAATATTCTGATTACATAACGTGCATTACTTGAAACACGTTATCCTCAACACTGACTATTTCATTTTTGACTACACATGTGCTGTGTATTCCAGCAAAATAGCTCTCTAATTGATCTACATAAAACATTGCAAATACTTGTAGACAGAATCTACTTCATGAAAAGTTTGAATTTGTTTGTTAAACATCTGTTATCACCTATTTCAATATTATGTGTAAATTATTATTTTTTTATATGGTTAAAATGACTTAAAATGTTTGTATTTCAAGCCCTGGGATCTGGAAGGTGGTCACACGGTACGAAAACACTCCACAGATAAAGTTTACTGCACACTTTGAAGTCAAAAATAATGGTAAGATGTGTGTCAACAAAACAGTATGTTGTATAAGAATTAGATAACTTGAGAAAAAAGAAAATACCCCTATATATTTGTTTTTGTGTGTCTTATTGTTTGGTTTGGTTTGTAGTGATCCCAACATTTGAAGTCACATTAACGCCTGGTCAATCATTCTTCTATGAACGTGATGAGAGTCTGATAGTCGACATTACTGCAAAGTAAGAGAAAATATATTATACTACATTGTATTCAAATTTAATACAAATAATAAATAATATCTGTGGACACAGTAAGTTATACTTCAAAACTCTTTAAACGTATCCTGGCTTTCCTGCATATTAGAGAAGAAGATTTTGTAGTATTAATATGTTAAAGATTAGAACTGTTCAATTACTTTAATCTTTTCTGTTATTTATTTTGTGGATTCATTTGTTAAAGAAATGCTCATTTACACTGGCCAATCAACAGTCATTTAGAAATTGTACTTGTTTTTTTAACTACGTGTCTGGACAAAAGCTACACAGACGTGCATTTGTGGTGTATGGTGTGATGGAAGAAACTAGGAAAACCAGTATTTCTGCCTCTCTACAAAGGGTTCTGTGAGAAAAGTAACAGCTTTGTTAATCAACAGGTCAATGTTTTATATGTAAATATCACAGCAGTTGCGCTAACTTAAATTTTTCTGCACATTTTAAAAACATTGACAGATAATTCCAAATGATGTCCGTCATTTTGACTGGTAAAATACACCGATCAGCCAAAACATTAAAACCACCTGTCTAATATTGTGTAGGTCCCCCTCGTGCTGCCAAAACAGCGCCAACCCACATCTCAGAATAGCATTCTGAGATGCTATTCTTCTCACCACAATTGTACAGAGCGGTTATCTGAGTTACTGAAGACTTTGTCAGTTTGAACCAGTCTGGCCATTCTCTGTTGACCTCTCTCATCAACAATGCATTTCTGTCCACATAACTGACCCTCACTGGATATTTTTTTGATTTTGGCACCATTCGGAGTAAATATTAGAGACTGTTGTGTGTGAAAATCCCAGAAATACTCAAACCAGCCCATCTGGCACCAACAATCATGCCACAGTCCAAATAATTGAGATCACATTTTTTCCCCATTCTGATGGTTGATGTGAACATTAACTGAATCTCCTGCCTGTATTTGCATGATTTTATGCACTGCACTGCTGCCACATGATTGGCTGATTAGATAATCGCATGGATGATTGTTGTTGCCAGACAGGCTGGTTTGAGTATTTCTGTAGCTGCTGATCTCCTGGGATTTTCACACACAACAGTCTCTAGAATGTACTCTGAATGGTGCCAAAAACAAAAAACATCCAGTGAGCAGCAGTTCTGTGGACGGAAACGCCTTGTTGATGAGAGAGGTCAACAGAGAATGGCCAGACTGGTTCAAACTGACCAAGTCTACGGTAACTCAGATAACTGCTCTGTACAATTGTGGTGAGAAGAATAGCATCTCAGAATGCTATTCTGAGATGCGGGTTGATGCTGTTTTGGTGGCACGAGGAGGACCTACACAATATAAGGCAGCTGGTTTTAATGTTGTGGCTGATCGTGTATAAGAAAACCATTTAAACAATAGCACATACATTTTCATTTAATCTTTATTGTATGTGTTATTTACATGGTGAAAAAGTTTCTTAATAGTTTTCAGGGCACATCACAAGAATTTTGGATTGTACTGTATGTGTAAATGAAAAATGTAAATGTCAGCATGACTTTGCAGTGCAATTCCAACATACATGCTTTGTAAAAGCAAAGTACTTCGTATTCACTTTATTTACAGTTCTGTGTGATTTCAAATATATTTCAAACTGTATTTGCATGCACATAGACTGAGGAATTTTCCTTCTACATATGGAATAAGCACAACTGAAATCATGTGATCTACGTGTATTCTGCATGCAGGCTGATTTCTAAGTGAAATCAGAAAGAGTAGGTCGACTTTTCTTCTGCAAAAATCGGTATACGCTGACCGAAATACCTAAACACTGCCCCCAGTGGCCAAAGCAGTAAGTATTGTAGGGCGTATGGGTACACGTGAGCTCCATTTATGTCCAGTAGAGGTCACAAAAGCTAGTTGTGAATCGAGTTGTTTTTAGTTTACCGGAAGTTATACAGTGAATAGGAATGCATATTTTATGGATTCTACCCCCCATCCCAAACTCAAACTTAAACCTAACCATTAGTGGAGTAAAAATGTACTGTTAGAGGAAAAGTGCAACCTCCTCTGTCATTGATTATGCAAACGTGGTTACTTCCTGGTTTCAATGAGGATACAAACCTGGGTCTCTCAAGTTGCTGATGCAACGCAATGCTGGTAGAGCCACGAGGGAAGGTAAACACACTGAAACCGATGCAAAATTGTCTGATGAGAAATGCCGCATGTCAGCAAGTCACCGATCCTAGGGTACCAGAACTTTCAGAAACAATATGCCGACTTCACGTGTGATCATGTTGCGGCACAAATCAAACACAATGACTATAGTGCCAGGAAAGTGTGCTTAAACCTGTACTTAGATATTAAACTGTACATCCTGCAAGTTGGGATCACTTGGATTTGGTTTAAATATATTTCTCCCTTCAACAAATCATAAAACAGTAATGCATGGAATAGCCTTCATCTCTCTAAAACAATAGACTTTTGGAGAAAATAGAATTTCAGGAGAAATGTGTTTCTTTTTGCCTATTTTTAAAACCAAAATTTGACTTGAAAGTGTAAAGCAACTTGTAAGAACTCAATACCTCAGCAAATGGGGAAAAACTCAATGTATTGTGATTTCCGCATGGTAGTGCAACCTTTTTCAATTGTTCTAATAATAAGAAAATTTTCTTGAGTACCAAATTAGCACTTTAGAGTGCTTTTGTAAGGAATAGGTGACACAGTATATGTTTGCCATCACGGGTAAAGAAAAAATGTAATGAATTCCACTTAAAACATTTATTTCAAACCGTAATAATATTGGCAATTGACGATTTTTACAGTATTTATGATCAATTTAATGCATCCTTGGTGAAAGGAAGCATACGTTTCTTACAAGAAAAAAATGTCTGTTCTAAAAATGGAAGCATATACAGGTGCATCTCAATAAATTAGAATGTCGTGGAAAATTTCATTTATTTCAGTAATTCAACTCAAATTGTGAAACTCGTGTATTAAATAAATTCAATGCACACAGACTGAAGTAGTTTAAGTCTTTGGTTCTTTTAATTGTGATGATTTTGGCTCACATTTAACAAAAACCCACCAAATCACTATCTCAAAAAATTAGAATACATCATAAGACCAATAAAAAAAACATTTTTAGCGAATTGTTGGCCTTCTGGAAAGTATGTTCATTTACTGTATATGTACTCAATACTTGGTAGGGGCTCCTTTTGCTTTAATTACTGCCTCAATTCGGCGTGGCATGGAGGTGATCAGTTTGTGGCACTGCTGAGGTGGTATGGAAGCCCAGGTTTCTTTGACAGTGGCCTTCAGCTCATCTGCATTTTTTGGTCTCTTGTTTCTCATTTTCCTCTTGACAATACCCCATAGATTCTCTATGGGGTTCAGGTCTGGTGAGTTTGCTGGCCAGTCAAGCACACTAACACCATGGTCATTTAACCAACTTTTGGTGCTTTTGGCAGTGTGGGCAGGTGCCAAATCCTGCTGGAAAATGAAATCAGCATCTTTAAAAAGCTGGTCAGCAGAAGGAAGCATGAAGTGCTCCAAAATTTCTTGGTAAACGGGTGCAGTGACTTTGGTTTTCAAAAAACACAATGGACCAACACCAGCAGATGACATTGCACCCCAAATCATCACAGACTGTGGAAACTTAACACTGGACTTCAAGCAACTTGGGCTATGAGCTTCTCCACCCTTCCTCCAGACTCTAGGACCTTGGTTTCCAAATGAAATACAAAACTTGCTCTCATCTGAAAAGAGGACTTTGGACCACTGGGCAACAGTCCAGTTCTTCTTCTCCTTAGCCCAGGTAAGACGCATCTGATGTTGTCTGTGGTTCAGGAGTGGCTTAACAAGAGGAATATGACAACTGTAGCCAAATTCCTTAACACGTCTGTGTGTGGTGGCTCTTGATGCCTTGACCCCAGCCTCAGTCCATTCCTTGTGAAGTTCACCCAAATTCTTGAATCGATTTTGCTTGACAATCCTCATAAGGCTGCGGTTCTCTCGGTTGGTTGTGCATCTTTTTCTTCCACACTTTTTCCTTCCACTTAACTTTCTGTTAACATGCTTGGATACAGCACTCTGTGAACAGCCAGCTTCTTTGGCAATGAATGTTTGTGGCTTACCCTCCTTGTGAAGGGTGTCAATGATTGTCTTCTGGACAACTGTCAGATCAGCAGATTGTGTAGCCTAGTGAACCAAACTGAGAGACCATTTTGAAGGCTCAGGAAACCTTTGCAGGTGTTTTGAGTTGATTAGCTGATTGGCATATCACCATATTCTAATTTTTTGAGATAGTGAATTGGTGGGTTTTTGTTAAATGTGAGCCAAAATCATCACAATTAAAAGAACCAAAGACTTAAACTACTTCAGTCTGTGTGCATTGAATTTATTTAATACACAAGTTTCACAATTTGAGTTTAATTACTGAAATAAATGAACTTTTGCACGACATTCTAATTTATTGAGATGCACCTGTATATACTATATAAAATATGATTTTCATAAAGTAACTTGTAATGTAATTACTTGAGTAGTTTTTTGGCAAACTACTTATTTACGCATCTATTTGGATCACATGCAGAGCTTTAGATGCTCCGAGCAGCTCTTTGTCTGCTTTGGTGGACAGCAGAAAGGAAGCGCTGTCTCCAAACAAAAATCGCCCACTGGGTCATTGACGCCATCACGATGGCATATCAGGCTCAGGACGTGCCACCCCCTGTGGGGTTAAGAGCCCACTCTACCAGGAGTGTGGCGGCCTCCTGGGCCCTGGCCAGTGGTGCCTCTTTGGCAGACATCTGCAGAGCAGCGGGCTGGGCAGCACCCAACACCTTTGCGAGGTTCTACAATCTCTGGGTTGAGCCAGTCTTGTCTCGAGTATTGGCAGGCAAGAGCAGGTAAGTTCCAGGACAACTGGCCAAGTGTACCGCTTGCGCATAGCTCCTTTCCCCTCCCTTGAGGGGAAGACGTGCGCTCTTGACTCCCAGTAGTGTTCACAGACTGTGATCCCTGGATGACTTTCCTCCTTAGCCCTGTGGCAGTCAAGTTTGCGGAGAAACTCAGTAAGTGCACTATTGAGGCCCTGTACTGAGGTAGGTGCTCCGCATGTAGTTCCCCTGAAGGCAACCCCATGTGATATTTTCCGCACAAACGTTTCCCTGTCGGTAAACTGCGTCTTCCTTGGGCAGGGGCACCTCTGCTCCTGGTCACCATGCTTTGTAGAAACTCCTCCCCCTTAAGGTAGGACCTACCATGGGACCTCTCCACATGACATACTTCCGACAAGGCTCGGTAAAGACCATTTGACGTATTTCCACTGGTCTCCGTGGTGTCTTCCCCTTGGGTGTGACACCCCCCCCCCCCCCGACGTAGACACTTAGGGCTCCAAGTCAGTTAACATGCTTTCTGGATCTATGCTGACCTGCCAATATCAACTTTTCAGATCTAACATACTGAATATAGTAGCTCCATGGAATAATACTAGAATCTCCTGGATTTGGGGCATCGGATAACTATCCAATTGAGTCTTGGCATTCAGTCCTCTGTAGTCCACACAAAATCTTGTACTACCATCCTTTTTAGGTACAAGCATTACTGGGGCAGTCAATGAGGCACTGACTGACATATTATGCCCTTATCCAGCATATCTTTGACCTCCTTCTCAATTAATTGCCATTTATCCAATGACACTCGGTAGAGTTTCTTCTTCACCAAGATTTCATCCGTGGTAACAATTCTATGTTTGATTACCTCAGTATGTCCAATGTTCTGTGTGCAAACTGTTGGCCATTCTCTCATCACCTCCTCCAGCAAGGACTTATATTCTACCATTGTATCAGCTCTTTGTACTACTTCCTGAATTTGTCAGAATTTCTGAAGCTTTTTTGATGGACAGAAGTGCAAGGTAGGAATGGAGATGGTTGATAGATGCAGGGTCAGTGTGCATCAGAGGAAACACTCTACCTTCTCCATCAATTTCAGATGGAAAAATCAATTTCAGATGGAAAAATGTAGCTGGGTTTACCAAAGTCGATAACAATGCCAACAGACAGTAGGAAATCCATGCATAATATGCCAGGTACAGAAAGGTCTTCGTCTCGCATGACATAGAGACACAGTTTGTGCTTCTGTCCCTGTAGCTCAGCCTCCCAATTTGAAACACCCAGAGCTTCCTGAACTTGACCATTTGCCAGAATGAAGGTCTGATCTTCACAAGGCTCCCATGTTTCTTTTTTTTAAATCTGTTCCACCATCTGTCTTGAATTAATGAGAGTGTTCTTCCAGTGTCCACCATGGCATGCAAATAACGTCCATGAATTAGAATGGGTAACGTAACTGTTCTCAGTTCTGGTTTAACGATTTTTGGTACTGTTTGCACCACATGTGTACTTACATAAGAAGGTTGACGAACAGAGCCACGTGGCATTTGGGTCTTCCTTTTTTGTGCTTCGCTATTGGCTCGATTCCAAAAATGCTTGACTTCTGAAACGTCTCGCTCAATTTGTGTACCAACATTCCCTATTTCACTCACATCTTTCATAGTGATTAAACTAGCCAGTTTCTGATTGCAGTTTCTTAAAATAGCTTGCAAAATGTCCTTCTCTTGCATGTTACTCTCCATCTTAAGCATAAAGCTCTATATTAGAAAGCAAAGTCTTGAATTCTTTCTTGAGGACCTTGTTTTCTTTCAGTGAGCCTCCTTTCCACTTCTGCTTCATAGTCCTCACTTGAGCACAAGTGAACGAGCACAAGAATATTCACTTAAATTGACTCCATGTCTAAAAAAATGTTCTCTCAGTCATCCACCAGGCTTTTGCTATTTCTGACAAAACTGAGGTCAAAGAAGCTAATATTTCTTGGTCAGTGAGTGGCCAAATTACCAAATACTCCTCACATCGTTTCACAAAGGAAACAGGATCATCTTCTTGTTCACCAAACTGAGGAAATTCCACTCTAACAGGGGGTTTATTATTTACAGTTAGAGTACCATCTGTAACTAGTAGCAGGCAATCAACCATAGATTTTCCCAAATCTTGAATGTTCAGTTCAAAAATTTTCCTGACCCTTTCACATTCTTTTTGAACACAATATCTGGATCTTTCTTCACTTACTTTGGATCTTTGCTCACTCCATTCTTGTAGAGCATTCTTTCATCTTTTCCACGCATCCATCCAGCTGTTTTCTAATTGCCTCCACTCTCTTGTCAACACTATCTTTCAATTGTGTGAATTGATCAGCAAGTTTTTTCAGCATGGCATGAGTAGACTTCCATTAAAGCAGGAAGCACCCTCACCGGCTCCGGCAGTTCCCAACGTTTCTGGGCATTCAGAGGCTCGTATCCCTCCTCCAACCCCGTATTCAAGGTAAGGCGGGATCCTGTAGCGCATTCCTTTCACAATGTTCCCTGTTCTTCACGTTACAGCCCTCTGCTTTCCCGTTGGAGACTACGATGGTGGCGTGTGTGATCACACTCCTCACCGGAAGGGCTGGTGAATGGGGGACTGCCATGTGGGACAAAAGACATCCTTGTTGCGACTCTTTTCATGCTTTCTCCACGGAGCTCCGCCGAGTTTTTGATCGCTCGGCTCAAGGTCGGGAGTCTTATCCGGACTGTCTCAAGGAGATTGATGAGTCTCAGATTATGCGATCGAGTTTCGCACCCTGGCTGCTTCTTGTGAGTAGAACAACCACGGCATGTGGGACCGGTTTCGGCATGGGCTTTCCGACGACATCCAGGACGAAATCTATCCTTTGGATCTGCCCCCACGCTTTGATGATTTGGTGGAGCTGGCTATCTGAGTAGATCAACGCCTGGCCCAATGCCGTTACCACTGGTGATGCCACTCTGCACCTCCTCGGGCAGATGCCTTTCCCTCTGTTCCACTACTTCGGACCATTCATCTGTAGGAAGGGGGCTACTGGTGAGCGCAACACCCCTCAGACTTCGTACACTTCTTCCGGATCAGCTGCAGTATGGATCTACCTGTCACATGGTCTCAGCCCTGGTGGATTCCGGAGCCAAAGGGACATTTTTGGACATTGACTTGGCTTCCAAATGGCGGCCTCCCATGGTCCAGTTGGATAAACCTACCACCATCCACACCCTCAGTGGCACGCCCCTGTCCGTCATCACCCAGTCCACCAAGCCAGTCACTTTCGTCTCTGGAAATCATATGGAGCAGTTGACCTTTTACCTGATCCAATCTCCATCGGCACCAGTAGTGTTGGGGCATCCTTGATTGGTAACGCACAACCCACACATAGACCGGTCAACCAACACTGTTCTTTTGCTTCGAGTCTTACTGTTTGTCGCACTGTCTTAATTCTGATGTCTCCCCTTTCCAGTCTTGTGTTTCATTGCAGGATGAACCAGCAGATTTATCTGCAGTACCGTTGACATACCATGACTTGAGCTTGGTGTTCAGCCGGTCCCGTGCTTCGACCCTTCCTCCTCATCACCCGTACGACTGTGCAATTGAATTACTTCCTGGCACCTCACCTCCTCAGGGACGACTGTATTTGCTCTCGGCTCCTAAGAGAGAGGCCATGAACAGGTATATCAATGATTCTCTGGCAGCCGGTCTCATCCGCCCTTCCTGTAAGGGGTGGGGTTCTTCGTGGAGAAGAAGGGTGACTCACTTAGACCCTGTATAGATTATTGGGGGCTGAATGACATCATGTTGAAGAATCGCTATCCTTTGCCGTTGATGTCCTCAGCTTTTGAACTCATGCAAGGAGCGTCCATCTTTATGAAGTTGGACCTACGCAATGCTTATTACCTTGTCCAAATTAGGAAGGGGGATGAGTGGAAGATGGTTTTTAACACCCATAGGGGGCACTTTGTATATATGGTTATGCCTCTTGGATTGGTCAACACCCCCGCCATCTTTCAGGGACTTGTAAATGACGTGCTTAGAGAAATGTCTCTGGGGGTAGAAATGGGGTACTGTCACGGCTCCGGTGAGTTTGTCGATTTATTCTGTGTTTTTTGTTATTTTCTCTCCCTAATGTTTCACAGGCAAAGCCATCATGCAAGATCAGTGTTTCCATGGGAACATTGATTGTTCCCAGGGGAATGCTGATCATGTCAGTAATTAGTGTGCTAGTAACACCTGGTTTTCCTCTAATTCATTTCCTACTTAAACCCTTTGTGTTCTCAGTATCCTTGCTAGATTGTTGTTTGATGTGAAGTAACTTACCTCACTCTCTCCGCCTAGTTGGTCCTTACTCGTGTATCTGTTTGGTTGCCCATCTCTGCCTGCATGTCGAGAGTGTGATTACCTTCCAGCTTGCTGTACGCTTGTTCTCTGCTCATGAATCTTCAATGGAGGATTCGCCATCTCTGCCCACGTGTTGGGAAAGTGATTGCCTTCCAATCTGCTGGCCATTGTTCTCTGCACCTCACTACGGTTCTATGGAGGATTCCTACGAATCTGCTCCTGACTTCCACAATACACACACTTGTCTACGACACACTCTCTATGGATCTCCCAGGATACCTCCCAGGATACCATGCCATGTGGTAGGTAGGATGGTATCCAGTGGAACGGTGGAGGTCTCAACTTCGAAACTTTTTTGTGAGGTTCAGGGGGTTCATGTTTGTTGCCCTTTGGGTCAGTATTATCAGGTTCAGTTCCAGTTCTTGCATTATAGTTTTTTTAAATAGCTAACATACTTTTGTCCAATCTGTAGTCACATTTTTAAAACTCTAAACATAATTAGCACAAAATCCGTCTGTTGTGTACCATACCATTAACACAATTCATGCTGTTTTCACAGAATATGCAATTCCACCAGTCAATTAATTAAATGCATGCCAGAAATTAAGACCTAATGTTCCAAACCTTACTGTAAATATAGTATAAAGCCTCTACTTCTGCAACAACAGCAGCTCAAAACTATATTGAAACAGCTGATAAGCATTTTTGAATGAACAGATCACTGAAACATTGAGAAATAGCTGATTTACTGTTTTATTTTTACACATTTGGAACCAAAGGCCATGCATGTTGGATTCTTTGTTGATCACTGGCAGCAATTTCATGTTGTTACTGTAATACTGTAAAGCTTTTACTGTAGCAATTCTGTCACTTACTATTTATTTATTTTTTACTGTACATTCTATAAAGTAATGATGACACATTCACTTTTAGATAGTATGTTGCCAAGAATGCACACATTCGACACTCAACCAAAAATGTAGAGTGGTAAATGTACAGTAAAAGGAAACTGAATTATAAAAAACAATGGATTTCATATTGTCTATTGTATGCAGGTAGAACTGAAACATGACAAGTAATGCAATTTTTGTAATGCCATCAGCTGTTTGTATTTTGACAGTTGTTGTACAATGATTGACTATATGTTCCTGTTGGACAGAAAACGTGCTAGTGTTTTGAAAGAATGATTAGATATTGAGTTGGGATTGCCATGTTTTGATAGAGTTAGTGTATGTAGAGAAAGTTTTTTTGCATTTTGTAATGTAGAGTTGGTATTTAATGAACAAAATGTGGTTTTGAGCAGAAAATTAACTATTTGGTTAATTGTGTGATGTAGGTGTGTTGCTGTGTTTAGAGTTTAGAAAAAGTACCTTAAGTATAGGTAAACGCTTGTTAGCGATAGTAAACAAAACTGTAAGCAATGTTCTGAAAATGTGAATGAACCAAAGCACCTTGTGTTTTAACACCTAACAGGTCTGCCAGCAAGGCTTTTTTAGGGTTGAGAGTTTCAATATGCTCTCTTTGTCCTGTGGATGCTGTTAATCCTTGCAAATCCACTATTTCAATCTGAAAGGTTTTCATTGATCGAGCTAATTCTCGTGACTTTGAAAGTGTATTGCTGACAAAACATCTTAATTTGAAACTTTCCACAGTCCCACCACTGCTGTAAAGAATTATACTTGTTTTTCTGTGTCTCAAAATTGTTCCAATAAAAAGTAAAAGATTCAATAAAATTATCATTTAAAAGAGAAATATTAAAAATCCAGTAGGCACTCTTTGACTTAACAGAAGTGACAATTATTTAAAAAAAAAAAAAAAGAAATCAGAAAAACCTACTGGAACAGTTCTACTAGTTTTAAAAAGATTGAGTTGGTGCTTAAAACAATAAACTATAACTTTGGTCAGGAAAATAACTCGCAGTCTGCATTCCTTTCATGCCTTTCGTTTCCTGAATAAAATGACTAATCTCTTCCCCTTTGTAAAATACATTCTAATTACCATTTTAAGAACAAGCAGACATACCTGAACTCACAGACATATTACAATCAGAGGAATCCACACTCTCTGATACAATAAACTCCCTGTCACCATCATCATTCTTTTCCCTGTTTGTTCATTTTAGCCTGACTGGTTTTCATTCTTTTAATAGGAACTTTGAAAAACGGTTCCATTTCCAGGCTAATTTCACAGTAATCAGTTCCTGATTTTCTACATCCATCACCTGTTCTATAGATACTGTAAACTCATTCTCATTAGATGACCTTTTTTACCACATCCAAAACACTTCATTGATGCTTCAGAGGTTGCATAAACAACATAGTCAAATCCATCTAATTTAAATTTAAATACCAGGTCAATCTCATCCACACATTCTTCAGTACCATATAAACCTGTCTTCTGAAGGATACAAGATGTTTAACTAAAGGTGACTTGCACCCAAGAGGTATCTTCTTTATTGGATAAACCAGTTTCCCATAGTGTGAAAGTTCTAGTGCGAGTACTTCATCTTTTATGAATGGAGGGATATTAGAAGGACTACTAAGAGGAAGCACTGGTGTAAGCAAGCCTTTTATTACAACTCCCGCTTGAACAACATAGTTTGCTTTTTCAATAGTGTTTAGAAACGAAACAATTGCATTGTTCATTTGTGAAGCTGAAACAATATTATCATGCCCCACAACATCTTCGACTGCCAGACTACACTCTTCAACACTAACACTACAATCCACTTTCACCCCATTCCTGCATGTCAGTGTTTCAAATTTCATTTCACTAGAATTCGCCATGCTTGCTAGCATAATGCTGGTAGTAGACTTTTCTAACGAACAATAATAAACCTCAAGTCAAAATAAATAAAATTATTCACAAAAACATAAAAAGACAAACAAACAATAAAGTTAGAAAAACAAAAGCACTCAAACAAGCAGAACAAGGCTCACACTCACCACATTCCACCCACTCATTCCCGCATGCGCACAGAGAGAGAGAGAGAGAACAAGAGAGAGAGAGAGAGAGAGAAAGAGAGATTTTTTATTTTTATTTTCACACTCTTTTATTAAAAATTTTGTCAAAACAATCACCTTATGACAACAGACAAAATTCATAAAACTTCAAATTAGGTGATAAAAAAAACATTTCATTCTTCAATTAAAACTATCCAAAAAGAAAACAATCTATGATTACAAAATTAAAACGAAACTGTTCTCTTCATCAACTGTACATAAAATTTCACCAATACCCCAAAATTCATAAATAATTATCAGATTATTTGTCATTTTGTAAAAGGCAAACTCTGCTCTAATTCTAGCAGCTATAAGGGCTTTAAATGTCAACTCAGGGTCTACTGAATTTTCCCTTCTTAATTTCCGTTTTCTTGTCAACCACATTGCCAACTTTGCTTCACCCACTATAAAGTTTATCAGAGAAATTAGCTTTCTCTCTGAAGCAACATAATTGGGTCCAAATATAACATTTATTGTGCTAAACACTTCCCCAAATTTCCTAAACCATTCTCCCAAAGTCTGAAACAACCCTTTCAGTCTAAAACAGTGTAACAAAATTACAAAACAGACACTCCTTTTCCACAGTGCAATCGATGTGTGCCTCATGTTTATTTGTGGCTACCGCCCAGTGAATAACCCTCCACTGGAGATCCGCAGTGCATTTCTCTATAGGAGGCTTGTACAGGGACTTCCAGCAGCCCCTAGGGGACGAGTCTGGCCCAAATAGATCTAGCCATTTTGATTCCTTAAGCTTCTTTAAGGAGACATGATGAGACACTTTCACGTTACATACATTGCTTTCTTAAAGGTTTCCTCAAACTTTGTTAATTCTGGAGTTCTGAAATTGAGAATCGAGTCCTCCTTTGGTTGTTCCTCAATGGCAGCAAAAACCTTTAACTCCTTTAACCTTTAACTGGAAAAAAATTGATAGCCTTCATCCTCTGAACAGGGGTTAAACTGAACAAGTTTCACAGACATGTGACTAACAGAAATGGAATAATGTGTCCCTGAACAAGGGGGGGGGGGGTGTCAAAATCAAAGGTAAAAGTCAGTATCTGGTGTGGCCACCAGCTGCATTAAGTACTGCAGTGCATCTCCTCCTCATGGACTGCACCAGATTTGCCAGTTCTTGCTGTGAGTTGTTACCCCACTCTTCCACCAATGCACTTGCAAGTTCCCGGACATTTCTGGGGGAATGGCCCTAGCCCTCACCCTGCGACCCAACAGGTCCCAGACGTGCTCAATGGGATTGAGGTCCGGGCTCTTCACTGGCCATGGCAGAACACTTGACATTCCTGTCTTGCAGGAAATCACACACAGAATGAGCAGTATGGCTGGTGGCACTGTCATGCTGGAGGGTCATGTCAGGATGAGCCTGCAGGAAGGGTACTACATGAGGGAGGAGGATGTCTTCCCTGTAACACACAGCATTGAGATTGCCTGCAATGACAACAAGCTCAGTCCAATGATGCTGTGATACCCTGCCCCAGACCATGACGGACCCTCCACATCCAAATCGATCCTGCTCCAGAGTACAGGCCTCAGTGTAACGCGCATTCCTTCGACGATAAACGCGAGTCCGACCATCACCCCTGGTGAGACAAAACCGTGACTCGTCAGTGAAGAGCACTTTTTGCCAGTCCTGTCTGGTCCAGCAAAGGTGGGTTTGTGCCCATAGGTGACAATGTTGCTGGTGATGTCTGGCAAGGACCTGCCTTATGACAGGCCTACAAGCCCTCTGTCCAGCCTCTCTCAGCCTTTTGTGGACAGTCTGAGCACTTACGGAGGGATTGTGCATTCCTGGTGTAACTCGGGCAGTTGTTGTTGCCATCCTGTACCTGTCCCGCAGGTGTGATATTCGGATGTAACGATCCTGTGCAGGTGTTGTTACATGTGGTCTACCACTGCGAGAATGATCAGCTGTCCTTCCTGTCTCCCTGTAGCGCTGTCTTAGGCGTCTCAGTACAGACATTGCAATTTATTGCCCTGGCCACATCTGCAGTCCTCGTGCCTCCATGCAGCATAACTAAGGCATGTTCACGCAGATGAGCAGGGACCCTGGGAATCTTAATTTTGGTGTTTTTCAGAGTCAGTAGAAAGGTCTCCTTAGTGTCCTAAGTTTTGATAACTATGACCTTAATTGCCTACCGTCTGTAAACTGTCTTAACGACCATTCCACAGGTGCATGTTCATTAATTGTTTATGGTTCATTGAACAAGCATGGAAAACATTGTTTAAACCCTTTACAATAAAGATCTGTAAAGTTATTTGGAATTTTAAAAAATTATCTTTAAAATACAGTGTCTTGAAAAAGGGATATTTCTTGTTGGCATCAGAAACTTGTCTAAGGACTGAGGGTAAAAATGAATAAATTTCATTAAGTACCATCTTCATAAACCTGACAGACTTAATGCCTGTCAGGCAACACATCTCCTCAGGACTTATTTAGTTTTTACCAGCTCTCAGATCTGATATTTTAGTACAACCAGCTTTTGCCATTAGAGTCCTTAAGCTCTTAAGGCTTAACACCTTAGCTTCTATAAGAGGATTACTGAAAAGAGGTTCAAGTGTTATCCAATGTCCAAGATTTGAAAAGTCTCTCTCCAATTTGAAAACTGATCTTCATGCTTTTGAAACTGACTGACAGAAAGATGAAATGCCACTCAAATCCAAGTCTGTCAGCCTTATTAAAAACAACTGCTTGTCATATTTTAAAATGTCCACTTTTTGCAGCAAAGCGCAGGCTGTATCAATCCAAATAGATCCTCTAGAATATAACAGTCTCTGTGCTGCTTGGAGTCTGAGAGTCATGAGTCAGCTTTGTACATCCATGTCCACCTTCATGAACTGGCAAAAAAAGCAGTCTTTGTCCAGTGACATCCAGACCAAAAAAAAAGTCAATTAGTCTCTTTTGTATCTCACAAACAACATCATCTGGTGGATTAAGCACAGTCATTTTATGCCAGAGCATGGAAGCAGCTAAATTATTGGCAACCAAAACCCTTCCCCTGTATGATAGCTGAGGTAGCACCCAGTTCAATCCAGACAACTTGGCCGACACCTTTTCCACCATACCCTCCCAGTTCTTTCCCTGATACCCCTCTTTCCTAAATAGACACCAATGATTTTAAGCCCTTCCCTTCCACATTCAACTCCACCTGGAAGTACAGGGGGATTTCTCTCTTGCCAGTTCCTTAATTTTTCCTTACCTGACAAAGCAAAGGTGCAACTGCTAGAGAATATAGTTGCCCTGATAAAGGACATCCTTGTCTAATGCCCCTATGTATTAAAACTGGCCGACTAAGCCCACCTCCCACCTTTAACATGGCCGATGCGCTAGCATATAAAAGTTTTATCCTTGATATTAATTTTTTGCCAATTCCAAAAGCTTTAAAAGTACTGAACAAATAAGAATGTTCAACTCTATCAAAAGCCTTTTCTTAATCAATAGCAAATATACCCAAATCTTGATTATCCATATATGCTAAATCAATTACATCTCTTAAGAGAACAAGATTATCCATTATAGTTCTGTTGGGTACACAGTAGGTCTGTCTGCTTTAGTCTATTTGAAAAACACTTTGCAAGAATCTTATAATATATGCATAATAAAGCAACTGGTCTCCAGTTTTTTAAAAGACCAAGGTCACCTTTCTTAAGCAGTAAAGACAATATAGCTCTTTTACAATTGGTTGGTAATTAATTCTTTTCAAAAGAAGCTTTAAAAACCTCCAACACATCTTCTTTAAATAAGTGCCAAAAATGTTATAAAATTCTGCAGGAAGTCCAGGGGCCCGACCAACAGAAAGTTGATGAACTGCTTTTGACAATTCCTGTATTCGTAGCTCAGAATCTAATTCCTTTTGCTGTTCAGTGCTCAATTTAGGCAAATCCTTAAGTAAAAAGTCCATACTTGAGGCATCACACTTTTGCGCTCCAAACAGTTCATTATAAAAATACATTGCAAGTGTCCGCATCTCTTTTGGATCAGACATCAAAGTTCCATTAGTTCATTTCAGATGTAGCATCTGTTTTCTCTCTGATTCTTTCCTTTCTAGATTAAAAAAAGAACTAGGAGCATCCATGTCCTGCAGCGAGGAAAAACAAGCTCTGATTAAAGCTCCTTTAGCATGTTCATGAAGAAGAGAACCTAAAGCCTTCTTTTTTTTCTTTTACATTCCCACATCTGCTAAATTATTATTAATTACACTCATTTCAAGTTGTTCAATATCTATTTCAAGTTCTCTAATAGTCTTTTTAAACAAACTATTTTTATGAGCAGTATGATTTTGACAAAACATTCTTATTTGGGTTTCCCCCACCTCCCACCGTTGTATGATATCATCATATTCACTTTTCTGTTCTCTCCATTTATGCCACAATAAAACAAACTTCTCACAAAAAACTACACTACCGTTCAAAAGTTTGGGGTCACTTGCCTGAAATGTTTCTCATGATCTTAAAAACGTTTTGATCTGAAGGTGTATGCTTAAATGTTTGAAATAAGTTTTGTAGACAAAAATATAATTGTGCCAACATATTAGTTATTTAATTACAAAACTAAAATTGTATTTTAAAAAAACAAACACTTTTTTTTATAAATTGATGACTTGGACCGAATAATTAAGAAAAGCAGCCAATAAGTGCCCAACATAGATGGGAACTCCTTCAATACTGTTTAAAAAGCATCCCAGGGTGATACCTCAAGAAGTTGGTTGAGAAAATGCCAAGAGTACATTTCTGCAAAATCTAGGCAAAGGGTGACTACTTTGAAGATGCTAAAATATAATTTATTTTGGATTTTTTTTTAGTCACAACATAATTCCCATATTTCCATTTCTATTATTCCATAGTTGTGAAAAAAATGTGAATAAATAAATAAATAAAAAAATAAAGAATGAGTAAGTGACCCTAAACTTTTGAACGGTAGTGTACATCGTGCAATAATTTAACATTAAAATGGCAATAAAAACTAGGGCATTGTGATTTTTTCAAACTTATTTCAAATAAACACAAATGATGATCAGAAAAACCATTCGGAGAAATAATAGATTTTAAAACTCTATTATTCTTATTTCCACTAATATAAAACCTATCTAACCTAGCTGAAATAATATGTGCATTAGATGCTTTAAGCCAGATGTACTGTGTTGCCTTTGGAAGCTGTTCTCTCCATACAGCAAATAAATCATAATCTCTAATAATATTACTTAAAACATTTACTGAAGGAGGGCAGGGTTCCTCTCCATTTCTATCTAAAATCAAATCTAGGGTACAATTCCAGTCACCACCTAAAACTAAAAATGCATTCTTATCAAATTGCTTTAAACCATCTTGTACTTTATTAAAAAACCTAGTTCTCTCTGCTCCATTATTTAGAGTATAGATATGAATAAATATTTGGCCCATTATTTAAACTTGAACAGCTAAACTCCGTCCTCTTTCTATCTCACAAGAATATTATTTTTTTTTTCCAAATAAAATAGCAACACTGCCACTTACATTAGAGCCATGACTAAAAAAGATATTTCCTTCCCACCACATTTTCCAGTCAATTTCATTTGTCACGCCACTATGAGTTTCTTGTAAAAAGTTAATATTAATGTTCTTAGTCTGAATATATTTGAATACGATTTTATTTCTATCCTTCCCTCCATTAATATTAACTGTTCCTAATTGTAGGGAAAAGAATTAAGAACAAGAAGAAAAAGGAGAACAATCTAAGACAAGACAAAAATTCACCCCTTGTGACATTAACATGGTTTGGTTAGTCCTTTGTTTGAGCTTTTCCCTCTCCGTAAGTTTGTTACAATTTTCTTCAGTCTAAACCTTTTCATTCTACTAAGCTCATCAAAACACACAGACTTCTGTATTTTTCCCACTGAAGTCAAAAACTTGTTGATGTCTGGGAAAAACTTGTAGCACTTCAACCGTTCTGCCAAAAGTTTAATCTAAAAAAATCATTGATTTCTTTTACAGTTTGCAACTGTTCATCTCCACACTGAGAATGGATGTCTGTCATTTCAGAACTTTTATCATCATCACCTATCTCCTCCATACCATCACTAGTTCCTGCCTCCTCTATCTGCGAAAGAGAAACCTGTTCTGCACTTTTATTACCCCCACTAACAGTTTCTAGAGTACAAGTGACTTCAGAGGCTTCACATTCAACACGCGCCTCTATAACCTCACTATTATCCACCACCACTACACCTGCTGAACTTTCCACACTTTCTTGCACAACCACACCATTTATATTCTCATTTTTGGTTACATTTTGATCTTCCCCTGCATCAACCCTTTGTACCTCTGCTATTGGCACCACAGTTTCAGTTCCATTTATATTTACATTATTTTCAGTCTGCGTTTTGTGTGGACAAGCAAATTTCTTGTGTCCAATATCTCCACAAAACATTTCAGACTGCCAGTACTCGCATAAATCATATAGGATTTCTCTTCATGCTGAATGTGAAAAGAGATATCCAAAGACTGCGATTCCAAAAGTATAAACACCTGGCGTCTAAATGAAAACACGTGCTTTAACGCTTGATTTTTGCAACCTAGTGGAATAATTTTTATTCTGCTAGCAAGTTTTCCAAATCTCATCAATTCACGTTCAATATCACTGTTAGATATAAACGGCATCTTAATAAAAGTTTGCTGATCTCCTGCGTATTTCTACGGGATCAGTTAATAAGATTCCCTCTGTAGAACGCAGACTGTGAATAAATCTTCTTTGCCCATTGTTTTTTATTTATTTATTTATTTATTATTATTTTTTTGACTGAAAAAAAATTGGGAGGGTGCAACCATCTGATCCAAATTTTGAAAATGTGATCTAATTAATGCCCCTTGTGCCTTCAGATTCAGTAACTTAGTTAGAGCAGATTTTATAGCTTTAAAAGAATCAATATTATCTTGATTTCCAGTCAATTGTGCCAAATCCTGCAATTTTTACATTTGCTTTCATAGACTTTGCAATATCTTTAGTGATGTTATGAGTATATTGTTGACATTGTTTTATTTGCATTTTCCAAAAATCCCACCATTTCTGCAAGGACTGAATTTTTTTTTCCCCATTTTAAACTCTTTCCAGAATGTTTTTAAAACTTTAAAATTTACATCATTCAATACATTTAAATTAAAATGCCAATAGGCACTATTCAGCTTAATAGATTTCACAGTAATTTTACATATCACTAAACTATGATCTGAAAAACCTATTGGGGAAATAGTACAATAATTAATCATACTAAGCTGATGCTTAAAAATGTAAAATCTATCTAGCCTTGCAAGATATAACCAGTTTTCTTGAGTATGTACCCATGTGTACTGTTTTACATTATTATGGACATTTCTCCAGACATCGCATAACTCATGTCTCAATCATTTGGATAAGCCTTTTATGAGAGGGCATATGTGGCTCAATATGATTCCTATCAATATTTTTTTCTACACAATTAAAATCTCCTAAAAATAGATAATCTTTTCTTTTACACTCTTTCAATGTTGTAAACAGTGTATCTAAAAACAGCATACTTTGCTTAGGAAAAGTTGGAGCATAAACATAAATAAATACAAAAACATGAACTTCAAAGACCGCTGTAACTTTTACAACTCTTCCTTTTAAAATTTCCTCTGTTTTTACAGGACAAGGTGAAACACTTTTAGCAAATAAAATACCTACCACACTAAGGGAGGTATTATGACTTAAAACCAAAAGGCCATTCCACTCTTTAGCCCACTCCACAGCATTTTTTTCATCACTGTGTGTCTCTTGTAGAGATAAACTCAACATGAGACAACTCACCCACAGAAATGTTCAGTGAGTCATCCATGTTCTCTTCATTTTCACCAACATGAGTTTCATCATCATATTCAACCAAATCTGAAGTTTCACTGTCTGCGCTTTTAATCATATTCACACTTGGCTAATTTTCAGTACATTCCTTTGTCACTGTTTCACTCTTTCCAACATTGTCTATTTTCTTTTCATTCAATGTTCTATCCACAACTCGATTGTAAAGGGATTCTGGTTCCCTAACTGTCGGCCCAACTTCACTTGTGGATTGTCTTCTTTCGCTATTTGCATTTCTTTCACTTGAAACATCTGTTGACTCTGTATTTGTGTTATTGTCTGGGCAAGCACGAACTAAATGCCCTATTTTGCCACATATAAAACACTTCATTGAACCAGTTGTTACAAAGACAGTGTAATCAAAATCGTCAATTCTGAACTTTTAAATTCTGGTCAAGTTCAACTCTGTTGTCTTTCAGAATCATGTATGTTAACCTCCTGAAAGATACACCACGTTTCACTAACTCAGATTTGCTCCCAATTGCGATCTTCTTAACAGGAGAAACGTCCTGGTTACTTGCGTAACCTCCGTTCCCTGATGGAGGGAACGAGACGTTGTGTCAATGTAGTGACACTAGGGGTCACTCTTGGGTGCCCGAGACACCTCTGGTCTTTGATAAAAGGCCAATGAAAATTGGCGAGTGGTATTTGCATGCCACTCCCCTGGACATACGGGTATAAAAGGAGCTGGTATGCAACCACTCATTCAGGTTTTATGCTGAGGAGCTGAGACAAGGTCCGGCCATTTCAGCGGGTAGTTCAGCGTTGTGGCAGGAGGGACACAACGTCTCGTTCCCTCCATCAGGGAATGGAGGTTACGCAAGTAACCAGGACATTCCCTATCTGTCACTCACTCGACGTTGTGTCGATGTAGTGACACTAGGGGTCCCTATACAAAACGCCGCAATTGGCTGAACTGTGTTATGTGAACTGACGGGCAGACAACTGTGTGCCTCGTAGCCAGCGCACCAGGCCGACACATAACCTCCCCCAACATAGTTATGAGTGTCGAATGGCCCGTTGGGGACAAGTCGACTACCCAAAAGATAGAGACAGGCTAACCCAGTCGTGGCCTCTTTTCCCCTTCTTTTTTCCACTCCCTAAAAAACAAGGGGGATTATCCGACTGGGCCGCCAGGTCTAGTTGGGGGGTGTCCCTCCCAAGGGGAAGACACCGCGGAGACCACACCTGGTGGTAGACCACTTAGGTCTTCCACGTCCCGTCCAGGGGCCAGACATGGAGATACACTATATTGCCAAAAGTATTCGCTCATCTGCCTTTAGACGCATATGAACTTAAGTGACATCCCATTCTTAATCCATAGGGTTTAATATGACGTCGGCCCACCCTTTGCAGCTACAACAGCTTCAACTCTTCTGGGAAGGCTTTCCACAAGGTTTAGGAGTGTGTTTATGGGAATTTTTGACCATTCTTCCAGAAGCGCATTTGTGAGGTCAGACACTGATGTTGGACGAGAAGGCCTGGCTCGCAGTCTTCGCTCTAATTCATCCCAAAGGTGCTCTATCGGGTTGAGGTCAGGACTCTGTGCAGGCTAGTCAAGTTCTACCACACCAAACTCGCTCATCCATGTCTTTATGGACCTTTGTGCACTGGTGCACAGTCATGTTGGAACAGGAAGGGGCCATCCCCAAACTGTTCCCACAAAGTTGGGAGCATGGAATTGTCCAAAATCTCTTGGTATGCTGAAGCATTCAGAGTTCCTTTCACTGGAACTAAAGGGCCAAGCCCAGCTCCTGAAAAACAACCCCACACCATAATCCCCCCTCCACCAAACTTCACAGTTGGCACAATGCAGTCAGACAAGTACCGTTCTCCTGGCAACCGCCAAACCCAGACTCGTCCATCAGACTGCCAGATGGAGAAGTGTGATTCATCACTCCAGAGAACGCATCTCCACTGCTCTAGAGTCCAGTGGCGGCGTGCTTTACACCACTGCATCCGACGCTTTGCATTGCACTTGGTGATGTATGGCTTGGATGCAGCTGCTCGGCCATGGAAACCTATTCCATGAAGCTCTCTACGCACTGTTCTTGAGCTAATCTGAAGGCCACATGAACTTTGGAGGTCTGTAGCGATTGACTCTGCAGAAAGTTGCCGACCTCTGCGCACTATGCGCCTCAGCATCCGCTGACCCCGCTCTGTCGTTTTACGTAGCCTACCACTTCGTGGCTGAGTTGCTGTCATTCCCAATCGCTTCCACTTTGTTATAATACCACTGACAGTTGACTGTGGAATATTTAGTAGCGAGGAAATTTCACGACTGGACTTGTTGCACAGGTGGCATCCTATCACAGTACCACGCTGGAATTCACTGAGCTCCTGAGAGCGGCCCATTCTTTCACAAATGTTTGTAGAAGCAGTCTGCATGCCTAGGTGCTTCATTTTATACACCTGTGGCCATGGAAGTGATTGGAACACCTGAATTCAATTATTTGGATGGGTGAGCGAATACTTTTGGCAATATAGTGTACCAGAGGTCTAGTCACAGGTGCCAGATGGTGCCCTGTCCCTGAGAAAGAAGGTCCTTCCTGTCCCGAGGAGCGTGAGGTCCGAGAACCACGTCTGGGTGGGCCAGTAGGGTGCTACCAGGATGACCTGCTCCTCGTCCTCCCCGACCTTGCACAGAGTCTGTGCAAGTAGGCTCACTGGGGGAAACACATATTTGCATAGGCCAGGAGGCCAGCTGTGTGCCAGAGTGTCTATGCCGAGAGGTGCCTCGGTCAGGGCGTACCAGAGTGGGCAGTGGGAGGATTCTTGGGAAGCGAACAGGTCTACCTGTGAATGTCCGAATGGACTCCAAATCAGCTGGACCACCTAAGGGTGGAGTCTCCACTCTCCCCGAAGGGGGGAGCCCAGCTGAGGCTTCTGCATCCGACTGGACAAGCCCGGTCTCTGATGCTGCGCTCAAGAGCTCATCAGTTTCACCGGCTCCGAACAAGAGGTCGAACTCGCCGTGAGACGAGCCGGCGGACTCATCCGGAAGCCCGACTGGGGCAGACGAGCGTACTGGGGAATGGGAGGTCTGCGGGGGGATACCCGGCGGTATACTTTCTCATGAAAGCAAGCCGCGACCGCAACATTGCCATGGTCATGTTCTCACAGTGAGAACATGAACCATCCACGAACGCTGCCTCCGTGTGGGTCGCGTCCAGACAGGAAAGACAGCGATCGTGACCGTCTGAAGTTGAGAGGTAACGACCGCAACCAGGAATAACACACAATCGGAAAGGCATCTTTAAAAAGACGCGTCTTTATAAAGACGTTCCTTGTGTGCCGCTCTTTTAGAGAAATATACTCTTTCAGAAAAATATATTCTCTTTTTTCTGCCGAAGCGCCCAGGGGTGGCAGTGCACCAGTGCAGAGGAGGGAGAAGCTGCTGAAATGTGCCGTCAGATCCAGCAGAGGTGAATGAACAGTCGTGAGAATTCAGCTCAGTGAGCATGACCGTTCGGCTCCCAAGAGAAAATCTGAATGAGTGGTTGCATACCAGCTCCTTTTATACCCAAATGTCCAGGGGAGTGGCATGCAAATACCACTCGCCAATTTTCATTGGTTTTTTATCAAAGACCAGAGGTGTCTCGGGCTCCCAAGAGTGACCCCTAGTGTCACTACATCGACACAACATCGAGTGAGTGACAGATAGGGAACCAATTTTCCAAAATGCATCAGTTCTTTAGCCAAAAACTCATATTCCTCTCTCCACTACCTCATTTGCTTTTTCCACCGTACTTAAGAACAGTACGATTGCATTGTTCATTCTTGATGCAGCTAGAACACAATTATGTCCAACCACTTCTTCACAGCTAAACTGCATTCCTCTATACTTCCTGCAGACACCACTTTAACACTGTGACGCCGTGTAAGGTAATCCAAAGCACTCACACTTTGAGACGCCATTGCTACCCAGTGAAAACACTGGTCGCTGACGCTCAAAAAAACGAAACTTTACACCACTAAATCAAAATATAAACAATAAATAAAGTTAGAAAAGGAAAGAAAAAGGAAAGAATTATAACAATTGTTCTACTCACACAAACAGCTCGCTCACACACACGCTCCACTCACTCACTCCCAGCATACACTCCAACATACAGAGAGAGAGAGAGAGAGAGAGAGAGAGAGAGAGAGAGAGAGAGAGAGATAATTTGTGGAATAATTTGAGCACAACAAAACAACAAGATCTACCAATCCAAAATGGAGAAATTTAGAAAAAACATTTTGAAAAGTTATATAAAGAAATCCCAACAAAACAACTAAATGTGAATTATAATCAGGTCAAACAAAGACTACAAATATATGAAATCACAATAAAAAAGAATCCAAATCCTCTCGACTTTCCAATTACACACGACGAATTGGTTAAAAAACTTAAAAGCCAAAAATGCAAAAAATATTGTGCCGCTGACAAGATCCTAGGTGAAATGCTGAAACACAGCCCTCCTGAGCAGCAGCAGGCTGTGCTCAAATTATTCAACCTTGTACTTAGTTCAGGCTGTTTCCCTGACATCTGGAGCCAAGGACTTATTACCCCAATTCACAAGAGTGGAGACAAATTGGACCCTAATAATTTCAGAGTAATCTGGGGAAGTTATTTAGTAGTATTTTAAATAATAGAATTCTAAACTTCCTTTATGAACACAGTGTCCTGAGCAAGAGTCAGATTGGCTTCTTTCCAAAGCATAGAACTATGGACCACATTTACATCCTACACACCCTAATCAATAAACACGTAAACCAGACCAAAAAAGGGAAAATATTTGCATTCTTTGTTGATTTCAAAAAAGTATTTGATTCTAGTTGGCATGAGAAACTATATTACAAATTGTTACAAAGTGGTGTAGGAGGTAAAGTTCATGACATCATAAAATCAATGTATTCGGACAACAAATGTGCAATAAGAATTGGCAACAAACATACAGAGTTCTTCACTTAGAAGAGAGGAGTGTGGCAGGGCTGTAGTCTGAGTCCAGCAGTGTTCAACATTTACATTAATGAATTAGCGGTGCAGTTGGAACAGTCTACAGACCCTGGACTCACTCTGCAAGACAAAGACATCAAGTTTTTGCTCTATGCAGATGACCTGGTGCTGCTGTCACCCACCCCACAGGGACTACAGCAACATTTGGAACTGCTGGAGAATTACTGCCAGAACTGGGCCCTGGCAGTAAACCTGAAGAAGACAAACATTATGTACATTATCCTGATATCAGCGCACTATAGTGGAAAAAGCGGCAACTGACGCGGATCGGCATGCAACGGTACAGTTTGCGACAAGAAACATTCAGCCCGATTCTGGAAAAGCAGCTTATCACTCTGCCTAACAGCAAGCTCCGTTGCGAGGCGAGCTCAGGGTGGATGATGGCACTTGATGCTTATTAAAATAAGATTTACAGTATATTACTACATTAGCTATCAGTGTTAGTGACAGGACAGGGGCACTTAAGGGTCCAATCAGATTTCAGCTGGGGCCAAATGTTGACGGTGCACCTGCAAATCTCTCTGCTCGGAGAGAGTCACGAACCCAAGGTAAAATTTGAGCACAAACACGCATACTTTGAGTGACAGCAGATCTGAGAGCGAGGGAGCAGAGAGATTCACAGGTGCACCAGCAACATTTTGAGCGTGCACATGTACTCTCTGAGCGAGAGCAAGGAGAATTCATAACATCATGCATCTGAGTGTGCGCATCCAGTTTTGATCTGCTTTGAAGAGTTTATAAAGTGCTCTCGTTTCTTCAGCTTCAGTTTGTCTCCATCAAAGACAAAACTTTCACTATGCTGTAAAGTGACATCACTGGCAGAGCTTCTCTGTGCTTACTGCATATATCCAACTAATCGATAATTAAATTCTTTGTCGATTATTTTCATTATCGATAATTATGGATTTTATTGATATACACAGCAATAGTGTAAATTATTTTAGACCAAGAGTGTAAAATTTTCTCTAGAGTAAATTATATATTACTCTGTGCAAGTGTGTATATAACACTAATTAGATGTTTATTTTAACACTGACAGGGGTCAAAATAAACTCCCCAGCTCACATTCTTTTACTCTGAAAACATGTATATTACTCACTGTTTGGGTTATGCAAGTGTGTAATTAACAATAAATTAATGTTTGTTTTACACTGAAAGGGGTAAATTAAAACTTTAGCACACATTATTTTACTCTGAAACAGTGTTTATTACTCAATGTATGGATTGTGAGGTAACAAGTACACTTAAACAAAGCTAATGTCTGGTACAACATAGAAAAGTGAACCGGTTCCATGAAGCATCTTAAAGCAATAGTTCACCCAAACATGAACATTTGCTGATAATTTACTCACTCTCAGGCCATCCAAGATGTATCTGAGTTTCTTTCTTCATCAAAACAGAATTTAAGACTTTTAGGATTTCATTTCAGGCTTCCTCCTTTAAACAATGCAAGTGAATGTCCTCCATTTTTTGACGGTCCAAAATGCATATTTAGGGTGCATCAAAATAATCCACACGACTCCAGTCGACAAATAAAGTTCTTCTGAATGCACACGATTGATTGTTTTTAGAAACAAAACAATACTTATATACTTTTTAACTAAAATGTTCGCTTCCGTACATCTCTGTGACGTGCGCTCATGAGAGGGATGACGTAAGCTCGTTGGTAAGGTCACGCGTCACGTGGAGGAGGAGGCAGGAAGCGCGTCATTGTTTACAAGAGAAACTTGCACAGACCACAGACCAAGTGCTGTTCACAAACCAAAACAGTCCAAAACAATTTCAAAACAATATAAAATAAATAAAAAAATAAAAAATCAAAATAATTATTTTAAAAAAAATTACTGCAGTAAATAACCATCCTTTATTTCGGAGCAATGCCATTGCATTATCTACTGGTGCTTTTTCTTTAGCAGAAATATATAGGCTATATGACTGTCAGGAATTAAAGCCACACAAGTTGTAGTTAGTGAAACCAAGTGTGAGAGAGTTTACTGAGATTCACAGGATTTACAGTGTTTACACAGTGAGATCAATGGTACAGGTGATACCACACAGAAGAGAAGCTTCACAAACTGAAGCGAGTGAATTGAGTGCAGGTGCGGTGAATTAGAAATCAGGTGATGAGGAGCGGAGCGCTGAGGGAGGTGCAGAGCCCAAGGGAGGCGTGACAATGACAAAGTTTTCACACATACCTGAGTTCACTGGAAAAACAGCAGGGGCACAGCCAATGAATTCAGATATTGACCCTTTGTTTCTTTCGATGGTCTGAAATCCTCAGGGGTAAAATGTTCACTGCACACCCTCCAATATTTGAGAGAATTTAGGGGTGTACTGATATCCAGGTCAGCGCGATAAGCCAGAGCTTCAATTGCTCATGATCATGTATCGATGAAAAGTTTATATTTTTCCTGCCGTGCATTTTCTTTGGGGTTTCTGAAGGTTGAAGCATCCAGGATACACACACCAAATGACCATTTTGAACAATACACTTACACAAATACAAATCTACAGCAAAGACAATTAAACTTTTGTACAGTGCTCCTTCTCTTGTAAACAATGACGTGCTTCCTGCCTCCTCCACGTGACGTGTGACCTTACCAATGAGCTTACGTCATCCCTCTCATGAGCGCGTGTCACAGAGATGCACGAAAGCAAACATTTGTAGTTAAAAAGTATATAAGTATTGTTTTGTTTCTAAAAAGAATCAATCGTTTGGGTTCAGAATAACTTTATTTGTTGACTGGAGTCGTGTGGATTATTTTGATGCACCCTAAATATGCATTTTGGACCGTCAAAAAATTTAGTGCATTCACTTGCATTGTTTAAAGGAGGAGGCCTAAAATGAAATCATAAAAATCTTAAGTTCTTTGTTAACTGACTTCCAGGCTATAACCTTTTATTTTCTTAATTTTTTAAAAGTAACATGTTAAAGGGTTAGTGTCAACTTTTTGGTTTGTGTCATCTTGAACTTACACTGACACCTACTGGCTTGGATGCAGCATAATTTAAAATCAATAGTTTTCAGTTTCAGATACCATTGTATAAATGTACTGTTCACAGTCAGCCATGATTACTTTAATCAATGAGTGAAACTAACAGGACGTTACTTAGATTAAGCGAGTAGTATTCAGCTGGTCATGTGATTCTAACATGGCAGCCCCCATGTGTGGACCCTCTCCATGTAGAATAAAACAGCTTTCATAAAGTTACTGTTATGACTGGAGTCTTCATTTTAATGTGAGTTGTCATAATTTCCTACATATATGGCAAAATTACAATTCATGTCTTTAGGAGTTCAACTTTTTTAATGAGGAAAACAATTACTGAGTGCACCTTTAAATATCAACTATTGAGAAAAATGGCCATTAACAATGTACCTGGACACTTATTCAAGGATTCAGTGTATTGGTTCCATGTAGACTTCAGAAAATGTTCAAGCTCTCATGAGGTAGTCAGGGTCTCTGCTTCTCTGATGATCTTTTCTTGATAGAAAGTTGGCCACTTTTCAATCAGTTCGGCAGCTGTTTCTGGTGCACACAGGAGGCTTAAAAGTATCTGTATAATCAGAAAAATAAAAACGCTTTACTGCAATTCACCTTTAAGTAGATGTTTACTCATTACATGCTCTTAAAAATGTATGCCATGTCTTAAAATAAAATGTGAGCATTTAAGAAACTTTAATTATATTGTGATGAATCCCGCCTTTGTTGTTCCTCCTGCTCACCACCAGAGGGCTCCATCACCTGGGGATTGACTTTAACTCTCTGGACTCCATTTCCCATAATCCCCGTACCTGTCAATGACTACCTGTTCACCTGTTTCCAATCCATTCAGCTATTTAAGTCTCACTCTCACTCACTGTCATTGCAAAGTCTTATTTTGCCCTGGCTGACATTTCTGAGTGTTCTCTGTGTTTATTGCATTACCTGTGTATGATCCTGGACTGTTCACCCTGTTGTGACCCATTGCTGCCTGCCTACTATTACTGCCTTGTATACCTGGAAATAACCTGTGATTGTCTGCCGCCTTCCCCGACCTCTTTCCTGTTTATTGTCTACCTCTCTGGATTACCTTGGATATTACTGTTGCTGGTGATTGACCCCTGCTTGTCTGTACTGCTATGTCTATTGTTATTTAAAAGATGCATATGGATCTCAACTCTGCTGACTCATCATTACAGAAGACTTTGCCACAAATCGATCCAGTGGCTTTTCTGCAACTCACCACCAAGGCCTCAGCGCAAGCGGATGTATTGGCCGTACACCACCAACAGCTTGACCGGCTGTCATCATTAACAGAGGAGCTTGTTAAAACTTTGCAAAGCCTCCGTTTACCAACACCAAACCCTTCAGCCTCTTCATCCAATCCAGCAGCTTACCCGGCCTCACCTAGCACATTCACCACTGACCCATGCCTTGCCTTTCCTGAGAAATCTTCAGCCCGCTCCATGCCATGTCACAGTCACGCCTCAGCACGCTCCATGCCATGTCACAGCCATGCCGCAGCATGCTCCATGCCATGTCACAGCCACGCCTCAGCCCGCTCCATGCCATGTCACAGCCATGCCTCAGCCCGCTCCATGCCATGTCACAGCCAAGCCTGAGTCTGCTCCATGCCATGTCACAGCCACACCTCAGCCCACTCCATGCCACATCTCAGAAACGCCTCAGCCTGCTCCATGCCATGTCACAGCCATGCCTCAGCCTGCTCCATGCCAGGTCACAGCCATGCCTCAGCCTGCTCCAAGCCAGGTCACAGTAACACCTTAACCTACTCCACTCCATGTCCAGTCAAGTTTGAGTCTGCTCCACAATATGTTCCAGTCAAGTCTGAGTTGGTTCCATGCCATATCACACCTCTTCATCCAATCCAGCAGCTTACCCGGCCTCACCTAGCACATTCATCACTAACCCATGCCTTGCCTTTCCTGAGAAATTCAATGGATCACCAACTAAATGTAAGGGATTTCTGCTCCAATATTCTTGGTTTGTTAATCTACAACCCACACTATACCCCACTGATGAGAGCCGCATTTCCTTTGTTTTTCAGATCAAAAATTTTTTTAAGATCTGTTACTTCCTCCAACGATTTTGTGCTGCGTTTGAACATCCAGTAGGAGGCAAAGATGCCAGAGATCAACTGCATTCTCTTCATCAAGGTAATGCTCCATGCCATGTCACAGCCATGCTTCAGCCCGCTCCATGCCATGTCACAGCCAAGCCTTAGCACGCTCCATGCCATGTCACAGCCATGCCTCAGCATGCTCCATGCCATGTCACAGCCACACCTCAGCCCGCTCCATGCCACATCTCAGAAACACCTCAGGCTGCTCCATGCCATGTCACAGCCACGCCTCAGCCTGCTCCATGCCAGGTCACAGTAACACCTTAGCCTACTCCACTCCATGTCCCAGTCAAGTTTGAGTCTGCTCCACAATATGTTTCAGTCAAGTCTGAGTTGGTTCCACGCCATGTCATAATCTTGCCTTCCGCAGCCCCGGCCTTGAGGTCCTTATCTCCAAGTTGAATTATCCACCACTGATATCAGTGCATAGGGCCACGAAAGCCCTTTCCCACAAATTGCCAGTGCCCACGCCTGCCACGGCCAACGAGCTGGAAGCCTTGTCCGTCCCAGAGACTGTGTTGCCAGCCTTGTCCGTCCCAGTGCCTGCACTGCCAACTTCGGCCTCCCAGAGGAGGAGGAGAAAAGTCTCTACCCATGTTCACGACCACAGAGGTCGTCTCCGTGTCTCAGCCTATGTTAATGACCACAGAGTCATTTCCAATTTTCAGCCTATGTACACTACCACAGAGGTCATTTCCAATTCTCTGCCCAAGTTTACGACCACAGAGGGCATCTCAGGGTCTCTGCCTATGTTCAGGACCATGGAGGTCTTTTCCAAGTCTCTGCCTATGTTCATGACCACGGAGGTCATCTCCGAGTCTCTGCCTATGCCCATGACCACAGAGGTCGTTCCCGAGTCTCTGTCTACGCCCACAGCCACAGAGGTCGTTCCCGAGTCTCAGTCCATGCCCACAACCACAGAGGTTGTTCCTGAGTCTCAGTCCATGCCTACGACCACAGAGGTCATTCCCAAGACTCTGCTCATGTTCGCGACTACTGAGGTAATTTCCCAATCGTCCTGGACTCTTAGTCTCGAGTCTCCCATGGCTCTGCCTTCCATGGCTTTGCCCCTCGAGCCTCCTACAGCTCCGCCTGCCACGGCTCCACCATCTACGGCTTTGCTCCTCGAGCCTGCCATGGCTCCACCTTCCACGGCTTCACCTCTCGAGCCTCCTACAGCTCCGCCTACCACGGCTCTGCCCTCAGAGTCTTCCATGGCTCCAGTCTCCAATCTGGGGTCACCACCCAGGCCTCCTGACCCTATTTCAGCTTTGTGGTCATCAACCAGGTCTTCTGATCCCTATCCTGAGATAGCCTCCTGGGTCTCCTGGCCAACCGCCTGATCCGCTCTGGACTCTGGGTCTCCTGGTCGTCCACCTGATCTGCTCTGGTCTTCTGGGTCTCCTGGCCGTTCACCTGATCTGCTCTGGTCTTCTGGGTCTCCTGACCATCTGCCTGATCTGCTCTGGTCTCCTGGGACTCCTGGCCGTCCGCCTGACCTGCTCTGGTATCCCTGGTCTCATGGCCGTCTGCCTGGTCTGCTCTGGCTCCCTTGGTTCCCTGGTCGTCTACCTGATCTGCCCTGGTTTCTTTGGACCCCGGCATCGCCTGCCTCCTCACTTCAGGAGCCGCTCGCGCTCCCGCCTTTGTTGTTCCTCCCGCTCACCACCAGAGGGCTCCATCACTTGGGGATTGACTTTAACTCTCTGGACTCCATTTCCCATAATCTCCATACCTCTCAATGATTACCTGTTCACCTGTTTCCATATGCATATGGATCTCAACTCTGCTGATTCATCATTACATATATAACAGGATTATAATTCTACATTATCTTACACATGTGACAAATACTGTAAATAACACACTAAAAGTGTGCAAAATATAACACAGTTTTTATTTTGGATTTTGTTTAAAGTAGTCTAGAATTTGCAGACATGTACTCTTGACATTTTCTCAACCAACTTCTTGAGGTATCACCCTGGGATGCTTTTTAAGCATCAATTTTATAAACTTTTTTTTTTAATTAAATTTTAGTTTTATAATGAAAAATTAATATGGTGGCAGAATTATATTTTTGTCTACAAAACTCATTTCAAACATTTAAGCATATGCCTTCAGATCAAAAGATTTTTAAGATCATGAGAAACATTTCAGTCAAGTGTTTCAAAAGTTCTGACTGGTAGTGTACATGTCCTTTCTTTGAAAGTGGATCCCTATTGTGCTGGAATTGAGGTGCTGCTTCCCAATGCGTATTTGTCTTTGGTAAGCCAATGAGGGATTCTCCTGCAAAACAAAAAGGAGAGAACTAGTTATTTTATGGACTTTTACATATGCAATTGCTATCTAACCTGCTCATGTGTAAAGTGATTTGGCAGGCATCCCTAAAATGTGACAACATAATTAAAATTAGTTTGGACTGGATGAGCATCTGTGCTTCAAACATTTTGATTTGCAGGGTATCACCAGGGCCAACACTGGAACTATGAAATATGCATGACTTTAGTGATGACAGAGACAATGCAAATCTACAGTATGTGAATGATTAAGACAAAAGGGATGCGACAAGTTACACAGTTAGTGTAAAAACTGAAATTGAACATTTATTAGTGCTTGGCTGGAGAGACACAACCGGTTACTGTATCTTCAGATAATGAAATTGTCTAAACAGTTAAACAATTTTAAACTTTTAGTTTGTTTATAAAAGTAAAGACCTGGATAGATGTTTAGGTAATTACATCTATACTGTATGTACTGTAGCTTGTGGAACATCAGCTTACCCCTCAGTCTCAACCATAGGATGTTATCCATCTGTCTTCTAGTACAGTCAGTAAGTGTCCCAGCTTCTTCATATTCCTCAAGCCATGTCTCTCCAGGTTGTCATTGGAATCTGTTTTATTAGTTGAACAGTTTAAAGCCATATTGTGTTAAAGCCCCATTAAAGGTTTTTGTAAATATGATAACTTTAGCCCAGAATATACACTAATAATAGTGAGCATATACTTAGATCTTTGGATGAAGAACTTTGAAACTGTTCATCATCTCTTCACATTCATGGGTAGCTTTGACACTGTCATTGCTGCTTGCCCTCTAGATGAGGAGATAAAAACAGGGGTGTGCTGGGGTCTGAAGACAACATATACTGTAAGACATTCAGACTCAATTTCAGACAATATATCTTGAATATTAAGTATATTTTGTATATAAGTGTAATTGTTTATACAATTTATACTTCTGTTTGTAGTGTTAATACTTCAGCCAGTACACTTATAATCAAGATTTCAATCAATTTCTCTGAAAACAAATTTGACATCTTCTGCAGTATAGCTCCTAAAGTAAATATACCTTGTTTTAAAGGAGTTTTAGATATTTATATTGGGAAAACAAGCCAAAAGAGACTAATTGAAACTTTGTTGCGGTGTACTGTATAATGGGTTAAGATCTTTCTCTCACCTTTTTGTTCACTTGATTTCGATCCATCTTTAACTCACCAAAACAAACTCTCTCCTTTTAATAAAGCTTCATATCACTGATTTATTCATGATAAGATACAAACCGCGACACAGGATGGATAAAAAATATATTACCTATCTTCAACGTCATGGTTACTTGTGTAACCTCCGTTCCCTGATGGAGGGAATGAGACGTTTTGTCGATGTAGTGACACTAGGGGTCACTCTTGGAGCCCGAGACACCTCTGGTCTTTGATAAAAGGCCAATGAAAATTGGCGAGTGGTATTTGCATGCCACTCCCCTGGACATACGGGTATAAAAGGAGCTGGTATGCAACCACTCATTCAGGTTTTATGCTGAGGAGCCGAGACAAGGTCCGGCCATTTCAGCGGGTAGTTCAGCGTTGTGGCAGGAGGGACACAATGTCTCGTTCCCTCCATCAGGGAACGGAGGTTACACATGTAACCATGATGTTCCCTATCTGTCACTCACTCGACGTTGTGTCGATGTAGTGACACTAGGGGTCCCTATACAAAATGCCGCAACTGGCTGAACTGTGTTAAGTGAACTGGCGGTGTGTGACGGGCAGACCACTGTGTGCCTCGTAGCCAGCTCACCAGGCCGACATGTAACTTCCCCCAACATAGTTATGAGTGTCAAACGCCCCTTTGGGGACAAGTCGACTACCCAAAAGATAGAGACAGGCTAGCCCAGTCGTGGCCTCTTTTCCCCTTTTTTCCCACTCCCTAAAAAAGGGGGAATATCTGACTGGGCCGACCAAGTCTAGTCGGGGAGTGTCCCTCCCAAGGGGAGGACACCGCGGAGACCACACCTCGCCCAGAGAGAGGGGGATATTTAAGTGGAAAATACGTCACATGGTCTTGCCGAGCTGTGTCGGGATTATGTCATGTGGGGAAGTCTCATGGTAGGTCCTACCCAACAGGGGAGGAGTTACTACAAACATGGAGACTGTGGCAGAGGGGCCTCTGCCCAAGGAAGATGCAGTTTGCCAACAGGGAAATGAATTAGCGGAAGATATACATCGCATGGGGTTACCTTACAGGGAACCACCACATGCGGAGCACCTACCCCAGAACATTTTACATTTACATTTACATTTATTCATTTGGCAGACGCTTTTATCCAAAGTGACTTGCAAGAGAGGAAAATATAAGCGAATCATCTTAGGAGACAGTGGTATGAAAAGTGCTGTATTACAAAGTATCACTAGCATCATAATAGTATTCAAAATAGAATAAAGTGCAACAGAATGTTTTTTTTTTTTTAATGATTTGTTAAGTGCTCATGGAAAAGATGTGTTTTTAGTCGTTTTTTGAAGACAGAGAGTGAGTCAGCTTCACAGATGGAGTTGGGAAGGTCGTTCCACCAACGTGGTATGATGATGCTGAAAGTTCTGGAAAGTGTTTTGGTGCCTCTTTGTGTTGGTACAACAAGACGACGTTCCTTAGCCGACCGCAGACTTCTAGTGGGCGTGTAGCTCTGCATAAATGATTTTAGGTATGCTGGAGCAGACCCAGTAACTGTTCTGTATGCCAGCATCAGAGCCTTGAATTTGATATGTGCATCAACCGGTAGCCAGTGGAGAGAGACAAGGAGTGGTGTAACATGTGCTCTCTTTGGTTCATTAAAGACCAGACATGCTGCTGCATTCTGGATCATTTGGAGGGGTCTAGTTGCACATGCAGGGAGGCCTGCAATGAGAGCATTACAGTAGTCCAGTCTAGTTATGACAAGTGACTGGACAAGCAGTTGTGTGGCATGTTCAGAACAGGGCTTTTAGTTAGCATGTGTACTGGGCCGGCAAAGGTGTTGGGTGTTGCCCAGCCCGCTGCTCTGCAAATGTCAGTTAGCGAGTCACCCCTGGCCAGGGCCGAGGAGGCCACTACACCCCTGGTAGAATGGGTTCGTAGCCCTACCGGGGGCGGCACATCCTGGGTGTGATTTGCCATAGCTATGGCATAAATAAGCCAGTGGGTGATCCTCTGCTTGGAGACAGCGCTTCCTTTCCGCTGTGCACCAAAGCAGACAAAGAGCTGCTCAGAGATCCTAAAGCTCTGCGTGCGATCCAAATAGATGCGTAAAGCATGCACCGGACACAGCAACGACAGGGCTGGGTCTGGCTCCTCCTGGTCCCTAAAAGGGGTCGTGGGATCCTTGGGCACATAGCCTGGTCAGGGTCTCAGGATCACGTGTGAGTAGCCCGGACCGAACTCCAGGCACATTTCACTGACAGAGAATGTTTGCAGGTCTCCTACCCTCTTGATGGAGGTGAGCGCTGTCAGGAGGGCAGTCTTCAAGGAGAGTGCCTTAAGCTCAGCTGACTGCAAAGGCTCAAAGGGGGTTCTCTGTAGACCCTGAAGAACTACAGAGAGGTCCCATGAGGGAATGAGGCGCGGTCTGGAGGGGTTCAACCTCCTGGCGCCTCTCAGGAACCTGATGATCAGGTCATGCTTCCCTAAGGACTTACCATCCACTGTGTCGTGGTGTGCTGCTATAGCAGCAATGTACACCTTCAAGGTGGAAGGGGACAGCTGCCACGGCTCCATGCAGGGGCCGGGCTAAAGGGGAGGGCTGCGGCAGAGCCAGTGCAGCCACCGCAGGGGGACGCCCTTGGCGACGATCAGGTGGGGTGCGGGATCTTGAGCCACGCCGGGGCAGGATATACCAGATAGCCTCCGTCTGCTGCTTCACCATCGAGAACTGCTGGGCAAAGTCCTCGACGGTGTCGCCGAATAGGCCAGCCTTGGAGATAGGGGCAGCAAGGAACCGTGTCTTGTCGGCCTCACCCATCTCGACCAGGTTGAACCAAAGGTGGCACTCCTGGACCACTAATGTGGACATCGCCTGCCCGAGAGACCGCGCCATGACCTTCGTCGCCCGGAGAGCAAGGTCGGTCGCCGAGTGCAGCTCCTGCATCAGATCTGGGGTGGAACTACCCTTGTGCAGTTCTTTTAGCGCCTTGGCTTGGTGGACCTGCAGGAGAGCCATGGCGTGCAGGGCAGAGGCGGCTTGTCCAGCAGCACTGTAGGCTTTGGCCGTCAGGGACGACGTGAACCTACAGGGCTTGGATGGGTGCTTTGGGCGTCTGCGCCAGGTGGCGGCGCTCTACAGGCATAGGTGCACCGCGAGCACCTTATCCACCGGAGAAACGCCGTATAGCCCCTGGCCGCCCTGCCATCGAGGGTAGTGAGGGCGGGTGAACTGAGAAATCGGGACTGGGCAGTAAAAGGTGCCTCCCATGATTTTGTCAGCTCCTCATGCACTTCTGGGAAGAAAGGCACTGAAGCGGGGCGTGGCTGCTTTGAGCGGCGCCGCGAGCCCAGGAACCAATCATTGAGCCACGAGGGTTTGGGGGAGAGTGGAGGTATCCTCTCTAGCCCGACACTCGCGGCCGCACGGGAAAGCATGTCCGTCATTTCCGCATCAGCCTGTGACTGGGCAATCGTCCCTGAAGGGGGGAGCCCAGCTGAGGCTTCTGCGTCCGATTGGACAAGCCTGCTCTCCGATGCTGCGCTCGAGAGCTCATCAGCTTTGCGGGCTCTGAACAAGAGGTCGAACTCGCCGTGAGACGAGCCGGCGGACTCATCCGGAAGCCCAATCGGTGCAGACGAGCGTGCTGGGGAATGGGAGGTCCGCGGGGGGATACCCGGCGGAGGCGGTCCCATTGGGGTCCCCAAATCGCCCCCAGTGCTAGCTGCGCTGTCCTCATACCCGTAGGTAGAAAATCAATATTTTTCAGATGTCGATTTTCCTAAGAGAACAATTTAATATTGAGACTGTTATACTATCTGGTTATTAGTCCCTGATTCCAGGGTGGTGCCCCGGCGATATTAATCCTTATTAATTTTCTATTGATTTTTGATTATTGATAATTATCTTTGATGATTGTTGAATTTGAAGGATCAATAAGTTAGTGTTAATTTTAATCAATGTTACATCGATGTTAATAATTAACGATTATCTTTGATAATTGTTGATTTAAAGGATTAAAAAAGCTAATATTGATTCTTATCAATGTTCTATTGATTTTAATAATTAATAATTATCTTTGATAATTATTCATTATTGTTAATAACCAAACCCGCTCCTGAACGTAGCGCACTACATTTACTGGAGCCCCATATGAGGTTTTTAATGAGTTAGATTCTATTATTTAATTTGAATATTAATTAATAACTAAAGAAATAATTATTAATTATTTCTGATAGTAACACTGATCTAAACAACCAGTAATGCCCTACATTTATTTCACTAATATATGGCTTGAATATTTGGTTCGCCTGTCTGGTACCAACAATCATCCATGCGATTATCTAATCAGCCAATCGTGTGGCAACAGTACAGTGCATAAAATCAGCAGATATGGATCAGGAGCTTCAGTCAATGTTCACATCATCCATCAGAATGGGGAAAAAAAAGTATTTCTGTAACTGCTGATCTCCTGGAAATTTCGCACACAACAGTCTCTAGAATTTACTCAGAATGGTGCCAAAAACAGAAAACATCCAGTGAGCAGCAGTTCTGTGGATGGAAATGCCTTATTGATGAGAGAGGTCAGCAGAGAATGTCCAGACTGGTTCGAACTGACAGTCTAACTGAAGTCTACGATAACTCAGAAACTGCTCTGTACAATTGTGGTGAGACGAATATAATCTCAGAATGCTATTCTGAGATGCAGGTTGACGCTGATTTGGTGGCACGAGGGGGACCTACACAATATTAGGCAGGTGGTTTTAATGTTGTGGATGATCGGTGTATATTCACTTAAAATTTCCATATGTGGACAGTAAACTGAGACTGGAATATGAAGTATGTAATGCAGCTACACTAACGGTCAAACGTTTTGAAACACTTGACTGAAATGTTTCTCATGATCTTAAAAATCTTTTGATCTGAAGGTGTATGCTTAAATGTTTGAAATTAGTTTTGTAGACAAAAATATAATTGTGCCACCATATTAATTTATTTCATTATAAAACGAAAATGTAATAAAAAAAAAAAGTTTTTGAAATTTATGACTTGGACCAAATAATAAAGAAAAGCAGCCAATAAGTGCCCAACATAGATGGGAACTCCTTCAATACTGTTTAAAAAGCATCCCAGGGTGATACCTCAAGAATATGGTTGAGAAAATGTCAAGAGTACATGTCTGCAAATTCTAGGCAAAGGGTGACTACTTTGAAGATGCTAAAATATAACACAGTATGACATAATTACACAGTATAACAATCACAACATAATTCCCATAGTTCCATTTATTTTATTTGATGAGTTTACTATTATTCTAAAATGTGAAAAAAAAAAAAAAAAAAAAAAAGAATATATATGTATATATGTATATATATATATATATATATATATATATATATATATAATAAAGAATGAGTAAGTGTTTCAAAACTTTTGACCGGTAGTGTATGTATGGCAAGCCACGAGGTACTTATGTCATAAAATGCAAAGCGGACAGGTAACTCTTCGCTTTCACATTGCACGAATCAATCAAGTCACAAAAGAACCCACAAATGAACTGAGAGTATGGTTCGCTTTTGGGTCCTTTAAGGGGCGGGGGGATCCCTGTGTTTGAGATCATTTCGGTTGTTCACACATATGTTATACTGCTCTGAGAGCACTTGGTGTGCTCTAACGAACTAGGTGTGAAAGCGTCCTTATATGAGCCATCCACCTTTTTCCTGAACGTGTAAGTGTTCTACGATTCGACTGTTTTCAGTTTCCGGTCTCTAGTGTTTTCACATGCATTGGCGTATATTTTTAGTGGTTAATGTAATGTTTAAAGTATTACATTTGTAAAAAATTTCAGAAAAAATGCAAATACTTTTTTTTTTATAGACAGTGCCTCACCTGTGTGTGTAGATGACATGAAGCGATGGTCCGAGGTGAGTTACATTGATATCATTCATTATTCGTTATGACAGCCAACAATGGCACAAATGGAGCCTGAAATACATTTTTACACCAAGCAACAGTTAAACGGTTGTTGTTCTCCTCTGGATCACTCGTTTTGGCCGTTTTTACTTGGCGTCTCGAGACCAGAATTCAAAACAGGCAATTACAATCATCATGGCGCCGCCCAGTAGTTGCTCAGGAAAACTGTGGATAAGTGATAATTTAAAACCGTAGGCTAACACTCCAGTGAAGCCATTCAGTCCATTAATACTGCAATATAACTTTACAATCAAAATATAGATATAGTGAATGCTGTGATTCTCAATCATTAGAATGACAGACCTTGAAATGTTGGCATAACCAAACAATTTTATCACATACAGCTCTTATGTGCTTTACCTGATGGATATGAGAATGACTCTTCCATCCTTTTAACCGATCGGTCATTAATCAAAAAGAAACATCAAACTCCAGTGAATAATCCAGCTGACACCAGTGTGAAATGAACATCTCCCATAGTGCCGTTCAGCATCACGTTCTCAGTTGAGTTAGTTGAGCTTTTGGTGGCAAACTTCCCAGTCGTCATTTCAAGAAGATATTATTCATATGTTGGCATGAATGAAGAATGACACGTGCATAACAATTTTATCTTATGTTTTCTTTACAATAAAAAAAGACGTTAATTATAGAGTAATCTGACAGAAAACAGTGGAGACTATGAATGAACATCAAGCGATAACCACAGTTATCAGCTGAAAAAAAGCATCATTTCATAATGATTACACACCAGGTCTAGAGGTGAATGAACATAAAAATTCCCTAGGACTTTCTGCAGAAATAAGTAAACTTGTATAACCATGGCTGAAACAAAGAAAGGAGAAAGGACAATGCTTCACATACATACTTTTATTCCTTTAATGGACGCAAAAATACATCCAGACCATATCCATCCTAAGAACTGCTTAATAACTAGAACTATTTTGTCAAATACAAGTTATCTCTGACATTTAAAAGGTTATTTCTCTTTCATGCACATTATGGATGAAAGATAATTACAATCACTTTAAAGAGAAAATAAGGCTTTGAGTTTGTTAATATACACATGCACTGAGAGACTTCTGAAAACATGACATTTCAGGTAAGGGAGCATGGTGAACAATGATGCTCACCTGCACCACTTTATACTTCATTAATACATGACTGGCATTAGACATGGCTAATTAATTGGCATTATTTTCATGCTGAATAGACAGAGGAACTAGCTCCGCCAGCTCAGTCTGGATTCTTCCAGGGTTCTTTTTTTTTCCTGCAGTAACATCTTTTAGAGTTTTTGTTCATCGCCACAGTCACCTTTGGCTTGCTCACTGGGGGCTTAAAGATGAAGACATTAAAGCATGACTCTCTTTACAGCTGGAGGCTTTAAGACATTACAGTATGATTTTCCATAAAGCTGCTTTGAAACAATGTGTGCATTGTGAACAACGCCATCCAAATAAAAATTATTTGACTTCTGATCAGTTTTTGGGGAGTGAACTTTAGGGCTGCATGATTATGACAAAACTTTGCCTTCAATAGTGTAATTGGGATTTAATGTTGATGCCTGAAAACACTACGATGATTTCAGGGCAGTTTGATCTCTAGCATGTGTCTTCTGATGAGTATATAAACTTGCTAAAAAACCAAATGCTTTCCCGCAGATGGAGCAGCTGTAAGGTTTCTCTCCTGTATGGACTCTCTGATGGGTTTTCAGGTTATCTGATCGGGTAAACGTCTTGTCACACTGAGTGCATTTGAAAGGTCTTTCTCCACTATGTGTTCTCTTGTGCTTTAGTAAGCGAACATTTTGATTGAAACTCTTCCCACAAACGCTACAGTGATACAGCTTTTCTACCGTGTGAACTCTCTGATGAACTATTAATTCAGATGGTACATAAAATCTTTTTCCACAGTAAGAGCAGAGGTAAAGTTTTTCTCCATAGTGTCTTTTTTCATGATATTTCATGTCAGATTCAAGATGGTAACGCTTGTCACAGTGTGAGCATTGAAAGGGTTTCTCCCCAGATTGTCGCCTTTCATGACGTTTCAGATCAGATTTCTGACGGAAACATCTATCACAATGTGAGCATTGATAGGGTTTCTCCCCAGAGTGTATTTTCTGATGTGTCTTTAGACAAAATAATTGTTTAAAGGTTTTCCCACATTCTTTGCACTGATACGGCCTCTCATTGGTGTGCAAACGGACATGTGAGTTCATATGACTCTTGTGGGTGAATCTCTTCTCACAGTGAGGACACTTGTATGGTTTCTCCCCCGTGTGTATTCTCTTATGAATATCAAGATTTCTTTTCATTCTGAAACACTTGTCACACTCACTGCAGCTGAAAGGCTTTTCGTCAGTGTGTGTCTTCATGTGAACTTTCAGATTAGAAGTAGTAAGGAAAACCTTCCCGCACTGCTCACAGGGACACTCCTTTTTTACTTTGTGCACTTCTGATTCATGACAGTTCCTCTCTTTTAAGGTGGAAAAGCTGCTCTCACATCTCTTACATTTGAAGACTTTCTGCTCTTTGTGTCTTCTCTCATGTCTCGCTAAACGTCCTTTCTCAGTGAATGTCCTCTCACAAATTTTGCAGGAAAGATGCTGTTTTGATGTAGAAGCCACTTCTCCATCAGATGAACCACTGTTTGTATCTGAAAGAAACATACAGTTGAAGTCAGAAGTTTACATACACCTTAGCCAAATACATTTATACTCAGTTTTTCCCAATTCCTGACATTTAATCACAGAAAACATTCCCTGTCTTTGGTCAGTTAGAATCACAACTTTATTTTAAGAATGTGAAATGTCAGAATAATAGTAGAGAAAATGATTTCAGATTTTATTTCTTACATCACATTCCCAGTGGGTCAGAAGTTTACATACACTTTGTTAGTATTTGGTAGCATTGCCTTTAAATTGTTTAACTTGGGTCAGATATTTTGAGTAGTCTTCTACGAGCTTCTCAAAATAAATAAATGAGTCAGGTTTGTAGGTCTCCTTGCTCGCACATGCTTTTTCAGTTCTGCCCACAAATTTTCTATCAGATTGAGGTCAGGACTTTGTGATGGCCACTCCAACACCTTGACTTTGTTGTCCTTAAACCATTTTGCCACAACTTTGGAGGTATACTTGGAGTCATTTTACATTTGGAAGACCCATTTGCGACCGAGCTTTAACTTCCTGGCTGATGTCTTGAGATTTTGCTTCAATATATCCACATAATTTCCCTTCTATTTTGTGAAGTGCACCAGTCCCTCCTGCAGCAAAGCACCCCCACAACATGATGCTGCCACCCCCACGCTTCAAGGTTGGGATGGTGTTCTTCGGCTTGCAAGCCTCACCCTTTTTCCTCCAATCATAACAATGGTCATTATGACCAAACAGTTCAATTTTTGTTTCATCAGACCAGAGAACATTTATCCAAAAAGTAAGATCTTTGTCCCCATGTGCACTTGCACACTGTAATCTGGCTTTTTTATGGCAGTTTCAGAGCAGTGGTTTCTTCCTTGCTGAGCAGCCTTTCAGGTTATGTCGATATAGAACTCGTTTTACTGTGGATATAGATACTTGTCTTCCTGTTTCCTCCAGCATCTTCACAAGGTCCTTTGCTGTTGTTCTGGGATTTATTTGCACTTCTCGTACCAAACTACATTCATCTTTAGGAGGCAGAATGCATCTCCTTCCTGAGCGGTATGATGGCTGCGTGTTCCCATGGTGTTTATATTTGCATACTGTTGTTTGTACAGATGTACGTGGTACATTCAGGCATTTGTAAATTGCTCCCAAGGATGAACCAGGCTTGTGGAGGTCCACAATTTTTTTCTGAGGTCTTGGCTGATTTCTTTTGATGTCAAGCAAAGAGGCACTGACTTTAAAGGTAGGCCTTAAAATACATCCACAGGTACATCTCCAATTCAGTGCACCTCCTAACAGAAGCTAATTGACTAATTGTCTAAAGGCTTGACATAATTTTCTGGAATTTTCCACCTGCTTAAAGGCACAGTTAACTTAGTGTATGTAAACTTCTGACCCACTGGAATTGTGATATAGTCAATTAAAAGTGAAACAATCTGTCTGTAAACAATTGTTGGAAAAATGACTTATGTCATGCACAAAGTAGATGTCCCAAACGACATGCCAAAACTATAGTTTGCTAATATGAAATCTATGGAGTGGTTAAAAAATGAGTTTTAATGACTTCAACCTAAGTGTATGTAAACTTCTGACTTTAACTGTAACAGTAAGTAATAGTAAAACAGTACTTATACAAAAAGCTTTTAAACTATTTGACCACAAAAAGTATTTGGACACTGAAAAATGTCTTAATGTTGCATTAGATACATAATATCAAACCAAGTTGCATCAGCACACATATGATGCTAGAGCTTCTTTCAGAACTTACACAGCATTTTTTCAAAGATCTTACGTGAGTAAAATATTATGAACGAAAAAAAAAAACATACCTGAAGGAATAAAATCATCATCATCATCCTCATAATCATTACTTTCATGTTGATCAGAGTGTTGTTCCTGTGCTGTGTTTTTGTCATCATCTTCATCAATATGTTGTTGGTGTGCTGTAGTTTTATCATCATCATCTTCATCAGTGTGTTGTTTCTCTTCTGTGTTTTCATCATCATCATCATCTTCGTCGTTGTCTTCATTATCATAATCAATGTGTTGTTCAAGTGCTGTGGTTTCTCGTCTCATCTCCATGAGGTTCCTGCAGTCCATCAGCTTCACTGAACACATCTTCAATGGTATCTTGAGCATCTGCTGTTCTCCATCAGCATTACAGACAGAAGCCAGAGACTCTGTGGAGGTTTGATCACCCTGATTACTGTCACACACACTCTCCTGAGCGTCAGTATAACAGAGTAAAGTGAGGCTGAGCTCTGAGTCTTGTGTGTCTCCGGATCTCTGATCTGAAAGCTGACAAACAACACAATCACACTGATTTATATATTGAACAGCTGTCTGACACAATGTGTTGAAACTGTACAAACCTCTCTTTCCCTCAGCTTTGCCTCCAGTAACGCCACCTCTTTCTTCAGCTGAGAGATTTCTGTCATCAAATCATCAATATCCAGCATGGACAGATCAGTTCCTACTGATTTACAGCACATCAGATCCACCTGCAAACTCATCTTCAACATCTCAACAATAAACAATGAGCTATAAACACACACCGGCTGAGTGATCAAACTGTGAGTTCTTCTTTCTTTCTTCCTTTAATGAGTTTACCGGCGGACTTAAGAGCTTCACAGCGCCTCCTGCTGTACTGGAGTAACATAACAATTAACACTAGATTCATGAGGAGGATTTCAAACACATACTACTGATTTACAGCAAATCAAAATCCCTTTATTGTCACTCAACCATATACACAAGTGCAACAGTGGGTGAAAGTCTTGGGTGCAGTTCCAAGCAACATAGCAGTAAGACAATTACAATAAACATCTGATTTACACATAACACAGTTTACACATCTTGTTACACAACACACTATACAATATACACCTAATAATGTACAATATACAGTATACACAAAATAAGAAGACTGTATACATTAAAAATAATATACAGTATACACAAAATAAGAAGACTGTATACAATAAAAAAATACTCTGTACCCTCCCCATCCCCTCCCCCTATGTAATCAGTGGAAATAAATATGAAGTGTTGTGTTGACATTCAGTTTCCAGTGTGTTATTAAGAGAAGTATAAAATGTGAGTCCAGTCTGAGGATAAAAAAGTGCAGTGCTGATATATGTATCGTGAGCGATCAAGAGTTTAAAAGTCTGATTGCTTGTGGGAAGAAGCTGTCATGAAGTTGGCTGGTGCGGGTCCTGATGCTGCGATACCGCCTGCCTGATGGTAGCAGTGAGAGCAGCCCATGGCTCAGGTGGCTGGAGTCTCTGATGAGCTTTTTTCACACACCACCTGGTATAGATGTCCTGTAGGGAGGGAAGCTCACCTCCGATGATGTGTCTGGCAGTTCGCACCACCCTTTGCAGGGCTTTGCGGCTGAGGGCGGTGCTGTTGCCGTACCAGGCGGAGATGCAGTCAGTCAGGATGCTCTCTACAGTGCTGGTGTAGAATCGTGTGAGGATGTGGTGGTTCATTCCAAACTTCCTCAGCCATCTCAAGAAGAAGAGGTGCTGGTGAGCCTTTTTCACAATGGCCTCAGTGTGGACGGACCATGTGAGTTCCTCAGTGATGTGGACACCGAGGAACTTGAAGCTGCCGACTCTCTCCACTGGTGCTCCATTGATGGTGATGGGGCTGTGTCTTTTCTCCTGAAGTCCACCACAAGCTCCTTAGTCTTACTGACGTTGAGGGAGAGGTTGTGCTCTGAGTGTGCACCTCCTCTCTGTAGGCTGTTTCATCATTGTCAGTGATCAGACCTACCACCGTCGTATCATCAGCAAACTTAATGATGGCATTGGAGATATGTGTTGCCACACAGTCATGTGTGTACAGGGAATACAGGAATGGGCTAAGAAAACAGCCCTGCGGGGATCCAGTGTTGAGGGTCAGTGATGAGGAGATGTTGCTGCCCGTTCTAACCACCTGGCGTCTGCTTGACAGGAAGTCCAGGATCCAGCTGCACAGCGAGCTGTTTAAGCCTAGAGCCCGGAGTTTCTCATCTAGCTTGGAGGGCACTATGGTGTTGAATGCTGCGCTGTAGTCTACAAACAGCATTCTCACATAAGTGTTCTTTTTTTCCAGGTGGGAGAGAGCAGTGTGTATTGTAGATGCAATGGCATCATCAGTGGAGCGGTTGTTGAGGTAAGCAAACTGCAATGAGTCTAGAGAGAGGCAGCACAGAGCAGATGTAATCTCTGATTAGTCTCTCAAAGCATTTGCTGATGATGGGGGTCAGAGCAACAGGACGCCAGTCATTTAAGCAAGTTATTTTTGATTGCTTTGGAACAGGCAGAATGGTGGAAGTTTTAAAGCATGTGGGGACTAGAGACAAAGAGAGGGAAAGGTTGAAAATGTCTGTAAAAACACCAGACAGCTGGTTCACGCACGCTCTGATGACACAGCCCGGAATGCCGTCTGGGCCCGTGGCTTTGCGGATATTCACCCGTCGGAAGGATCGGGTTACATCCACTACAGAGACGGAGAGTGAACTAATCTCTGTACCTTGAATGATGCCTGAATGATGGGTCCCAGTGATGTTGTGTATATAGAGAAGAGAAGTGGCCCAAACACTGAACCATGAGGTACCCCAGTAAGTAGCTGATATGGCTTGGACACCTCACCTCTCCAGGCTACCTTGAAGGACCTACCTGAGAGATATGAATTAAACCAGCTTGACTGCCTCAAGAAAATGTCCACCACCACCCTGGTCCATTTAGCCAGTTCGCAATGTCACGATCTGAAGCAGAAAAGGCAGGACCCAATGCAGAGGAAAAACAAAAGATTTTATTAATTCCAAAAATAAAAAAACAAAGTAAAAAACACAAACTACCTTGTAGGGGAAAAACAAACTCCAGGGCAGTAAGCACACAGATGGGCTGGGCTGGAGCAAAAGGAGCAAAACACAGAACCGACAGGACGAGAGAATGAGACGAACTGGCACAGGACAGCGCACACAAGGAGACTAAAATAGGGAGAGAAATCAACAGGTTAACAGGCAGGGCAGGTGAAACAAATGAACTGATAATGGGCAAACAAGGAGGCGGGGTATGACGCAGGACTGAGAGACACGAGCAATGCCATGCACTCTCACACTAGACAAAGTCTGAGCGTACATCGTGAAGCAAACACCATGCAATGCACACAACAGGCAACAAAGAGACAAGACACCTGTGCGAGAGTTTAGCCACAAATAAAACTGGCATCTAAGACAGAAGTGACCAGACCGGAATATAAGACAGAAGAAGCACAGAGCCCAGAGTTTCACATCAAGCTTGGAGGGCACTATGGTGTTGAATGCTGAGCTGTAGTCTACGAACAGCATTCTCAGATATGTGTTCCTTTTTTCCAGGTGGGAGAGAGCAGTGTGTAGTGTAGTTGTAATGGCATCATCAGTGGAGCAGTTGTTGCAGTAAGCAACCTACGGTGAGTCCAGTGAGGCAGGCAGCACAGAGCAGATGTAATCTCTGATTAGCCTCTCAAAGCATTTGCTGATGATGGGAGTCAGAGCAACAGGATGCCAGTCATTTAAGCAAGTGATTTTGGATTGCTTTGGTACAGGCACAATGGTGGATGTTTTAAAGCATGTGGGGACCACAGACAAGGAGAGTGAAAGGTTGAAAATGCCCGCAAAAACACCAGCCAGTTGGTTCGCACATGCTCTGATGAAGCGGCCTGGAATGCTGTCTGGAACAGCACATCAAATCCACCTGCAAACTCATCTTCAACATCTTAACCATAAACACTGAACTATAAACACACACTGGCTGAGTGTTCAAACTGTGAGCACTTCTTTTTTTAGTGAATTTACCGGCAGACAAAAGAGCTTCATAGCACCTCCTGCTGTACTGGAGTGACAACACAATCAACACTAGATTTATGAGAAGGATTTCAAACACATACTACTGATTTTCAGCACATCAAATCCACCTGCAAATTCATCTTCAACATCTGAACTATAAACACTGAACTATAAACACAACTATAAACACACATCGACGGAGTGTTCAAACTGTGAGTTCCCTTATGACTCAGTACACTTGACATTGCATCCTTGCTGACGCATATGGGGAGTGTCCTTCTAAACAACCTAGTTCAGAATCAGGATCAGTGTTATTATCAGAAATAATTGATAATTATTTCTTTAGTTATTAATTAATATTTAAATTAATTAATTGAATCTAACTCATTAAAACCTCATATGGGGCTCCAGTAAATGTAGCTACGTTTAGGAGCGGGTTTGGTTATTAGCAATAATTAATAATTATCAAAGATAATTATTAATTATTAAAATCAATAGAACATTGATGAGCATCAATGTTAGCTTTTTTAATCCTTTAAATCAACAATTATCAAAGATAACCACTAATCATTAACATTGATGAAACATTAATTCAAATTAACACTAGCTTATTGATCCTTCAAATTCAACAATCATCAAAGATAATTATCAATGATCAAAAATCAATAGAATATTAATAAGGATTAATATTGCCGGGGCAGCACCCTGAAATCAGGGACTAATAACCAGATAGTATAACAGTCTCAATATTAGATTGTTTTCTTAGGAAAATCGACATCTGAAGAATATCGATTTTCGGAAAAAAAACAATGAATGAAGGTTTGAATCCGAGCACTGACATCCCGTCAGCATGTGACACAGTTGTATGCAAAGCAAACCAAAACACTTCTCTTTGAAATATAACAAAGTTTATTTATGGAGCAATATCAATTAATAATTAATACAATGCAGTCAATAAACTTCCGACTTACAACTACAAACTAAACAGTAATATGATTAGATATGGAAATGAAAATAATCCTATAACACATGAGGGTGTGTGTGTGAGAGAGAGAGAGAGTGTGTGTGTGTAAGGAGGGACGTGCACAAAATGGCGGACGTGACTCTCGTGGAGAGTATGTCACACGAGACTTCCGGCCAGAGAATATGGCCGCGAATGTGGGCGGAGAGAAACCAGTCATTGGCGTCTACCAGTTTACCACGTGTATCCACTTGTACGATAGCTTCGTTTATCACGAAGCTATCTACTAGCCAAAAATGTGTGCGAGTATGTTTGTGAGGGGTTGCGTGTGTGTGTGTGTGTGTGTGTGGTTAGTACGAGAGAGAGAGAATAAAGTGACGGCCTCAAAGCCGATTTCGCGATCGTGGGAGAGAAAGCAGCTGTTAGTTTATCACTCAGAGATGCGGTGGACGGCTCGTAAACCATCCTGCAGTCTTTGATTCTTTAATGGATAAACTTAGTGTGCCGGTCTCACCCGCGATGGCGGAAATGCACAACAGTCTAATGTGGTTGGACTACAACACAGCAAAGCTCATTCGTGATAATTAATACCTTAAGTATTATTATTATACAGACTCGGCGGTCCGTAAACTGTACATGCAATAACCTTGATACACAAGAATAACACACTATAATATTCTATCTCTGCCCAGACGTAAACCTCTTACTTGAATCATATGAGGACGTAGAATGTGTGTTCATCCATCCTTTAACTCCGACTTGGTTCCTCGAGGCTCGGATGATGACGGGAGGCCGTTTCCTCGCTCTGTCGTCGGGCGTTATGGCTGCTGATTCTCGGCGGGCTGGCAGAGAAATCAGCGACGTCGACTTGATTGAAGATGGAAGAGAAATCTTTTATCTCTTCACTTCTGCAGGCAAACGGATGAAGATGCGGATTGCTCAGCGGTCTCCTTCGGATCTGTTAGAGTGTTCGGTGGAACACAGAGTAATCTCAACTCATCAAGCGAGATGGAGATTGTATGGCCACAGTTTCAAGTCAGACATTACTTCCTTGGCTACACCTGAGAGCAGCGATGAGCTGCGTCTATGCACAGTGAGCAAAGTTGCTGGAAGCAAATCCCGAAAGCATTTCAGAGGTATTTCTACTCCTGATGACATCATGGTTGAGGGGCGTTCTGTCGTGTGCCTCATCCAATAGGAGTTGAGAGTTTGATCCTTTAGTGAGCAAGGCTTCATGGGATTTGTAGTCTGTTTTGGACTCCCTTTGTTTGATTTTGGTGCAGTTTTTATCAGTAAGATTTATGACTTTGTATGTGGGCCTGAGTTAGGTTTTACGACTGTGTTAGGCCTGCCTTTGTCTTCTATCTGAATACATGAGGCCCAACATTCCCCCCTTTGGTCTGAAGAGTTGGTTGTTGTCCAGCATCTTTAGAGCAACTGAAGGGCCGAACAGTTCTTGTCAGTTCACAGTAACCTGTGGGTTACGCCATCCATGTATTCCTGATAGGAAAGAAAATGGTTGCACAGTCCATACAGTTCATTAGAGTTCACAGAGGCTTTATCGTCTGGACAGAGATTGAGGCACATCTGGGCATAGAACTTCTAGCTAAATCTAAAACTACATTCATCACACAAATATTTCAAGTTTTGGAAGGCACAGCATTAACCGTAACACAATCCTTTGTTGTTCTTTAGTCATAACACAAAATCAAAGTAGAACCTGACATTGGTTACTAGGAACAAAATGTTAGAGGAAAGGAGGGTTAAAGGTTAAAAGGCTTATCCTTGGAAATGATTGGGGTTAACCTGTGGGATGGGCTCAGACTGGTGTGTAAAACATGGCTGTACGAGGAGTGAGTCCAGTCTGGCCTGTAGGTGTTGAATGTACCTGTACATGGCATGTGCAATAATTGCCGTGATGATCCAACCACTAAGGAGGAGCCAGAGGGCAACCAAACTGATAGGTCGTATTAATGGGACATATGTAAACAGGGTCTATTAGCATCATCCCTTGAAAGGTAATGTTGATCCAGGCCCGTTTTGTGATAGACGACCTATCTTACATGTACCTTTTGACGCTTACGTTGCAGATCTCTGTCTATAACGGTTTTCCATGGGAGAGCTTTGCTCTAGCCACCTCTGCAAAGGTGTTGGAACCCATTAAACTTATTTCGGAACCAGTGTCGAATAGTGCGTGGGAGCTGAATGACCCATGTGTCAGGCGTTGCCCTTACGGAACAGATCGCTCAAAAAGGTCAGATAAGGAGGGTGCGGCATGTTAGGAGTGACTGTTTCGGGGAACAACTTGGACCCTGCTCCCCTTTTTCCGACCTACAAAGTAAACTTTGGCATTAACGGGAGAGGGTACATCATCTAGTCATACTGAAGGGGTTTCAGTGCCGTGTTCCTTTGAGGAGTTCAGCGGACCTGGTGAACAATGGAGCACATCAAGCTTTGTTACTAACTCAGTCAAGCATCTCCTTATATCCTCCATTTCCTTTCTCAAATCTTGATCTCTGAGGGGGTTTGAAACCTTTTCTACTCATCCACCTTCTTGTTTGGGTTTTCGTTCGAACCGCGCTTTTCCTTTCGGCCGGCGAACGTTTTGTTGTTTTGGCCTGCCGTGACCCTGGGGGTGTGTCTGGTTACCACCCCCCTGTTTCTGTTGCCTACCCTGCTGGCGGGGTGATCGGCGCCTCTGGGGTCCTGTTCTAGCATTCACCTTAACACGAGGCATTTCGTTGCCTTCAAGCGCTAGGTCCGCACATTCTGTGGCTTGGATCCCCAGGGCTCTGGCATCGCCTTTGTGCCCTCGGGCAGGGCGCATGCGTGTCTCCCATGCCAGTTGTGCGTACCTTCTGATTTCCTGCATGGTGGGGTTGCCCGTTCTGCAGTGCATCGTGACGTCATATCGCATGCACCCGTGGAGGTTGTGAAGGAAGAGAGACTTGAAAGCTTGTTCCTCCTCCAGACCTGGTGCATTACTTCCTTGGAAGTACATGGTTCTCAGGCATCTGTAATACTCATAAATACTCGTTTCTCTTCTGGGTGATGGCGAAAGCAGCTATGGTAGCGGAGGCTTCGTCGATATACAGCGAATACTCCTCGCGTAGGGCTTTACACAGAGCTGAGTAGCAGTTTCGTGTACCAGTCGGTAGCATCTCCGTAAACTGTACAAGCAATAATCTTGATACACAAGAATAACACACTATAATATTCTACCTCTGCCCAGACGTAAACCTCTTACTTGAATCGTATGAGGACGTAGAATGTGTTTTCATCCGTCCTTTAACTCCGACTCGGTTCCTCGAGGCTCGGGTGATGACGGGAGGCCGTTTCCTCACTCTGTCAGCAGGTGGTACGGCTGCTGATTCTCGGCGGGCTGGCGGAGAAATCAGTGACGTCGACTTGATTGAAGATGGAAGAGAAATCTTTTATCTCTTCACTTCTGCAGGCAAACGGATGAAGATGCGGATTGCTCAGTGGTCTCCTTCGGATCCGTTAGAGTGTTCGGTGGAACACAGAGTAATCTCAACTTGTCCAGCGAGATGGAGATTGTATGGCCACAGTTTCAAGTCGGACATTACTTCCTTGTGCCACGAGGCTACACCTGAGAGCAGCGATGAGCTGCGTCTACGCACGGCGAGCAAAGTTGCTGGAAGCAAATCCTGGAAGCATTTCAGAAGTATTTCTACTCCTGATTACATCATGGTTGAGGAGCATTCTGTCGTGTGCCTCATCCAATAGGAGTTGAGAGTTCGATCCTTTAGTGAGCAAGGCTTCATGAGATTTGTAGTCTGTTTTGGACTCCCTTTGTTTGATTTTGCCGCGGTTTTTATCAGTAAGATTTATGACTTTGTATGTGGGCCTGAGTTAGGTTTTACGACTGTGTTAGGCCTGCCTTTGTCTTCTATCTGAATACATGAAGCCCAACAATAGAAATACAAAATAGGACAAAATATATTGATACATACATATGTACAAATACAAATTGGTTATATACAGATACATGGGAATGTAATGCAGAAGAGGTAGAGTATGAGATAAATAGGTAGAGATAAATATAAATAGACTAAGCTGTGTATTGCACGTAATTATTGCTCAATGGGGCAGTTTTAACTGTTCATGAGATGGATAGCCTGAGGGAAAAAACTGTTCCTGTGCCTGATTGCTCTGGTGCTCAGTGCTCTGTAGTGCTGTCCAGAAGGCAACAGTTCAAAAAGGTAGTGGGCTGGGTGAGTTGGGTCCAGAGTGATTTTTCCAGCCCTTTTCCTCACTCTAGAAGTGTAAATTTCTTGAAGGGAGGGCAGGGGGCAACCAATAATCCACACAGCAGTCCAAACTGTCCTTTGTAGCCTTCTGATGTTTCGTAGCTGAACCAAACCAAACAATTATTGAAGTGCAGAGGACAGACTCAATGACAGCTGAGTAGAACTGTATCAGCAGCACCTGTGGCAAGTTGAACTTTCTCAGCAGGCGAAGGAAGTACGACCTCTGCTGGGCCTTTTTTTACAATGGAGTCAATGTGGGTCTCCCACTTCAGGTCCTGTGAGATGGTAGAACCCAGGAACCTGAATGACACCACTGCTGCCACAGTGCTGTTCAGGATGGTGAGGGGGGTCAATGTTGGGGTGTTCCTCCTTAAGTCCACTATCATCTCCACTGTTTTGAGCGTGTTCAGCTCCAGGTTGTTTTGAATGCACCAGTGAACCAGCCATTCAACCTCACTTCTGTATGCAGACTCATCATCATCTTGGATGAGGCCGATGACAGTAGTGTCATCTGCAAACTTCAGGAGCTTGACAGAGGGGTCCTTGGCGATGCAGTCATTTGAGAACAGGGAGAAGAGTAGTAGGGAGAGCACACATCCCTGGGGGGCACCAGTGCTGATCGTACAGGTGCTGGAAGGGAATTCCACCAGTCCCACCTGTAAACTCATCTTCATCATCTAAACTATATACACTGAACTATAAACACTGAACTATAATCACTGAACTATAAACACACACCAGCTGAGTGTTCAAACTGTGAGCCCTTCTTTCTCTAGTGAGTTTACTGGCAGACTAAAGAGCTTCACAGCGCCTCCTGCTGTACTGGAGTGACAACACAATCAACACTAGATTCATCAGGAGGATTTCAAACACATACTACTGATTTACAACACATCAAATCCACCTGCAAACTCATCTTCAACATCTGAACTATAAACACTGAACTATAAACACTGAACTAATTTATATACACAACATCTGAATGTTCAAACTGTGAGTTCTTCTTTCTTTCTTTAGTAAGTTTCCGGCGGACTAAAGAGCTTCATAGCACCTCCTGATGTATGGAGTGACAACACAATCAATAACAGATTCATCAGGAGGATTTCAAACACATACTACTGATTTACAACACATCAAATCCACCTGTAAACTCATCTTCAACATCTGAAGTATAAACACTGAGCTATAAACATCTGAACTTTAAAAATCTAAACTATACACTGAACTATAAACTCTGAACTATAAACACTGAACAATAAACACTGAACTATAAACATCTGAACTATAAACACTAGATTCATGAGTAGGATTTCAAACACATACTACTGATTTACAGCACATCAAATCCACCTGCAAACTCATCTTCAACATGACAACTATAAACACTGAACACATACCGGCTGAGTGTTCAAACTATGAGCTCTTCTTTCTTTCTTTAGTGAGTTTACCAGCAGATTAAAGAGCTTCATAGCCAGCCGTTCAACCTCACTTCTGTATGCAGGCTCATCATCATCTTGGATGAGGCCGATGACAATAGTGTCATCTGCAAAATTCAGGAGATTGACAGAGGGGTCCTTGGCGGTGCAGTCATTTGTGTACAGGGAGAAGAGTAGTGGGGAGAGCACACATACCTGGGGGGCACCAGTGCTGACCGTACAGGTGCTCGAAGGGAATTCCCCCAGTCTCACTAGCTGCTGTCTGTCCGTCAGAAAGCTGGTGATCCACTGACAGATAGTCGTGGGGACAAAGTGTTTATGTAATTTAGTCTGGAGAATAGCTGGGATGATGGTGTTGAAAGCAGAACTGATGTCCACAAAAAGGATCCTTGCATATGTCCCTGGTCTGTCCAGATGTTGCAGGATATGATGCAATCTCATGTTGACTGCATCATCCACAGACCTGTTTGCTCGATAAGCAAATTGAAGGGGATCTAGAAAGGGTCCAGTGATGTCCTTCAGGTGGGCCAACACAAGTCTCTCAAATGACTTCATGATCACAGAAGTCAGAGCAACGGGTCTGTAGTAATTAAGTGCTGTGATTTTGGGTTTCTTTGGGACAGGAATGATAGTGGAGTGTTTGAAGCAGCAGGGAACACTGCTCTAGTGATCTGTTGAAGATCTGTGTGAAGATGGGGGCCAGCTGGTCAGCACAGGATTTTAGACAAGTGGGTTAAACACCATCTGGTCCCTGTGCTTTCCTTGTCTTTTGTTTCCAGAAGCCACGGCACACCTCCTCTTCACAGATCTTAAGTGCAGATCGAGTAGCAGGAGGGAAGTGAAGGTCAGAAGCGGGTGTGGGGTGTGAGACTGGGCCTTTCAAATCTACAGTAAAACACATTCAAGTCATCAGCCAGTTGTTGGTTCCTTACTGTGTGGGGGGATGGTGTCTTGTAGTTAGTAATAATGTCTTTCAGGCCTCTCCACACTGATGCAGGGTCGTTAGCTGAAAACTTGTTTTTCAGCTTATCAGAATAGCTTCTTTTAGTTGAAACCCTTCTACAATAATGCCAATATTCTAATACTGGCTATGGTGTTTGAGCCCCATCCTTTTAGGTGCAAAGCTGACTGCAATAAAGGCAAGCAGGCAAACACCATTACTCAGAATTTTCTTCTTTCACGACAGCGATTCATCTCTCGTCTAGAAGCCCTCTACTACTTTGCCATCGACATACACGAGTCAGCGGACGTGATCTTCACAGCAATGAGAAGACTTTCTACTCCCCTGCAGTGTTTCGATGAACATTTACTCTGCCTTTACACTTCGCTGGTGAACTGGCCACTTCCTGATTACTTGCAGCGCTTCGGCAGGAGCTTTGTATCCTTATAAGCTATTGTGTTATTGTGCATATATATGTGTGTGTGTGTATGTGTGTGTGTGTGTGTGTGTGTGTATATATATATATATATATATATATATATATATATATATATATATATATATAAAACTAAAAGAGCCCCTTACATGTTTGTGTCTTTTTAAAGATGTCGTTCCGTAAGTGTTTTCTTATGCAAGGGACACATCCCACCGTCAGATCAGCATGTGAGCTGCATTCACTGTCTGCTCACATAGAGACAGACTGCCCTCACTGTGAGGGAATGAGTCTCAAGACGCTTCGCTCACGAATCGCCCTTGTACTATGGGACGATTCAGCCTCACGTTTGACTGGTTTGTGCAGTCCAGATGCCATCAAGCAACCGCGTTCCACAGATCTGCCCCGTTCTTCCCAGAAGTTCATAACGAACTGAAAAAATCCTGGCGCGCACCCTATTCATCTCACTCGCACAGCGATTCCACTCTTCTCAATAATGTGGACCACGGGGAAATCAAAAGTTATGCCCAACTCCTCGCCCTAAAAGAGGTGGTAGTGGCACATCACCGCCCAGCGAGTAGCAGGAACTCATGCCCAGTTCATCTTTCTAAGCCGTGTCGACTAACGTGTGCACTGGCTGGAAAAGCGTACTCAGCGGCAGGCCAAACCGGTTAAGCACTCCACGTGATGACAATGCTCCAAGCAAGGCTACAATCCAGAGACGTTCAAAGAGTTCTGCACCGCTACGGACTAAGCGCTGCAAGACACGAAAATAACTGCACAGGCCATTGGCAAGTCAACGAGCAACCTGGTGGTTTTGTATCATCACATCTGGCTGACCTTCACGGAAATGCGTGACATGAGAAAAGCCGCTCTATTTGATGCTCTGGTGTATCCAGCTGGCCTTTTTGGAGGTTCTGTGGATAAATTTGCTTAGCGCTATGTCACGACTCAGCAACACTCACAGGCTATGAGACATTTTATGCCAAAATGGAGCAGTACTTCATCACAACCGGCTCGCTCCCGCTCTGTCTCGGGCCAGCGTCCGGCTAAAAACCCCACACCAGCTGCCTCAGTGCTGCCGAATGACGCCACCAAGCTGCTGGTAAAACCAGCCCTGTTTAAATGGTGTTCTGTCTTCCACGGTTCCGTCCAAAGACAAGCAGGTGTTACGAGCTGAAATACACAATCTTCTTGCAAAGAACATGATAGAGGATGTTTCATATGAATTAGTAAGCCTGCTGTCCCGCTGTGTGAATGCATGGCATGTCCTCACGGGCATGTCAGAGCTGTTGTTTACAATGATAGAGCACAATTTGTGGTCCGACCACAGGGTATACCGGTGTTGCGCACACAGATTGCGACACACACAACGGGATTTACAGCTGTTATTTCCTCGTTCTGGAGAAGGACAACAGGCTTCGGCCCATTCTATTTCTGAGATGCTTGATTCGTGCGCTCGCTACGCGCCCATTCAAATTGTTAACTCAGAAACAGATCTTATCACACATCCATCCTCAGGGCTGATTTGTGTCAATAGATCTGAAGGACGCGTAATTCATATATCAATTATACCGTGTTACAGGTGGCTTTTTAGATTTGCGTTCGAGGGATCTGCGTATCAATTTAAAGTCCTTCATTTTAGTCTGTCTCTGGCTCCCCGCACGTTCACGAAATGCATAGATGCGGCGCTTTGAAAATTAATGATGTGTGTGTTTTGAATTATCTCAGCAATTGGTTATTACTAGCCAATCAGAGGCTCTACTGAGCAAACACAGAGACTTGCTGCTTTTCCATATGGAAAATCTGGTCTAATGTCAACTGGACGAAAAGCACACTTTTCCCCAGCCTGTAAATTTCCTTTTTAGGAGTTCATGCATGTGCACCTCATGAACATGCATGTACAGACCATTCTTTGGTGTCTGTTTCAGTTCAAACTGAAAAAACATTACCATTGAAGTAATTTCATTTTCACGCACATCGCGGTGACTCGGCACTGTCTGTCAGCTGTAGCACCATGGACAGCACCAGCCAATAGGGTGTTATGCTGGGTCAAGTTTTCAGAAGGAAAGTGCTGACCCCAAATGCATCCAACATGGTTTACGGCAGCATGTGTAATGGACGCCCGAATTTCGACACCTGGACAGGTGCAAAACGGCCGTGACATGTCAACCACCTAGAGCTACTGGATGTCTTTCTAGCTCTGAGAGCTAGTAAAGTATGCATTTCCCCCGGTGTGCCTCCTTCATTCAGTCATCAGCAAAGTCCGAGTGGACATGGAAAAAGTTCTGTTAATTGCACCGAAATGTCCCAATCAGTCCTGGTTTCTGGAGATGGTAGAAATACTGGACAAGCCTCCATGGGAAATACCGCTGAATAAAGATCTTCTCTCTCAAAAACAAGGCACGGTTTGGCATCCCCAGCCAGAGCTGCGAAGCCTACACATGTGGCCTTTGAACGGAGCACAGCGGATTAGTCAGAACTGGCTTGGTCAGTTATGAACACCATATTACAGGCTAGAGCACCATCCATGATAAGCCTTTATGCACTGAAATGGAATGTGTTCACTATTTGGTGCTTTCCACATGGCAAAGACCCAGTGAACTTCCACATACCTGAAATTCATACATTTCTTAAGAGTGATCGGATGCAGGGCTCACTCTGTCTATGCTCAAAGTTTATGTGGCAATTATATCTGTGTATCACACACCTGAAACAGGCACCTCTATAGGGGGCAGGGCACCTAAATCCCCCTCACCCGGCTACAGCCCTGACTTGGGACCTAACCTTGTCCTAAAAGTGCTCGCGGGGCCTTCCTTAGAGCCTCTGGACTATGTTGAATTGTGTGTGCTTTCTCTTAACACCACATCACTGCTGACTTTGGCCTCAGTAATATGGGTTGGCACAGGTGGTTCACCTTCAAGACATTTTCCCTCCTTCATATAATTCAGATGAGAAACAGTCCTTGCATATGTTATGCCCTTTGCGAGCGCTACATACATACATTGCGCTCATACGCTAGTTCAGACTGTCTGACCAACGCTTTGTGTGCTATGGAGGATGCACGAAAGGAACGTCCATCTCCAAACAAAGATTTTCTCACTGGATCATTGAAACGGTCACCCTGGCTAATGAGTCGCAGGGTGCAAATTGCCTAATTGGTGTTAAGGTACACTCAACTTTTTGGCTTACCGAGTATGTGAGACAATTCTGGAAGATTATTAGTGAAGCTATCTTTAGTGGTTGAAAGAATAGTTCTACCTGAACGATAGTGTGGTGTAGATTGAGTGACATTATCTGATCGCAACAAACAAGAGACAAGGTAATGATCTGAGATGTCATCTCTCTGTGGTAGAATTTCTGTAGTATCAACATCAACTCCATATGACAGAATTAAATCTAGCGTATGATTATGTTGGTCATGTCACATTTTGTCTGGCTCATGGTTGTTCATGAGCGGCGAGGATTTGAGATTGATGTGGTTCCTAATCAGATGTTTGAGATTGATGCAATAATCACAGAGGAGAAAATGAATGCACGCAGTCGAGACGCGAGATGTAGACAAGTGGAAAAAAGCAGAAAAAAATAAAAATACGGGAAACGAGGGAAACAGGTAATACACACAGATGAAACAGTAGATAAGTGGAAAAACATGAAGCACGTGGTAAAATGGCAAAGGTTAAAACGATGAACATATACGAATAAGCAATGCTAAGCAGGACTTTACTGAGGGCTAATTACGGTAAATGAGGATAACAAGACTAATTGACCCTTCGCTAAGCCGCCTTAAAGTGTTACTGACCAATCCTTTCTTAGCAACTGTTGTCGGCCACCATTTTCTCTGATAAGTGGTTGAATTTTGCTTACAGGAGAAATGTTGGCATTCATGCTGTTGTCTAATAATATATATATATATATATATGTATATATATATATATATATATATATATATATATATATATATATATAAATGAAAAAAGCACAATTCAACCTGTGGAGCTTTTTTGCAAAAAATACTCTAGTAGTGGGGTCCTACTGTGGTGAAATAACCATAAGCCTTTGCACTTGAGCAATGTAAGTATGCTTGGGCAATGATTTGGGGATTAGGGTTAGGGTTATCTCTTTTTAATGTTGTTTTGTTATAAACCGCTGTGTTTAGACTGAAGTCACCATTGTGTTGAAAACAGAATTTTCGTTTATATCTGTGCATGGTTAACAACGTTATTCTGCAGCAACAAGATGTCAGACAATTGTGAAATATCAAGCACGAAATTTGTAGCGAGAAGACAGTACGAACATGAAATGAAATTAATATAAATTTGTATAAAATGAGTGAAATCGCTCATTTCTTTCTTTTTGATGGGTAAAGCATAAAATGCTTCAGAAAATCCCTCATCAGTCCATAAGCGGTAAATTGTGAACTGCATCTTATATTTTCTAGTGTTTTCTCACTGAACAACATCCACTTAAAGACGGCATGCTCCCGCAACAGTAATGATTACAGCGCCTTTTATCTGCTATAAAATGCCTTGTAAAAATTAAATAAGGTTATACTAATACTGTGCAAATTGACAAGCTGGTAAAAAGCCTGTGAATCAGTGCTGTCCAGCCAGTGAGTCCTTTTACAATCGTTGTTTCTCAAATTCCGCAAGTGCAAAGTCCGGAACAAATTACTGACATGACCAATTTGCACAGGATTGAAATCACGGAGAAGCTCTGGTAATTATTTCATTACCCCACATCACCATATAAAACTAAACCCGTCCGAACAGGGCTTATGATAGTATATGAAGTCTACGGCCACATACACACTACAAAGTTTCGAGAGTGACAACCTCATTTAAATGCAGGAGTGAATCCCTTACATTTTAATTCCATGTGTGTACGGCATACAGGAGTGATAACCTTAGCAACGCAGTGTCTTGCACCTTTGAAGAAGAAACATGAATGCCAAAAGTTTAACCCGTTTTGTGTTCGCTGTTATTGAGCAAACAGATTATCCACCAGAGATGTTTTATCGTCCGGCAATGTTTAGCCATTGACAGAATTGCTGTACTTTGTTTATGCGTGTCTAAGTGGTTGTTATAAAACAGCACACGCTCTCTCTGGACTCCTACGGGGTTACCCCCAGACCGCAGGGCTGATGAGATAAACTTCAGTTAAGAGAGATGGTCTGGAATAAATGAATGAATGAAGACACGTACATTATCCCTGTTTGTGTGATTTGCACCAGGAGAAGATGGACACATCTCTCACACGCTATTGTTCATGTCATTAACAACTAGTTGTTCAGTTCAGTTCCGTACACACTCCGTGGAATTTATGAAAATGCTGTTGTCACTACCTGAATTTTTCAGGATTTAATTTGGTTGTTGAATGCAGCTGTCACTCCTGTAAATTAACAAACTGTGGTGTGTACAGAAAAGGATTAAGCACTCAAAGGTGAACTGACAACCATATTTATTTGCAGTGTGTATGTGGCCATAGGGTGACCAGACGTCCCCATTTTCCGGGGACAGTCCCGGTTTTTGGTTGTCTGTCCCCGACTGGAGCTGTCCCCGAAAATGTCCCGTTTTTGACTGCGCGTTCAAAACAGCCTGCAAAGTGAAATAATCCATGGCAAGATTGATCGCGCCAGTTTTGCCAGAGCCTGTCTGAAGGGTGAGCCTACAAGGTTAGCATAGATTAGCATAATGCGGCGGTTCCAAAAATGTTCTATGTGTGGTGAACTTGCTGGTAAACAAGTAACTGAAAAGGAGCACCATAGTAATGCACATAGTAGTGAGTTGATCAAAATAAAAAGAAATGAGTAAAAACAGGTCCACATGAGATAAAATATGAAATAACTGCTAGAAACTGTTAGGTGAAATAGTAGGCTGTATTTCTAATATATTAATATAAAAAAATATATAAAAAGAAAATATGAGGTATCTAAGAGGAGCAATATCCTTCAGAAATTAATTTAAGGCCCTGAAATAGTAATAGTGAAAGTGGTTCATATAATTAGGATTCCTCCGGTAGGAGGAAACCTATTGTTATTGGTGGTTTTATTATTATTAGGATTCCTCCGTTAGGAGGAAACCTATTGATATTGGCAGTTTTATTATTATTAGGATTCCTCCAGTAGGAGGAAACCTATTGTTATTGGTGGTTTTATATAATTTTATTATTAGGATTCCTCTGGTAGGAGGAAACAGTCATGGTTACTTGTGAAACCTCCGTTCCCTGATAGAGGGAACGAGACGTTGTGTCGATGTAGTGACACTAGGGGTCACTCTTGGGAGCCCGAGACACCTCTGGTCTTTGATAAAAGGCCAATGAAAATTGGTGAGTGGTATTTGCATGCCACTCCCCCGGACATATGGGTATAAAAGGAGCTGGTATGCAACCACTCATTCAGGTTTTATGCTGAGGAGCCGAGACAAGGTCTGGCCATTTCAGCGGGTAGTTCAGCGTTGTGGCAGGAGGGACACAACGTCTCGTTCCCTCCATCAGGGAACGGAGGTTACACAAGTAACCATGACGTTCCCTATCTGTCACTCACTCGACGTTGTGTCGATGTAGTGACACTAGGGGTCCCTATATGAAATGCCACAACTGGCTGAACTGTGTTACGTGAACTGGCGGTGTGGCGGGCAGACCACTGTGTGCCTCGTAGCCAGCACACCAGGTCGACACCTCCCCCAACATAGTTATGAGTGTGGAACGGCCCTTTGGGGACAAGTCGACTACCCAAAAGATAGAGACAGGCTAACCCAGTCGTGGCCTCTTTTCTCTTCTTTTTTTCCACTCCCTGAAAAAGAAGGGGGATTATCTGACTGGGCCACCAGGTCTAGTCGGGGGGTGTCCCTCCCAAGGGGAAGACAAAGCGGAGACCACACCTCGCCCAAAGAGAGAGGGGGTTATTTAAGTGGAAAAATACATCACATTTCCGACCATGTGGAGAGTCTTCAAGGTAGATCCTACCCAATGGGGGAGGAGTTACTACAAACTTGGAGACTGGGGCAGAGGGGCTCTGCCCAAGGAAGACGCAGTTTGCCAACAGGGAAACGAATTAGCGGAAGATATACATCGCATGGGGTTAGCCTTACAGGGAACCGCCATATGCGGAGCACCTACCCCAGAACAGGATTCTTAGTTAGCACGTGTACTGGGCCGGCAGCGAGTCTCTCTAAACACTCGACTCCCACAGGGCTCGGAGGAAGTCAACCAGGGAACAAAGTTTGTGAACACTACTGAGAATTAATGGCGCATGTCTTCAGCTCAAAAGGAGGTGGAAGGCGCTATGTGCAAGCGATACACCCGGCCGGCTATCCCGGGCTTATCCGCTTGTATTGCGTGCCACTACCTGGGATGAAACCAGTTCCACCCGGAGGTTGTAGAACCTTGCAAAAGTGTTGGGTGTTGCCCAGCCTGCTGCTCTGCAAATGTCTGTTAGAGAGGCACCCCTGGCTAGGGCCCAGGAGGCCGCTACACCGCTGGTAGAATGGGCTCATAGCCCTACCAGGGGCGGCACGTCCTGGGCGTGATATGCCATAGTTATGGTGTCAATGAGTCAGTGGGCGATCCTCTGCTTGGAGACAGCACTTCCTTTCCGCTGTGCACCAAAACAGACAAAGAGCTGCTCAGAGATCCTAAAGCTCTGCGTGCAATCCAAATAGATGCGTAAAGTGCGCACCGGACACAGCAACGACAGGGCTGGGTCTGCCTCCTCCTGGGGCAGCGCTTGCAGGTTCACCACCTGGTCCCTAAAAGGGGTCGTGGGAACCTTGGTCACATAGCCTGGTCTCAGAATTGTTGAAAATTGTTTGCAAACACGTGTAGACCATGTTAAATGCATGAATGATATGTTTATATTTATCGTACTTTGATGTTGTTTATGTAATGGCTCGTGCTGTTCACTGCTTGTGTAATGTTGTGGGCATATTGCACATATCTAATGTTTTATCATGTTCACTTTGATCAAATGCTATTGTGAGAGGTATATATTCTAATGCTAATATTAGGAATGGGTTGCAGTTGAAAGTAGCATGATATGTAATTCATCAGGAATAAACTCTAATGCAAAGGCAAAATACACATTTTACAAAATTGAGTTAATGACTGAAATCGGGTCTCTTGGATTATGATCTGTCTTGTGTCAGATGGGTTTGGATCAACTTTGCTCATATTCCAACAAACAGAGTTTAACAATTGGCTGGGCAATTAAAATAAAGTTTTTGTTTTTGTTTCTGTGTTGGCATAGTTACTATGTTAGACTTTTGTAATGCAGTATAGTCACACCGTTTCCTTCCATCACCATTAGATGCTCAAATGTGTTACTAGAGTATATAGGGAATATAGAGAAATAGCCACATGATGTCAAAAAACATGTATCTTTGCTCTGTGGGAGACAAGAGATAAGTTCCATAATACCATTATTCTTAAAATTAGATTTTATTTAATTTTATCTATTGATCTATGCTTTTTATATGCATTTGTTTATAGATAATAAAAGATTTATATATATATATATATATATATATATATATATATATATATATATATATATATATATATATATATATCAATATAATGAATAACAATATAAATATTTTAACAAATAAAAGCAACATAACCATAACAGCTACTAAATAGCATTCATAACATTCAATTACATTGCATTTGTGGTAAACAAAAGCCCACAATGCACACATTTCATAGATTATAAACCAATTAGGAAAAAATACACAATTTACAATACATAGCAATTGAAATATAACCATAACTAACATTTGCTTATTTTATTTCACAGTTCTCAATAATGCTTCAGTGTGTGGTACTCAAAACATGGGCATACACAAAAGGGAGTGTTGCACAGCTCTCATGTACTCGGTGAGTACCTTACTACTTTACTACTCTGCTTTCTCTTTGGTCATTTTTCAGGTGATCATGGTCATTCTCATCCTACCACAGGCCCTGTAACATGGCTGGGAGAATGTGGGACTGGTATACCAGTATCCTTCCTCACATAAGGTGGTGGTAAGATCAGTACATCAGACATAGAGATCCCAAGCCCCTCATAATGGTGAATGTCTGTGGTGGATCTGATATAAATAATCATGTCTTGCAAATACTCAGTGTTCATGTCACACACACAAAAAAATAATGTGAAATCAGTTTCTTTTTGCAGTTGTAAACTGCTGAAATGCCAGCCTGCCCTTCCACTTTGGAGAGGAACAAAAACATGCTGAAAGGAGTGTTATTCACTTGTAAGTTGTAAATGTCCTGAGTCTGCACGATGTGAAGTACTATGTTACTTGGCTCTGCTTCATCAAGAGGCATAATAAATGACATATTAAATAATGATGAAAGGTTAGTTTTATTACAGTTATGGTTAAAAAAAGACACAAATTTCATACACCATAGTAATTTTAAGAACTACTTAAAATTTAATAAAAAAATAAAAATAAAAATAAAAAACAATATACATATAATAATATTTACTAAGCAGTATGAAATAACATTACATATTAACTATAAAGAACATTTAAACAACCTTTTATAGGTTCAAAGCATGGAGTAACACACAAGGGAGTGTTGCACGGCACACATATGTATTTTTTTAAAGTGCCTCTTCTTTGTCTTCCATGTGCTGGAGATGGACCTTGCAGTGCCACCTGGTCCTGCTACCCTGGGAAGTGGTTTGAGGAACTTCAGAGGGGAAATGCCTGGCTGTCTGAGGCAGGACGGCCCCTGAACTGTGCTCCTCAAGCAGCCCTCTCATCAGGCTGATCCTCAATTGCAGGGAATCAGTGGAGTGCCCAATCAATAGTAAGGGGCCAGTAAGGACATGACGACGGACCCAGAGATCCCAAGTCCCTCGTAGTGCTGTATGTCAGTGGTGGATCCAGTGTAACCAGTGAGTACATCACACAAAACTACAATATAAGTAGTACATTACTCAGAACCCACTTTGCCAGCTTTCCTTTCACTCCAGGTGGTGTTTTCTTCAGCTGTTCTGCGGAATAGTGGTTTGTTTCCTGATCTCCTCAGCATTAGACCTCTGTGGGAGATGCAGGTGGGGTCTGACTTTGAGGTCCAGGAGAGGTAAAATTGCAGCAGGAAGAGCTTACCTCCACCTTCTTTGGTGTGGTGTGTGCAGGCGATGAAGCAGTAGCTGAGACATCTTCAGGATGAAAAGAAATCTGTGACCAGCGCCAATGTGAATCTGAGGTAAAAGTGACATGCTGTGACACTTGTCAATGGGGAAAGGGAAGACGACGAAACATAAAAAAAAAAGAAAACAAAAACTATGAAGCATTACTGATGTCTTATGAAGCATTACCTTTATTTCAGATTCTTAGTTTTTATACAAAACATCTTATTTACATTAAAAAATTGTTATTAGATTCTCAAATATGTCAAATGTGTGTTTATATAACTTATAATGATCGTATTATTATCGATATAAATGTAATTATTGATAGGCTGTGACCATGGCCATGTTTGTTTACATTGCAATGTAGACTTCAGTGTCCAGAGCATGTCAACATAATATTTGTTTCATGTGAATAAAACATTACGTTTGAAAGGTGATCATTTTTCTCAGTTATTTTTTCTGCTGTCATATGATTTGCGCTGTAAACTTGTATTCTAATACCTCTGTGTTTATTTGAATGCCCGTTACATACATTTATTTTATCATGTGTTTGAAAAGACTGAGCAGCTATTTTAGACAAATGACAAGCACTTAGCCAGTCTCTCTCTCCATAGCAGTGTTGGGCCTCATGTATTCAGATAGAAGACAAAGGCAGGCCTAACACAGTCGTAAAAACCTAACTCAAGCCCCCACATTCCAAGTCGTAAATTATACTGATAAAAATCGTGCCAAAATCAAACAAAGGGAGTCCAAAAAAGACTACAAATCCCATGAAGCCTTGCTCACTAAAGGATCGAACTCTCAACTCCTATTGGATGAGGCACACAACAGAACGTCCCTCAAACCATGACATCATCAGGAGTAGAAATACCTCTGAAATGCTTCCGGGATTTGCTTCCAGCAACTTTGCTTGCAATGTGTAGACGCAGCTCATCGCTGCTCTCAGGTGCAGCTTTGTGGCACAAGGAAGTAACGTCCGACTTGAAACTGTGGACATACAATCTCCATCTCGCTGGACGAGTTGAGATTACTCTGTGTTCAACAGAACACTCTAATGGATCCGAAGGAGACCGCCGAGCAATTCGCATCTTCATCCGTTTGCCTACAGAAGTGAAGAGATTAAAGATTTCTCTTCCATCTTCAATCAAGTCGACATTTCTGAGTTCTCTGCCAGCCCGCTGAGAATCAACAGCCGTACCGCCCACCGACAGAGCAAGGAAACGGCCTCTCGTCATCACCCAAGCCTCAAGGAACCGGGTCAGAGTTAAAGGACGGAGGAAAACACATTCTACCTGTGTCCTCATGCGATTCAAGTAAGACGTTTACGTCTGGGCAGAGATAGAATATATAGTGTGTTATTCTTGTGTTTCAAGGTTTTTGCTTGCACAGTTTACGGACCGCCATGTCCGCTCATTATTAATACTCAGGGTATTAATTATCACGAATTTGATTTGCTGTATTGTGGTCCAACCAAATTGGACTGTTGTGCAATTTCGCCATCACGGGTGAGACAGGTAAACTGAGTTCATCCATTAAATAGTCAAAGTACGCGGGACTGTTTACGAGCCGTCCACCGCGTCTCTGAGCGATGAACTAACAGCTGCTTTCTCTCCCACGATCGCGAAATCGGCTTTAGGGCTGTCACTTCTCTCTCTCTCTCGTACTAACCACACACACACACACGCAGGCACACGACCCCTCACAAACATTCTGGCACACATTTTGGCTCGTAGATAGCTTAAATGCTAAAGCCCAGCTTTGTCCCTAAGCTATTGTACAAGCGGATACACACGATAACTGGTAGACGCCAGTCGCCATTGACTGGTTTCTCTCCACCCCCATTCGTGGTCATATTCCCTGGCCCTAGTCTCGTGTGACATACTCTCCACGAGAGTCACGTCCGCCATATTGTGTGCGCGTCCCTCCTTACACACACACACACTGTCACACACACACCTTATGTGTTACAGGATTATTTTTATTTCCATATCTAATCAGGTCACTCTTTAGTTTGTAGTTGTAAGTCGGAAGTTTATTGACTGCATTATATTAATTATTAATTGATATTACTGCATAAATAAACTTTGTTTATACTACAAAGAGAAGTGTTTTGGTTTGTTTTGCATACACCTGTGTCATGCTGACGGGATGTCAGTGCTCGGATTCAAACCTTCATTCATTGTTTTTTTTTTCTGGAAAATCGATATTCTTCGGATGTCAATTTTCCTAAGAAAACAATCTAATATTGAGACTGTTTTACTATCCGGTTATTAGTCCCTGATTCCAGGGTGGTGCCCCGTCAGTGTTAATCCTTATTAATATTCTATTGATTTTTGATAACTGATAATTATCTTTGATGATTGAATTTGAATGATCAATAAGCTAGTGTTAATTTTAATTAATGTTTCATTGATGTTAACAATTAACGATTATCTTTGATAATTGTTGATTTAAAGGATTAAAAAAGCTAACATTGATTCTCATCAATGTTCTATTGATTTTAATAATTAATAATTATCTTTGATAATTATTAATTATTGCTAATAACCAAACTTGCTCCTAAACGTAGCACACTACATTTACTGGAGCCCCATATGAGGTTTTAATGAGTCAGATTCATTTGATTAATTTAAATATTAATTAATAACTACAGAAATAATTATTAATTATTTTTGATAGTAACACTGATCTAAACAACCAGTAAAGCCCTACAGCAGCAGCAGCATGACAGCAGGTTTGGTGAGTTTCTCCATTTTTCTGTGAGTACACAGTGTATGTATATGGACAGTAAACTTTCTGTGTTTGTTTGAATGTTCGTAACATAAAATAAACATATTCTATGGTTTAAAAAGACCGTTCTAGCAGCTGTTTTAGATATCTAAATGACAAGTGCTTAGTCAGTCTCTTTCTATGTAGCTGCTAAACAGTACAACGTCTTTTATGGTGAGTGTCAGTTAGTTCTGCACGGTTATACACTGTGTGGATTGAGCAGTAAATGTGTAATCTGCTGTGTTAGTTTGAATGCCTGTAACATAAAATAAACATACTGTGGTTAAAAAGATTGCTCAAGCAGCTGTGTAAGGCATGTAAATGGCATTGCTTAGCCAATCCCTCTCTGTAGCAGCGGCAGCTAAACAGCGGGAAAGCAGATTTGAATTTTAAAATTTGCCAGTTGATGATGTCAGACACGAACGTTCTAATCAAACTGGTTTGATGGTACTCCCCAGGGACCACTCTGGAATGATAAAATCAGTGTTATGGTATGTGCGAAAGGGTTAACCCCAACCCTCTACTGATCAATTTTTAAATGATTTGCCATTTTGAGGAGGAATCCGCATTGCTGCTTGCAGCTATATTTTTAGTTGTAATGCTGAGGTAAATGGTAGTGAAGTGAGCTCTTATTTGAAAATGAAAAAATAAAATCCTCTGCCAATTTTCCAGCTTGCAAGTTAGTACCGTCTTACTTTTAGGAAAGTGCCAGGTAAAGGTGAAGAAAATGTGGAGAAGGAATTTTAAAAGAGTGAAAAGTGATGCAAAGAGTGTGACCAAGGTCAGGCATCCCTATGCTGTGGAGTCAGCTGCAATAGTTCCTATATTCAATCAGTGTTTATAAATATTTGTTCAGTTCACTTTTATGCCACTATGTCATCTATACAGTATAGAATATTAAACATAGAAGACAAAAACAATCAACTTAACCTCTGTGTCTGAATTTCATTGAGACATTCAAGAGTGTATGATATAGCCTACCATAGTTTATTAAATGACTACATTTACCATGATAAAAATACCAAAAATCCAAATTGTCCCCCTTTTTTAATTAATAGAAAAGTACAAGTGAAATTTCAGTGACATATTGGCCGCTGAAATAGAAATGTCCCCATTTTTCATTTCAGAAATCTGGTCAACTTACTGTAATACCGCAAGTCTATGTTAGACTGTGCCGCATCACTTAGAAGAAAAACAAGCTAAGCTTTAAGTCAGTGTAGGGCTTTACTGGTTGTTTAGATCAGTGTTACTATCAGAAATAATTAATAATTATTTCTTTAGTTATTAATTAATATTTAAATTAATTAATTGAATCTAACTCATTAAAACCTCATATGCGGCTCCAGTAAATGTAGTGTGCTACGTTTAGGAGCAAGTTTGGTTATTAGCAATAATTAATATATTATCAAAGATAATTATTAATTATTAAAATCAATAGAACATTGATGAGAATCAATGTTAGTTTTTTTAATCCTTTAAATCAACAATTATCAAAGATAATCGTTAATTGTTAACATCGATGAAACATTAATTAAAATTAACACTAGCTTATTGATCATTCAAATTCAACAATCATCAAAGATAATTAACAATTATCAAAAATCAATAGAATATTAATAAGGATTAACATTGATGGGGCACCACCCTGGAATCAGGGACTAATAACCGGATAGTAAAACAGTCTCAATATTAGATTGTTTTCTTAGGAAAATCGACATCCGAAGAATATCGATTTTCGGGAAAAAAACAATGAATGAAGGCTTGAATCCGAGCACTGACATCCCGTCAGCATGACACAGGCGTATGCAAAACAAACCAAAACACTTCTCTTTGTAATATAAACAAAGTTTATTTATGCAGTAATATCAATTAATAATTAATACAATGCAGTCAATAAACTTCCGACTTACAACTACAAACTAAACAGTGATATGATTAGATATGGAAATCAAAATAATCCTATAACACATGAGGGTGTGTGTGTGTGAGAGCGAGTGTGTGTGTGTGTGTGTGTGTGTGTGTAAGGAGGGAAGCGCACAAAATGACGGACGTGACTCTCGTGGAGAGTAGGTCACGTGAGACTTCCGGCCAGGGAATATGGCCGCGAATGTGGGCGGAGAGAAACCAGTCAATGGCATCTACCAGTTACCATGTGTATCCGCTTGTACGATAGCTTAGGGACAAAGCTGAGCTTTATCACGAAGCTATCTACGAGCCAAAAATGTGTGCCAGAATGTTTGTGAGGGGTCGCGTGTGTGTGTGGTTAGTACGAGAGAGAGAGAGAGAGAGAATTAAGTGACGGCCCCAAAGCCGATTTCGTGATCGTGGGAGAGAAAGCAGCTGTTAGTTTATCACTCAGAAATGCGGTGGACGGCTCGTAAACAGTCCCGCATTCTTTGATTCTTTAATGGATAAACTCTCACCCGCTATAGCGGAAATGCACAACAGCCCACTGTGGTTGGACCACAATACAGCAAATCAAATTTGTGATAATTAATACCGTGAGTATTAATAATGAGCGGACATGGTGGTCCGTAAAGTGTACAAGCAAAAAACCTTGAGACACAAGAATAACACACTATAATATTCTATCTCTGCCCAGACGTAAACCTCTTACTTTAATCGCATGAGGATGCAGGTGGAATGTGTGTTCATCCGTGGATGAACGTAGTCATTGACTAGCAAGTTTACATATCCCCAGACCTCCATCCTGGTTTATTGTATACAAGAGTCCATCACAAGTGGACGGTGGAAGATGCAGCCACCTCTTCACCGCCATTCTGATTTTCCCATCCAGGTCTTCCAGTGCTGCCGCACTTATCTCATAGTGATCTGCCTGATATTAGAGCCTCGGTATCATATGTACATTCAGGAGAGTGACCTTCTGGGATGGTTTTAGTTTTGCCCTTCTTATGTTCCTTAGCCACTTGGCCAGACATCTGCCCATGGCTGGCTTTCCAATTCCCTTGTAGGGGCCTACCGGCACCCCCAGATACTTCACGGTTTCGTCCATTCCGATGAGGTGCAGTGTCTTGCTGCCCAGTATCCACGGATGGCAGTGATTGGCAAGGTATGAACCACTGCACCCCTCGATAAAGAAACCATGGCACTTGGAGGGTTGAACTCTGAGACCTGTGAGGCCACAGAAACTCTCCAGAATGGTTAGGTTAAACTCCATTGCTTTCCATGAGTCTCCAACCAGCATGAGATCATCTGTGAAAGCCAGCGCAGAGACCTTCCGATCCAGGGCCAGGGTCTTTGGGAGGCTGATGAGTCAGAGAGATATTCTCTTAAGACGTCGCTTTTTGATCATCCTTCGATGTCAGCTCTTCCTATCATTGTGAAGCAGAATTCACCAAGTGTTGGATTGTTCACCCACTAACAGGGAACGTGAGCTAGGTTTAGACCGTCGTGAGACAGGTTAGTTTACGCTACTGATGATGTGTTGTTGCAATATTAATCCTGCTCAGTACGAGACATTTGGTGCGTGTGCTTGGCTGAGGAGCCAATGGTGCGAAGCTACCATCTGAATTTTTTATGACTGAATGCCTCTAAGTCAGAATCCCCCTAAACGTAATGATACTACAGCGCCGTGGGACCCTGATTGGCCTGGGATAGACGGCCCAGGAGGGCCCGGTGAAGAGAGCCATTCGAGTCGGTCGGATGAGTGCTGCCCCTCTCCCATCATGCACTGCATGTTTGTGGAAAACCTGGTGCTAAATGACTCGTAGATGACCTGAATCTGGGTCGGGGTGTCGTGCGTGGCAAAGCAGCTCACTCGCTGCTATCCATTGAAAGTCAGCCCTCGATCCAAGCTTTTGTCAGCCTTGGTGGTGACCACGCTGGTACCAAGTGACTGATGGCTGAACACCTGGTCACCCAAGAAAGACTTAGCCACATTAGCGACTGGTGGTTCAGCTACTGGTCACACCAGTCTTTACTGGGGGACTAGCAGTTGAACCGTCGGTCACTCCAGTGGCTAAGTCTTTTCTGGGTGACCAGGTGTTGTGAGTTTGGTTTGGGAAACCAGATGTTTGGTCCTCGGGAAGGGCCGGAGGCTTGGGGTGAAGCTGTGTGGGGGGGGTGCTTAAGTGTAGGGGCACAAGGTTTGGATGGTGCACCGGGTATGGAGTTCCCCCAGAGGTGGGGGGGCATCAGAGACTGGAGGCGAGACTGGAGGGAGTGAGTGGTGGCTGGGGTGGAAGGGTACGGTGGTGAGGGTGGAAGTCCCCCTGGAGATGGGGGTTTCAGACTCTGGAGGCGAGGCCAGAGGGAGTGAGGGGTGCCCAGGGTGGAAGGGTACGTCATTGAGGGTGGTCCCTCGGAGGTGGGGGGAGCATCAGAGTCTGGAGGCCAGGCCGGAGGGAGTGAGGGGTGCCCGGGGAAGGTGCGTGGCCACTTCACGGTGCGTATCTCCAGTTTCTGGTGGGCTAGAGAGCCATGGCCGGGCTCGTTGGAAAGGTCTCGGGCAGTCCTTTCGAATGAAAGTCCCGTGTCCGTGGGCTGTCCGGTTCAGGAGATAGGGCCGGTGGAAGATGCAGTTCTTCATGAGCCCCTATCTCTGGGTCCAGGTGGGTTAGCGAGGCGAGCCTGGTGCCATTGGGCAGACCTTTCGAACGAGCCCAACACCAAGCAGGTGGGTCCTGGGGTTCGGGAGCTAGAGGCATTAGAGTGCAAAATGCTATCTCGGGCCCCCGATGGGCTAGTGAGTCGTGGCCAATGTAGTTGGACAGGCCTCGGCGAGATGCATCGGTGCTCCAAATTTGGTGTTCCCGGGCCTCTCGGTTCCCGAGATGCAGCCATTCAGAGTGTCCTCCTCAGGCAAGGGTGAAATCCGAGGCCCGTATCTCGGGCCCCCTGTGGGTCAGAGAGTTGAGGCCAGGCTTGTTATTAGGGTCGCGGGGAGCCATGTCTGACGAGCCCATAACGGAGTCCCGGGGCAGTCTGGTTCGGGAGATAGGATCCAGAACGTGTTATGGCACATCCATGGGAAGGTTCCCAGGGCCGCTTCTCTGTGCGATGGTGGGGTAGAGAGCGGTGGTCAGGGTTGTCTGAAAGGTCTTGGGTAGACCATTTGAACACGACTGACCTGGAGTCCGTGGTCGGTCCATTCCGGGAGATATGGCCATGGGCTCGCAGGCAGTCCCAGGCCATTATCTACAGACTCCCGGGCCATTATCTCTGGACTCCTTTGGGCTAGGGAGTTGAGGCTGGGCTCATCGGAAAGGGCTCTGTCAGACCTTTGGAATACGTGTTTTTTCTTCTATCTCCGGGTACGGGTGGGCTAGAGAGTTGGGATTGGGTTCATTGGGAAGGTCTCAGGTAGACCTTTCCAACACCACTGGCCCCATATTTTCAGCCCCCTGTTTTCCCGAGATATAGCCATTCGAATTTCCAAATCCACTGAAGGATGCTCCCACTGGGGTTTTCGGGCCGTATCTCGGCTTCCTTTGGGGCTAGAGAGTCGGGGCAGGTGTCGTTGGAAAGTTCTCTATGTGCCGCGTTGGTTGAGTCGTTTTCATACCAGGGCGGTCAGGGAGTGGGGCCGTTTTCAAAATTTTAACCAGCCGTAACTTAGTCACCTGAGTGTCGGATCTCGGGTGCACTTGACTTTTAGTTTCATTTTCACGGAGACCTTTTGAACGAGCCTAGGCAGACATCCTGGGGTGTTCACGATGCGGAGATAGGTCTATGGTTAGCTGTTGAGGCATTCGGAGCTGTTTTTACTTAGGTGCCCGAGGTGCTGGGTGGTCGAGCGTGGGCTCTTTGGAAAGGCCTCAGCCAGCTCTGTTAAATCTCAAAGGAAAACTCTTTGGTGACCTTTTCCCAGGGGGCTAGGAGGTCGAGCTTAGGTTTGTTGGAAAGGTCTCGTCGAGCCTAGTCCTGTGTCAGGGGGCGGTTTGGTTTGGGAGATACAGCTGGTCAAAGTTGCGGATATTCCGGGCGGTTTCCTGCTTCGAGATCGGGCGCTAGGCTGTAGTTGGAAAGATCTCATTGAGGCGCATCCGCTACCACTCTGGGGACCCGCTCTGGGCATTCCCCCATCCTGCCCACAGAGTGCCAGCCTGATCGTACATTCTCCGGGCACAGGGTGTGATCCCTGGGTCGCAGCTACTCTAAGCTGCTTTTGGATTACACTGGGGGGCTGGCGGGAAAAAAAGTAGCGGAAAAAATGAAAAAGTGGCAAAAAGTCGATTGCGTTGGGAGAGCGTGTTTCCTCCAGGGTCTCAATCGTGGGAAGCCAAGCCGGGAAGGGTGGCTCATTCCCAGCTTGAAACAAATTCGGGGGGGGGGGGTTCAACAGAGAGGTGCCATCATATATGTGTCCGACAGGCTTTTCATGTTTCTAGGTCCATGTTTAGCCTCACAGCTTGGTCGGGCATGCCCATGTCCGCACCAAACTCGGGCAGATGGTAGTTCTTCACATCCCTTCTGGATGATGGAGGTACATCCGGCCAGGGACCATTGGCCACGCCACCCCGGCAGCCGAACTTCCAACACGGACCCATTTTGATGCATAACTCAGCCGAGAGAGTTCGGATTGGCCCCAAACTCGGGTAGATGGTAGTCCTGGTGGTGCCCGAGTGGATGATGGCAGTACATCTGGCCGGGGAGTCATGGCTGCGCACCTCCGCCTGAGCCTGGGCTCCCTGGATGGTCAGAAAAACAGGGGGATATGATGAAAATGTAGTTGGGAACAGGTGTGCTCCAGGATCTCGCTGACAGTGAGTGAAGCCGGGGAGAGCAAGGTTCCCCAGCTTGAAAACATGCCTGACCCCCCTGGATGGGAGGGGGGAAACGGGGTGCAACGAAATGGCAGTCGGGAGAGGGTGTAAGAACCAGGCCCTCACTCGCGCCGAGTGAAGTCAAGTAGAGAAGGACCTCCCGGCTTGAAGCGATTTCGTTTGGCCTGGATGAATTTGAGGTTTTGAAAAAATGACACATTTTTCACAGGAGAGGGTGTTAGAACCAGGCCCTCTGCCCTACCGGCCAAGGACGAGAGGGTGCACCTCGGTGGGCATGTAGTGGCCCAATGTACTGCTCTGAGGTCACAAAGACAGGTATTTAGACCAAAATGTCACTTTTTCGGGAGCTCATGTTTCTCAAGGGCCTTCGTTGGTCCAGGTCTAGCCAGGTCCGGTCGCTCCCATCGGCCTCGGCTCCGAACGACCTCCACGACTGGACGTCTGATTGCGCATGGGGTTTAGCAGAGGGGTGCCGTCGTTAGGTTAGGGTTAGGTTTAGGGTAAGGTTAGGTTTAGTGTTACTACACAATGGTGACTCTAAGAAATTATAGATATTACAGTTTCATTTTCTGTTAATGCATGATTTTCTGTAAAGCTGCTTTGACACGATGTGTGCTGTGAAAGGCGCTATACAAATACAAATTTCTTGACTTGACTAGGCTTTCGGATCCGGTAGTCTGCTCCCATCCACTGTTTGGTAAATTGTGCATGCAAAATTCGATACATGGGCTAGGACACAAGTACCGGATCCAAAAGCCTATTTGCAAGTTCTTTATATTTTATAGTTCAGAGCTTTCTATATTGTGTTTATTGAGCATGTGTGTATGTGTGTTTGTGCATCATTGATACTTTTCAACCTTAGGGTGGTGTCATCATAGAAACGACTCAAAAGCAAGCACACTTTTATTGAAATGTGTTTTATTTGAATGTTTATTAAAATTGTGTCTATGCCTTTGTCAGGATCACTAAATCAGTCTGGATCATGTACATCAAATGAACAGACTTGAATGATCATTTTATTAACTTAGTACATGAACTTTTATTTAGTCAGATCAATGTGGCATAATACAATGTGGCATAATCAATTTAGTCAGATCAATGATCATTCAATCATTTTATTAACTTAGTACATGAACTTTTATTTAGTCAGATCAGTGTGGCATAATACAGATCAATGTGGCATAATCTGTATTATGCCACATTGATCTGACTAACTGATACTTGACAGAACTGAAATATAAACCATTTGTCAAATTGAGAAGAAACCACAAACACACTGAGCCCATACTTACAGTTGTAAGACTGAAATGACAAAGATTACAGATAATATGATAGAAAAATATTCATAAACCAATACAAAGCAGTTGAAGAGCTGGGTATAGTTAGGAGGGCGTTTTTATGTATGCTGACATTTATGCCAAAATTATATATGTACAGCAACATGGCACAATGGATGAGGGTTGAATTGACCATCTGCAATTAAACAAATTAGACTGATGCTTGACAGAACTGAAAATATAACACATTAGTCAAATAAAGAACACACCAGAAACACATTGTAATTTAAGTTTGACAACTGTACGTATGTATGTATTTAAAGAATAAAGATGAAAGAATGAACGTTACATTTATATAGCGCTTTTCTGACACTACACTCAAAGCGCTTTACACAGCGAACAGGGGACCCTCAACCACCACCAGTGTGCAGTATCCACCTGGATGATGTGACAGCAGCCATAGTGCAATAGTTTGTTCACCACACACCAGCTGTTGGTGGAGAGAGTAGAGTTATAGAGCCAATTAATCGATGGGGATTATTAGGAGGCCATGATTGAGAAGGGCCAATGGGGGAATTTGGCCAGGACACTGGGGTTACACCACTACTATTTACAAGAAATGCCCTGGGTTTTTTAATGTCCACAGAGAGTCAGGACCTCGGTTTAACATCTTATCCGAAGGATGGATAGAACAATGTTCATATAACCCAATACAAATATATCAAGAGCTGGGGGTGGATAGAAGGATGTATTTATGCCAACATGTATACTCAAATTAAATTAAATTTATTAGTAAATTGCCTGTTATTGTTCTTCACATACATACTTCCTCCTTTTCAAATCCCAAACAGTTCTCAGGGAAGTGTTTAGTCTTTTATGTGCATCTAAGAACATGGTATAGTCAGCAAATGGTCCAGTGCCCCTCTGTGTGTCAGTTACTATTTTAAATGATCTGTTTTTTGTTTTTTTAAATCCTATTGAATGAGTTATTAGTACAAACAGAGAGAAAAATAAATACATATTTATTACATATTAATAAATCAAAGTTAAACAATATTAGTACATTAAGAAAAAAAAAAACAGACATAGAACACTTCTAAACAAAACTAAACATAGATAAATAAAAAAGAAACTCTGTAGACACATCTGGGATTTATATTCATGATGGCACCGTGGATGGCCGCCTCGGTGTGGAGCACTTCTATTGTTTTGTTATTTTTGTTTGTTTTTTCAGTCAGTTTTACCAGAGACGAACTGCTGAACATTCGACAGCATACACCAGTCAATATTTTCCCGGATTTTGAATATTCGAACGTTTTGTTTGACATTCTAGTCAGAGGCGCGGCTGTGTCGTTTAAACGCGCTAGGAGATGCAGGCAAGGGAGATGAGCAGGCGCGCTGGTCAGGCTCCGTCAGCGCGGCTTTCGAATAATGCTGCCGAGCATTCATCTAGCAAATCTCCGCTCTCTCCCTAACAAAACAGACAAACTACATCTCCTCACCCGCACAAACAAGGACTTTTCAAACTCTGCTGCCTTGTGCTTCACAGAAACCTGGCTAAGTGAAGCCATTCCGGACAGCGCGTTACATCTGCCGGGTTTTCAGCTGTTTGGAGCGGATCGCATCGCAGATTTAACGGGGAAAACGAGAGGCGGTGGAACATGCTTTTACATCAATGAAAGTTGGTGTACAGATGTAATAACGTTAAAGAGGATGTGCTGTCCTAATTTGGAAGCGCTCTTTATTAACTGTAATTTTTTCTACTCACCGCGGGAGTTTTCCGCGTTTATTCTGGTGAGTGTGTATATTGCTCCAAACACATGTTTGAACACAGTGCTGCAACAGCTGACTGATCAAATCACAGACACAGAACAACAATACCCGGACTCAGTTATTATTATTCTTGGGGATTTTAACAAAGCATACCTCACATATGATCTGCCCAAATACAAACAGCACATTACATGCCCAACCAGAGACAGAAATATACTGGATCACTGCTACACAACTATAAAGGATGCATATTGCTCTGTTCCTAGAACAGCTTTGGGACTATCTGATCACTGTCTGGTTCATCTTCCAACCTACAGACAGAAATTTAAATCTGCTAAGTCTGTATTAAGGACTGTAAAGAGATGGACCAACAAAGCAGAGCTGGAACTACAAGCCTGCTTTGACTGCACTGATTGGAGTGTTTTTGAGGCTGCAGACACCAATCTGGATGAGCTCACAGATACTGTTACATCATATATCAGTTTTTATGAGGATATGTGCATTCCTACTAGGACTTATTTAACATTTAACAACAACAAACCATGGTTTACAGCAGAACTCAGGCAGCTTCATCAGGCCAAAGAGGATGCTTACAGAGTTGGGGATAAAGTCTTGTACAATCAGGCCAGGAACACACTGAATAAGGGAATCAGAGTGGCTAAAAGAAGATACTCTGAGAAGCTGAAAAACAAGTTTTCTTAACGTAATTACTACAGACCTGTCGCCCTGACGTCTGTGGTTATGAAATCATTTGAGAGACTGGTGTTGGCCCATCTGAAGAACATCACTGGACCCTTTCTAGATCCCCTTCGATTTGCTTATCGAGCAAACAGGTCTGTGGATGATGCAGTCAACATGGGATTGCATCATATCCTGCAACATCTGGACAGACCAGGGACATATGCAAGGATCCTTTTTGTGGACTTCAGTTCGGCTTTCAACACCATCATCCCAGCTATACTCCAGAATAAAATACTCCAACTCTCTGTTCCCTTGTCTATCTGTCAGTGGATTACCAGCTTTCTGACAGACAGGCAGCAGCTTGTGAGACAGGGGAAACTCACTTCCAGCACCTGTACAATCAGCACTGGTGCCCCCCAGGGATGTGTGCTCTCCCCACTACTCTTCTCCCTCTACACCAATGACTGCATCACCAAGCACCCTTTTGTCAAGCTCCTGAAGTTTGCAGATGACACCACTATCATCGGCCTCATCTGAGATGACGATGAGTCTGCATACAGAAGGGAGATTAAACAGCTGGCTGTCTGGTGCAGTCAAAACAACCTTGAGCTGAATATGCTCAAAACGGTGGAGATGATTGTGGACTTTAGGAGGAACACCCCAACACTGACCCCCCCTCACCATTCTAAACAGCACTGTGGCAGCAGTGGAGTCATTCAGGTTCCTGGGCACTACCATCTCACAGGACCTGAAGTGGGAGACCCACATTGACTCCATTGTGAAAAAGGCCCAGCAGAGGTTGTACTTCCTTCGCCAGCTGAGGAAATTCAACATTTGTGTTTTTGTTAAAAACAAAAACACAAATAGTGTAATAGAGTTAAATTTGCTTGTGGACTTGTGTCTTTGTGACTAGTTTACAGTAAAGGGAAAAGACATGCTAAATTTTTAATTAGAGATTGTTTAATGAAGATTAATAGTAATATCCAAGAAACACACAGGCACACACACACACACTACTTTTAACATGCTATTACTTAACATTACAAATGAAGATCATGTACTAATATTTATGACAGGTTTGTAGTGAAGGCTCACATGTGCAAATTTTTTTTTTTTTTTTTACAAACATTACAAATAAAGAACAGTCCGCAGTGGGGCATCATCCTCATCAGTGGATGACAGGATTTGCTCTCTGGGTTGTTCTTACATTAACATGACACATGCATACAAAACACAGTGATAAAAAATATTTAATGTGCTCATTTAGTTGTGGTATGATTGAAAGGCTACAGTGAATTTTGAAAGGCAAATGCAATAAAATTTGCTAAAGTTTAGATAACGGAAACAAATATACACTCACATTGCAAGCCCTGGCCTGAGGAGTAGGATGAGGATTGGAACAAACATGTTGTTCTCTCAAAAAAGAGAAACACAGAGTGATAAAACAATATTTTATGTGCTCATGTTGTTATGCCCAAACAATGGTTAGAACCCAAATGCTGAACACAGACAGAGAGAGAGAGAGTTCGATAAAATAGTATTTATTTACATACTGGGTATAAGATGAAAGATGAACAGACAGGTGATTGATCTGCTGTTGAGGGCTGGGCAGGCAGGAGGTAATGGCGGGGCAGAGCGGAGCGGTGAACTGGATAGTTTGGCGTGGCAGGCTTGATGGAGAGCAGATCTGAAGATGACTGAAGAGGTAAGTGGTTGAATACAGGTTGGATGGTGGAGTAACTAAAAGCTAGTTGGCCTTAGTGCAAGTACCACTCTAGTTGACTAAACAATCTGGCAATGAATGGCTGAGTACTCCGGGTTTAAGTAGAGCAGACTGGTGATGAGATGAAGTGCAGGTGAGATGTAATCAGCAGGGAGAGCTGCCACGCCACTGGAACAGACCAACTCACAGACAAACAGGGGGAGTCACAGACAGACAGAAAACAGATGGCAGAAGCCAACATTCTGACACATGTAACTGTGTTTTAATCAAAAGGATACAGTAAATGTTGAAAAGCATATACTCACGTGGCGAGCCCTGGCATGAGAGGGAGGTTGCAGATTGGGACAAACGTGTACAGAAAACGCATGTGTGACACACAAACACAAAAAAACAAAACACAGTGTAATAAAACAATGTTAATGTACTCATGTAGTTGTGTTTTAATTGAAAGTCTACAGTTAAAATTGAAAAGCAATGCAATAAAATGTGTTAGGGTTACATAACAGAAACAAATATTTACTCCCATTGCGAGCCCTGGCTTGAGAGGGATGATGACAATTTGGACATACGGGTACAGAAAATGCATGTGTGACACAAAATATATATATATACCCATGTAGTTGTGTTTTGATCTAAAGTGTACAGTGAATGTGGAAAAGCAAATGCAATAAAATGTGCTATGTTAAATAAAAGACAAGAATGTATATTGCGTCACAAGCCCCGGCCTGAGTCGGTTGCTGAGGATTTGGACAAATGTGTACAGAAAACACATGTGTGACACACAAACATAAAAAAAAAGAAACACAGTTGTAAAACAATTTTAATGTATGCATACAGTTGTGTTTTTATTGAAAGTGTACAGTGAATGTTGAAAAGCAAATGTAAAAAAATGTGCTATGGTTATACAACAGACAATAATGTATACTCAAGTTTCCAGAGTTGTCCTGAGTCGGCTGCTGAGGATTTGGACAAACCTGTACAGAATACGCATGTGTGAAACACACACTTAAAACATAAATAAACACACTGGAAATGTCACTCCTGAATGACAATTTTAAAGAAGAAAGAAGTCCAAGAAGAAGATTAAAAGATTTTATGAAAAACAAATTTTACAATGTCAGGCTGTTTGGGGTATGGTCTCGATGCCTCTCTGTTTGGTCTGTAACTTACGACAAATGTTTAATAACAATGCAATTAGAATGTGTGTGAGTAGAGAAATTGTACTTGACAAACCCACCCACACCCACACACACACACACCCACACACACACACAGTAGTGGTAAAAACAAGGTTAAATTTTTCCAAAAGTTCCTAGTACTGTCCCTTAATTTAAATCCACAATGGAAAATGTTGATGCAATGATGTCCTGATGCATGCAAAAATAGATCCAGAGGCAGATGGATGATCCAAAATGTTGCCTGAATTTATTGAAAGAAAATAAATCAAACAGTCAACTTTTTAGCAGTTTGAAGGCTTGTAACATAATGAGCAGTGAGCACCATGTGCATGGTCAAATGACTCTGTGCTCTTGCACCATCACCCCCCAACTGCCAGGGGTGGCATACACCCTTTTTAACCTCCTTCCTCCATACCTATAAAGGGCACAAACTCACAGAACATAAACACACTTAAACCATTAGCAATATTACTCATATAATAAACTGAAATGGATTTGTTTGATAACAGTTTAAATGAAGAAATAATACATTTTGTTATTAAATAAAAATAATATTTGGCTCCTACACCTGGCCCCTAACTGTATGCTTAAGTATCAATTATAATAAATACAAATGTAAAAGGAGCCTACATGTCTGTATATAATTAACATACAGTACATGGATGAGTTTGAATGTATGGTGTGGGTAATACTCATCCTTTTCATGTTTGTCCAGTGATTGTGATTTTCTACACAGTTTAATCAAACTTTTCTGTGCCTTCCAATACTAGGCAGAGCTTGGTTATCAGTCTTTCAAAGAAATCAGTCTTTGTTTTGAGTTTAACCCTGGATTATTTCCTCATAACAGCGGAAACAACTTAAAATACTCCGTAATTTTTGGGCATACAGATAAGTGTAAGACATCATTAGAGACTATAAAGGGTCTACTTTTATTTGTGTACACTCACAATAACAACAAAACCTTGTGCTTTTGTAAAATAAAGAAAATAAACAGGATGCGCTTTCAGCCGTCTCTGTCACAAATATGAACTGAAACTCCGAGAATACTTCAGACAAACATGAAACATATGTCTAAAGAAAGCTTAAAATGTCTACTTTTAAATAAAACAATTCAAATTTAAAACAAATATTCTCCTGCAATGTAATCTGTATGAAACTAAAGAGATGTACAGTTTCTCCTGGCTCAGCTAATTATCGCTGATGTGATCCCACGCGCAGAGAGTGCTTTTCATATAGTAATTTGCTGAGGCGATCAATGCAAATGGTAAACGTCCCCAATAATGCCTTAAAAAGCATCAAGTTCATCGCCAGATTCATTCACTTTCCTGCGCATTTGGAAGATGGCATGCTACACAGGTGAGGAAGCTCTTCAGTTGGTCCTGGATAGTGACGAAGAGTTCACATTTTCCTCAGCAGAAGAGCGGGACTCCGACGATGAACGTTTGCATTTTGAAGAGCGACTTGTTCCAGCCGAGGATACAATTTTGGATGAGTAAGTCTTTACTTACATTAGTTGACATGCTATTTTATATAAACATGTACATATTTTACTGGTTGGACAATTTCCAGACTTGCCAGCCAGTATTCAGAGTACTGAAATTTGAAATATGTCCTAATAGGCAAGTTTTAGTTACATTTAAATGTTGTTTCGGCTAAAGCAGGTATTTAAATTGTATGCTGTATGATACAAATATGATATGTAATATGATATAAAAATAATATGAATGTTTAGATTAGATTTTAACTAGTGTTTATGGTGCCTCATTATCATCAACGAAGCTTGTGCTTGCAAATATCTGTTCGGGTGTAAATGTGTAAAATGTGCTGTAAATATACACATATTAGAAAATCAGCATATTGGAATGATTTCTGAAGGACTGCAGTAATGATGCTGAAAATTCAGCTTTGATTACAGGAATAAATTGCATTTTACAATATATTCAAATAGAAAAGAGTTATTTTAAAATAATCACTGTTTTTGCTGTATTTTGGATCAAATAAATGCAGCCTTGGTGAGCAGAAGAGACTTCCTTTAAAAACATTTAAAAAATCTTACAGATCTTAAACTTTTAAATGGTAGTGTAGGTCTAAAGTTTTTAAGTAAAGTCTTTATGTAAAGAAAATGTATAGTCAGATTACTTCTTTTAACTTAAACTTGATTTTGTGAATAAGCTACAAACAATACATTCAATCATTAAGTCTCCTCACATTCATTCTCTCTCAGTCACATTCCTCATTGATAGGCCCAGGGGAGGGGTCTTTGTCTCCTCAGGTGTGAATCACATAAATATTCATGATCATCCACGCCTCCTCGCATATGGCCTTTCTAATACAAAAAGTGACTTACAAAAGTTAAATGACTATATTGTTTTGTATGAATGAGTGATCAGGATGGTTTTCACATCATTTTGTAGCAGAAATTCTAGGCTACAAGATCTATAAAATTCTTGTGAACAAATATTTAGTATTTGTTATATGGCCTTATTTCAGTGACTTAAAATTTTAGTTTTTTCAAAAACCATGCATAAACATTATTTTCTCACAAATACAAACATGTACATACATTTTGCTCACATATTATTGTAGCCCAGTTTGTACTGAATATAGTGTTATCAGACTTTAGCCATTAATAAGTTTTTAATTAACTGAAAAAAGCACAAATGTCAAGGCATGTCAAAACTTCTCCAGGGCCCAAAACACCCTCAGACCCCAGAGGGTTAACAGTTCTTATGAGCCCTTTGGAATCAGGTTGGACCTCTGTTACTCTTCCAAGAGGCCAAGATCCACGAGGTGCTGAATTGTCCATGACTAACACAGTGACCTCTTTCTGCAGCCCTTTTTGGCAATAAAACCTCTTTTGTAGCTCTTGCTGTAATGGTAAGTATTATTGGGACCACCTTTTCCAAAACAGGTCTGACAAATGTTGTACTTGTCTCCATCTATGCTTGATGTATACATCTGATTTCTGGAACAATCCGGGTGGAAATGCAGGACTAGATTTTAACAAAAGTATATGATTCAGAGTCAGTGGCTCAAGGTCATGATTGTCAACAGACATTGTGGTAATGGGATGACTGTTCAGAATTGCTTCCACCTCACAAAATAGTGTCTGTAATCCCTCATCATCAAAGCTATGTTGTTGGAGAATAGAGCACAGGATTAGCCTCACCATTTGAATAAGCCTTCCAAATCAAATCACTTTATTGTCACTCAACCATATGCACAAGTGCAACAGAGGGTGAAAGTCTTGGGTGCAGTTCCAAGCAACATAGCTGTCATGACAGTGATGAGACATATGCCAATCTACAATAAACATCAGATTTACACAACACAATTTGCAAAACTAATATACACACAATTACACACAACACAATATACAAATAATAATATACAGTGTACAGTATACAATACACACAATATAGAATACACAGTATACAATAAAAAATAACATATATAAAATATACAGTAGGTTGTAAAGTGTTGTATTGACATTCAGGCTGTCGGTTAACAGTCAATTGCCAATGTGTTGTTAAGAGAAAATATAATTTATGACAGTCCAGTGTGAGATTAATAAAGTGCAGTGCTGATGTATATTGATCGTGAGAGATCAAGAATTCAAAAGTCTGATCACTTGGGGAAAGAAGCTGTCATGAAGTCGGCTGCTGCGGGTCCTGATGCTGTTGTTGGGCCTCATGTATTATAATATACATAGATAGAAGACAAAGGCAGGCCTAACACAGTCGTAAAACCTAACTCAAACCCACATACCAAGTCATAAATTTTACTGATAAAAAACGCGGCAAAATCAAACAAAGGGAGTCCAAAACAGAGTACAAATGCCATGAAGCCTTGCTCACTAAAGGATCGAACTCTCAACTCCTATTGGATGAGGCACATGACAGAACGCACCTCAACCATGACATCATCAGGAGTAGAAATACCTCATGAAATGCTTCCGGGATTTGCTTCCAGCAACTTTGCTCGCTGTGTGTAGACACAGCTCATCGCTACTCTCAGGTGCAGCCTCGTGGCACAAGGAAGTAACATCTGACTTGAAACTGTGGCCATACAATCTCCATCACGAGTTGAAATTACTCTGTGTTCCACCAAACACTCTAACAGATCCGAAGGAGCCCACCGAGCAGGTGGAGGAAACGGCCTCCCGTCATCACCGAGCCTCGAGGAACCAAGTCGGAGTTAAAGGATGGATGAACACACATTCTATGTCCTCATACAATTCAAGTAAGAGGTTTATGTCTGGGCAGAGATAGAATATTATAGTGTGTTATTCTTGTGTATCAAAGTTATTGCTTGTACAGTTTACGGACAGCCGTGTCCGCTCATTATTAATACTCGGTATTAATTATCACGAATTTGATTTGCTGTATTGCAGTCCAACCACATTGGACTGTTGTGAATTTCCGCCATCGCGGGTGATACCGGCAAACTGAGTTTATCCATTAAAGAATCAAAGACCGCGGGACAGTTTACGAGCCGTCCACCGCGTCTCTGAGTGATAAACTAACAGCTGCTTTCTCTCCCACGATCGCTTTGGGGCCGTCACTTAATTCTCTTTCTCTCGTACTAACCACACACACACATGCGACCCCTCATAAACATTCTCGCACACATTTTTGGCTAGTAGATAGCTTCGTGATAAAGCTCAGCTTTGTCCCTAAGCTATTGTACAAGCGGATACACGAGGTAACTGGTAGACGCCATTGACTGGTTTTTCTCCACCCACATTCGCGACCATATTCTCTGGCCAGAAGTCTCACGTGACATACTCTCCACGAGAGTCACATCTGCCATTTTGTGCATGTCCCTCCTTACACACACACACACACACACACACACACACACACACACACACTCTCTCACACACACACACCCTCATGTGTTATAGGATTATTTTTATTTCCATATCTAATCATATCATTGTTTAGTTTGTAGTTGTAAGTCGGAAGTTTATTGACTGCATTGTATTAATTATTAATTGATATTACTGCATAAATAAACTTTGCTATATTATAAAGAGAAGTGTTTTGGTTTGTTTTGCATACACCTGTGTCATGCTGACGGGATGTCAGTGCTCAGATTCTAGCCTTCATTCATTGTTTTTTTCCTGAAAATCGATATTCTTCGGATGTTTATTTTCCTAAGAAAACAATCTAATATTGAGACTGTTATACTATCTGGTTATTAGTCCCTGATTCCAGGGTGGTGCCCCGTCAATATTAATCCTTATTAATATTCTTATTGATTTTTGATCATTGATAATTATCTTTGATGATTGTTGAATTTGAATGATCAATGAGCTAGTGTTAATTTTAATTAATGTTTCATCATTGTTAATGATTAACAATTATTTTTGATAATTGTTGATTTAAAGGATTAAAAAAAACTAACATTGATTCTCATCAATGTTCTATTGATTTTAATAATTAATAATTATCTTTGAGAATTATTAATTATTGCTAATAACCAAACCCGCTCCTAAACGTAGCACACTACATTTACTGGAGCCCCATATGAGGTTTTAATGAGTTAGATTCAATTAATTAATTTAAATATTAATTAATAAATAATAAATAATTATTAATTATTTCTGAAGTAACACTGATCTAAACAACCAGTAAAGCCCTACATAATAATTGGTGCCCCTTGTGAGGCAATCCTACATGCCAGTTCTGTCACAGTGTGTATGCATAAGAATCCAAAGTAATAACTTGAATCATTACTTTAAAGTTTGATTCTGTTTGACAATTGACTTCTCACAACTTGCCAAACATAAGCCAGTGTGGTGTAAAAGTGCTCTTAAGAGTGAATTAGGGGTTGGTAAATTTACAATAGTCTGCTTAAAACCTGCTGTTGTTGTTATTTAACTCCTAACGCTTTCACCTAGATGTTACAGAGAGGTGCCAAGTCACTTCATTGACGTCCACCAAAGAGAGAACGCAGTGAAATTTGCACATTACATAACAGTAGCCCAAAGCCACAGGTTGAAGCCTCTCACCTGTGCGTTCGTGTCAGCATTATAGCAGCTGTAAAACAACAAGCTATCAGAGCCACTGTGTCGCAAGAATTTTTACTGCCCCAGTAAAACGAGTCACCAATCGACCCGCGTGACTGGAGCTGAAGCTCCACAGAGGTCAGTTGACCCAGCACTGCAAGATGTGGTCGCTGCTATCCTCTGTCTCTCCGTAGAGGAGAGAGATAACCTTAACGGCTACAATATTAGTCATTGTGATGAAGCATTGCAGGAACTAGTTGATTATGTCAACAACCCGGTCGGGAATCCAAAGAGCACAATCCCAAACCTAGTGGGCCAAATGTTCCTTCTTCATCACCGCAGAACCCAACTGCAAACCGCAGAGCACCAGGCCCAGCTCGCCCAGCTGCAGAGCAGCTACCAAGCGGTGCAGAGGGAAAATCTCAGCCTGCACCAAGACGTTAGGTGCACCCAAGCTGAGAAAGTCCAGGCACAGGAAGATAATGCCCGGGTGCATGAGGAAAATGAAACCCTGCGCAGGCAGCTTCAAGCTGCCCAGCTAAGAGTAGAGTCAGATCAGGTAAGTGCAGCTGAAATGCATAGCACAACATCTGACATAGAAGAGGGCCCCCTCTTTAGTGCTATGTGTAGAAATGTGCCCCTGAGAAACCCAGGGACACACGCTAGGAGCCGAGCTGCCCCTAGTGATACAGTCTCTGACTTCATCCTCCAAGACACCTTTCAAGCTCCTCCAGCGGCCCGCTGGTTGGATGCAGGTGCCCCTCCTTATAGTTGCCCCCCCCTGTCAGTTTTCAGTCATGCCACCGTGCGTTTCAAACCAACTGATTCCACACCACGGAGGGGGGACAATTATTTCCAAGCCCAGAGTGGTGTAAGCGGCTTGAAGATCCCATTAGCCAGGGAGCTGTACGCAACACGGGGTCCACCCCCACGCGCCGACTGGACTCCTTCCCCACTACGAAGGGGAGGAAGTCGTCCTCATCGCTATAGCGATCCAAGTGACTATGGTGTTTCGGATGACTTGAATGTCCCGTGGTCATACCGCCACCAATGCTTGCGCATCCGACAACTCGAGTCCCTCACAGGGGACATAGAACGCTTTGACCCAAGTAATCGAGATTCAAACATCGACAATTATCTAAGAGAAATTGAGCACTGCCTGGTTGACTTGCCTTACGCTTCGTCGTGTGAAAAACTCAAGCTTATATGGAAGACCACGGTAAGGAGTGTCCATGCGTTCATGGAAACGCTACCGACTGGTACACGAAACCGCTACTCAGCTCTGTGTAAAGCCCTACGTGAGGAGTACTCGCTGTATATCGATGAAGCCTCTGCTACCATAGCTGCTTTCGCCATCACACAGAAGAGGCACGAGCCTCCGCGTGAGTATTACAGACGCCTGAGAATCAAGTACTTCCAAGGAAGTAACGCACCAGGTCTGGAGGAGGAACAAGCTTTCAAATCTCCCTTCCTTCACAATCTCCACGAGTGCATGCGATATGACGTCATGATGCACTTCAGAACGGGCAACCCCACCATGCAGGAAATCAGAAGGTACGTGCAACTGGCATGGGAGACATGCCTGTGCCCTGCCCAAGGGCACAAAGGTGATGCCAGAGCCCTGGGGATCCAAGCCTCACAATATGCAGACCTAGCGCTTGAAGGCAACGAAATGCCTCGCGTTAAGGTGAATGCTAGAACAGGACCCCAGAGGCGCCGATCACCCCGCCAGCAGGGTTGGCAACAGAACCGGGGGGTGGTAACCAGACACACCCCCATGGTCATGGCAGGCCTAAACTTCAAAACGTTCGCCGGCCGAAAGGAAAGGCGTGGTTCGAACGAAAACCCAAACAAGAAGGTGAGTGGGTAGGCAAGGTTTCAAATCCCCTCAGAGAACAAGATTTGAGAAAGGAAATGGAGGATATAAGGAGATGATTGACTGAGTTAGTAACGAAGCTTGACGTGCTCCATTGTTCAACAGGTCCTCCGAACTCCTCAAAGGAATATGGCGCTGAAACCTCATCAGTATGACTAGACAATGTACCCCCTCCCGTTAACAGCAAAGTTTACTTTGTAGGTCGGAAAAAGGGGAACAGGGTCCAAGTTGCTCCCCAGAACAGTCACTCCTAACATGCCACACCCTTCTTTTCTGACCTTCTTGGGCTATCAAATCAAATCAAAATCAAATCAAATCACTTTATTGTCACACAGCCATATACACAAGTGCAATGGTGTGTGAAATTCTTGGGTGCAGTTCCGATCAACATAACAGTCGTGACAGTGATGAGACATATACCAATTTACAATAACATCAAATTAACACAACACAATTTAAACATCTGTTATACACATAATTACACTCAACAATATACAAATAATAACATACACTGTACAGTATACAATATGCTGTTTTTGTTTTTTTGTTTTTTTTTACTATATAGATACTATATAGATACACATTATTCAATAAAAATTAAAAATTAAAATATATATAAAAAAAGTATATATATATATATATATATATATATATATATATATATATATATATATATATATATATATATATAGAATGTACAGTATTGTACTGTATTGACATTCAGGCTGTCGGTTGATAGTCAGTTGTTAAGAGAGACATAATATAATAACAGTAATATAATTTATGACAGTCCGGTGTGAGATAAAAGAGTAATAAAGTGCAGGGCTGATGTATTTTGATCGTGGGAGATCAAGAGTTCAGAAGTCTGATTGCTTGGGGGAAGAAGCTGTCATGGAGTCGGCTGGTGCGGGTCCTGATGCTGCGATACCGCCTACCTGATGGTAGCAGTGAGAACAGCCCATGGCTCGGGTGGCTGGAGTCTCTGATGATCCTCCAAGCTTTTTTCACACACCGCCTTGTATATATTTCCTGGAGGGAGGGAAGCTCACCTCCGATGATGTGTTTGGCAGTTCGCACCACCCTTTGCAGTGCTTTGCAGTTGTGGGCGGTGCTATTGCCGTACCAGGCGGAGATACAGCCAGTCAGGATGCTCTCCACAGTGCAGGTGTAGAACCGTGTGAGGATGTGGCGGTTCATTCCAAACTTCCTCAGCCGTCTCAGGAAGAAGAGGCGCTGATGAGCCTTCTTCACAACGACTTCAGTGTGGACGGACCATGTGAGTTCCTCAGTGATGTGGACACCCAGGAACTTGAAGCTGCTGACTCTCTCCACTGGTGCTCCATTGATGGTGATTGGACTGTGTTCTCTGTCTTTTCTTCTGAAGTCCACCACAAGCTCCTTTGTCTTACTGACGTTGAGGGAGAGGTTGTGCTCCTGACACCAGTGTGTCAGAGTGTGCACCTCCTCTCTGTAGGCTGTTTCATCATTGTCAGTGATCAGACCTACCACCGTCGTGTCATCAGCAAACTTAATGATGGCATTGGAGTTATGTGTTGCCACACAGTCATGTGTGTACAGGGAATACAGTAGTGGGCTGAGAACACAGCCCTGTGGGGCTCCAGTGTTGAGGGTCAGTGATGAGGAGATGTTGCTGCCTATTCTAACCACCTGGCGTCTGCTTGACAGGAAGTCCAGGATCCAGCTGCACAGCGAGCTGTTTAAGCCCAGAGCCCGGAGTTTCTCATCTAGCTTGGAGGGCACTATGGTGTTGAATGCTGAGCTGTAGTCTACAAACAACATTCTCACATAAGTGTTCTTTTTTTCCAGGTGGGAGAGAGCAGTGTGTATTGTAGATGCAATGGCATCATCAGTGGAGCAGTTGTTGCCGTATGCAAACTGCAGCGGGTCAAGATTGAGTGGCAATACAGAGCAGATGTAATCTCTGATTAGTCTCTCAAAACATTTGCTGATGATGGGGGTCAGAGCAACAGGACGCCAGTCATTTAAACACGTTATTTTTGATTGTTTTGGAACAGGCACAATGGTGGATGTTTTAAAGCATGTGGGGACTACAGACAAAGAGAGGGAAAGTTTGAAAATGTCCGTAAAAACACCAGCCAGCTGGTTCGCGCACGCTCTGATGACGCGGCCCGGAATGCCGTCTGGACCCGCGGCTTTGCGGATATTCACCCGTCGGAAGGATCGGGTTACATCCGCTACAGAGACGGAGAGTGAACTAACCTCTGTAGCTTCAGCCGCGAGAGCTCTCTCCGCGAGGGCAGTGTTATTTTCCTCAAAACGAGCATAAAAAGTATTTAGCTCATCCGGTAGAGAGGCAGCGGTGTTCATGGCGGAGTTTTTATTCCCTTTGAAGTCCGTGATGATGTTATTTCCCTGCCACATGCTTCTAGAGTTGGTGGTGTTAAACTGTCCTTCAATCTTGCTCCTGTACTGGCGTTTTGCTGTTTTGATAGTTTTTCGGAGGGCATAACTGGCTTGTTTATGCTCTTCCGCGTTCCCGGAATTAAAAGCGGAGGTCCGCACATTAAGTGCCGCGCGAACATTGCTATTGATCCACGGCTTCTGATTCGGATAGATTCGCACAGTTCTGGTTGGAATCACTTCCTCTACACACGTTCTGATGAAACACATTACGCTATCAGCGTAAAGCTCGATGTCGTCATCAGAGGCGGACCGGAACATCTCCCAGTCCGTGCGATCAAAACAGTCCTGTAGCGTAGAGTCTGATTGGTCCGACCAGCACTGGATCATTCTGAGGGTGGGGGCTTCCTGTTTCAATTTCTGCCTGTAAGCGGGCAGAAGCAGAATGGAAGAGTGGTCCGATTTGCCAAATGGTGGGCGGGGGAGGGATTTGTAGCCATCCCGGAACGGAGAGTAGCAATGGTCCAAAACCCGGTCCCCTCATGTGTTGAAACTAATGTGTTGGTGATATTTTGGTGCGACTGATTTTAAACTGGCTTTATTAAAGTCCCCGGTCACAATGAACGCGGCCTCAGGGTGCACGGTTTCCTGCTCACTTATACTCCCATACAGTTCCTTGATTGCCCGCTCTGTGTCGGCTTGTGGGGGAATGTACACAGCAGTGATAATGACCACTGTGAATTCCCTCGGTAGCCAGAATGGTCGACACAGAAGCATAAGAAATTCCAGATCAGGAGAACAGAAAGACTTGATGGAATGTATGTTCAGAGGCGTTGTCAGGCGTTGTGTAAGGGCAACGCCTGACACATGGGTCATTCAGCTCCCACGCACTACTCGACACTGGTTCCAAAATAAGTTTAAGTGGTTCCAACACCTTTGTAGAGGTGGCTAGAGCAAAGCTCTCCCTTGGCAAACCGTTATAGACAGAGACCTACAATGTAAGTATCACAAGCTACACGCAAGATAGGTCATCTATCACAAAATGGGCATGGATTGACACCTTTCAAGGGATGATGCTAACAGACCTTGTTTACATATGTCCCATTAATACGGAACCACTGTTAGTTGGCCAGGACCTACTGAACCGATTGGCTCCGCTCATTTACTGCCATCGTGGACACGTGGGCTCAGGTTGACATACCGAGACCACTTGGTCCAGAAAACAGTTTGCCAGCTTCAGATGGACAAGTTGCCATCGTCCAAAAATCCAGCAGAGACGACGACTCCAATAAGAACAATTACAGGGCCTAAATAAAACCTTTAAGGGTACTATAGTCACTGTAAATTTGCACTCCGTTCTTATCAATAACACTTTGCACGCTTTAGGGATTTTGTCAGAGAAGACAACTTATGTGCGTATAGTTAGAGATCTAATGCAGGATCTCCTCAGGGAAATTAGCTCCTCAGTCAACTGTCTGAGTGGTGGAAGGATTCCAGCTTACCTGGTCTCCCTAGACCTTGTCGAACAAATCCTTAGATCTGCTACTATATCCATTGTGCAACCTTCACAGATACACATGGCATATAGTTTTGGCATTGACATTCCAATCCATGTAAATCCTCAGAACCTCAAAATAGGATTTATCCTCAATCTACTGTCATAGGCTGAATATATACAGACTAAAGTCCGTATTTAATGTTGGTTTTCAGAGAGGTACTGCACACATTCACCTCAAAACACCACCAACACTCGCCTACCATGATGAGGACCCCTCGCTCTACCTTATCCCTAACCTAAACATGTGTACCAAGACAAAGAACATTCACTGGGTTTGTCCAAACACAACCCCTTTGTTAGAGAGGTGACTAACTACCTCTGCGGCCTGTTGGGCCTCATGTATTGAGATAGAAGACAAAGGTCTCAAACCGACTGGCTTGACCACTATATTTCCTAGTCACATAAGCAGATCGTCATCTTACCGAGAACACCCTATCAGTTTGGTTGGCCTCTGGCTCCTTCTTAGTGGTTGGATCATCGCAATTATTGCACACGCCATGTACAGGTACATTCAACACCTACATGCCAGACTGGACTCCCTCCTCGTACAGCCGCGTTTTACACACCAGTCTGAGCCCATCCCACAGGTTAACCCCAATCATTTCCAAGGATAAGCCTTTTAGCCTTTAACCCTCCTTTCCTCTAACATTTTGTTCCTAGTAACCAATGTCAGGTTCTACTTTGATTTTGTGTTATGACAAAAGAACAACAAAGGATTGTGTTACGGTTAATGCTGTGCCTTCCAATAACTTGAAATGTTTATGTGTGATGAATGTAGTTTTAGATTTAGCTAGAAATTCTATGCCCAGATGTGCCTCAATCTCTGTCCAGACGATAAAGCCTCTGTGAACTCAGAGTATTCAGATAGAAGACAAAGGCAGGCCTAACACAGTCATAAAACCTAACTCCGGCCCACATGCCAAGTCATAAATTATACTGATAAAAATCGTGCCAAAATCAAACAAAGGGAGTCCAAAACAGACTACAAATCCCATGAAGCCTTGCTCACTAAAGGATCGAATTCTCAACTCCTATTGGATGAGGCACACGACAAAACGCACCTCAACCATGACATCATCAGGAGTAGAAATACCTCTGAAATGCTTCCGGGATTTGCTTCCAGCAACTTTGCTCGCCGTGTGTAGATGCAGCTCATCGCTGCTCTCAGGTGCAGCCTCGTGGCACAAGGAAATAACATCTGACTTGAAACTGTGGCCATACAATCTCCATCTCGCTGGACGAGTTGAGATTACTCTGTGTTCCACCGAACACTCTAACGGATCTGAAGGAGACCGCCGAGCAATCCGCATCTTCATCTGTTTGCCTGCAGAAGTGAAGAGAAAAAGAGTTCTCTTCCCTCTTCAATCAAGTCGACGTCGCTGATTTCTCTGCCAGCCCGCCGAGAATCAGCAGCCGTACTGCCCGCTGACAGAGCGAGTAAATGGCCTCCTGTCATCACCCGAGCCTTGAAGAACCGATTCGGAGTTAAAGGATGGATAAACACACATTCGTCTGCGTCCTCATACGATTCAAGTAAGAGGTTTACGTCTGGGCAGAGATCGAATATTATAGTGTGTTATTCTTGTGTATCAACGTTATTGCTTGTACAGTTTACGGACCGCCGTGTCCGCTCATTCTTAACACTCAGGGTATTAATTATCACGAATTTGATTTGCTCTATTGTAGTCCAAACACATTGGACTGTTGTGAATTTCCGCCATCGCGGGTGAGACCGGCAAACTGAGTTTATCCATTAAAGAATCAAAGAACGCGGGACGGTTTACGAGCCGTCCACTGCGTCTCTGAGTGATAAACTAACAGCTGCTTTCTCTCCCACAATCTCGAAACTGGCTTTGGGGCCATCACTTAATTCTCTCTCTCTCTCGTACTAACCACACACACACACACCCCTCACAAACATTCTCGCACACATTTTTGTTTAGTAGATAGCTTCGTGTTAAAGCTCAGCTTTGTCTCTAAGCTAACGTACAAGCGGATACACATGGTAACTGGTAGACGTCATTGACTGGTTTCTCTCCGCCCACATTCACGGCCATATTCTCTGGCCGGATGTCTCGCATGACATACTCTCCACGAGAGTCACGTCCGCAATTTTATGTGCGTCCCTCCTCACACACACACACACACACACACACACACACACACACACACACACACTCTCACACACACACACCCTCATGTGTTATAGGATTATTTTGATTTCCATATCTAATCATATCACTGTTTAGTTTGTAGTTGTAAGTCGGAAGTTTATTGACTGCATTGTATTAATTATTAATTGATATTACTGCATAAATAAACTTTGTTATATTACAAAGAGAAGTGTTTTGGTTTGTTTTGCATACACCTGTGACATGCTGACGGGATGTCAGTGCTCGGATTCAAGCCTTCATTCATTGTTTGAATTAATAATTATTTCTTTAGATATTAATTAATATTTAAATTAATTAATTGAATCTAACTCATTAAAACCTCATATGGGCCTCCAGTAAATGTAGTGTGCTACGTTTAGGAGTGGGTTTGGTTATTAGCAATAATTACTAATCATCAAAGATAATTATTAATTATTAAAATCAATAGAACATTGATGAGAATCAATGTTAGCTTTTTTTAATCCTTTAAATCAACAGTTATCAAAGATAATCACCAATCATTAACATCGATGAAACATTAATTAAAATTAACACTAGCTTACTGATCATTCAAATTCAACAATCATCAAAGATAATTATAAATGATCAAAAATCAATAGAATATTAATAAGGATTAACATTGATGGGGCACCACCCTGGAATCAGGGACTAATAACCAGATAGTATAACAGTCTCAATATTAGATTGTTTTCTTTGGAAAAAAACGATGAATGAAGGCTTGAATCCGAGCACTGACATCCCATCAGCATAACATAGGTGTATGCAAAACAAACCAAAACACTTCTCTTTGTAATATAACAAAGTTTATTTATGCAGTAATATCAATTAATAATTAATACAATGTAGACTTACAACTACAAACTAAACAGTGATATGATTAGATATGGAAATCAAAATAATCCTATAACACATGAGGGTGTGTGTGTGTGTGTGTGTGTGTGAGAGCGAGTGTGTGTGTGTGTAAGAAGGGACGCGCACAAAATGGCAGATGTGACTCTCATGGAGAGTACGTCACGCGAGACTTCCGGAGAATATGGCCACGAATGTGGGCGGAGAGAAACCAGTCAATGGCGTCTAAGAGTTACCGCGTGCATCCGCTTGTACGATAGCTTAGGGACAAAGCTGAGCTTTATCACAAAGCTATCTACTAGCCAAAAATGTGTCCGAGAATGTGAGGGATCGTGCGCGTGCGTGTGTGTGTGTGTGTGTGTGTGTGGTTAGTACGAGAGAGAGAGAGAGAATAAAGTGACGGCCCCAAAGCCGGTTTCGCGATTGTGGGAGAGGAAGCAGCTATTAGTTTATCACTCAGAGACGCTGTGGACTGCTCATAAACCGTCCAGCATTCTTTGAATCTTTAATGGATAAACTCAGTTTGCCGGTCTCACCCGCGATGGCAGAAATGCACAACAGTCCAGTGTGGTTGGACCACAATACAGCAAATCAAATTCGTGATAATGAATACCCTGTGTATTAATAATGAGCAGACATGGCGGTCCGTAAACTATACAAGCAAAAACCTTACACAGTACACAGGAATAACACACTATAATATTCTATCTCTGCCCAGATGTAAACCTCTTACTTGAATCGCATGAGGATGCAGAATGTGTGTTCATCCGTCCTTTAACTCAGACTCGGATCCTCGAGGCTCGGGTGATGACGGGAGGCCGTTTCCTCGCTCTGTCAGCGGGCGGTATGGCTGCTGATTCTCGGCGGGCTGGCGGAGAAATTAGCAACGTCGACTTGATTGAAGATGGAAGAGAAATCTTTTATCTCTTCACTTCGGCAGGCAAACAGATGAAGATGTGGATTGCTCCGCGGTCTCCTTCGGATCCGTTAGAGTGTTTGGTGGAACACAGAATAATCTCAACTCATCCAGCGAGATGGAGATTGTATGGCCACAGTTTCAAGTTGGATGTTACTTCCTTGTGCCACGAGGCTGCACCTGAGAGCAGTGATGAGCTGCGTCTACACACGGCAAGCAAAGTTGCTGGAAGCAAATCCCGGAAGCATTTCAGAGGTATTTCTACTCCTGATGATGTCATGGTTGAGGGACGTTCTGTTGTGTGCCTCATCCAATAGGAGTTAAGAGTTCGATCCTTAAGTGAGCAAGGCTTCATGGGATTTGTAGTCTGTTTTGGACTCCCTTTATTTGATTTTGGCGCAATTTTTATCAGTGTAATTTATGACTTATGTGGGGGGCTGAGTTAGGTTTTACGACTGTGTTAGGCCTACCTTTGTCTTCTATCTGAATACATGAGGCCCAACAAGCTGCTGACCATTTCTACCGGTGCTCCATTGATGGTGATGAGGCTGTGTGTCTTTTCTCCTGTAGTCCACCACAAGCTCCTTGGTCTTACTGATGTTGAGGGAGAGGTTGTGCTTCTGACACCAGCGTGTCAGAGTGTGCACCTCCTCTCTGTAGGCTGTTTCATCATTGTCAGTGATCAGACCTACCACCGTCGTATCATCAGAGAACTTGATGATGGCATTGGAGCTGTGTGTTGCCACACAATCATGTGTGTACAGGGAATACAGGAGTGGGCTGAGAACACAGCCCTGTGGGGCTCCAGTGTTGAGGGTCAGTGGTGAGGAAGTCCAGGATCCAGCTGCACAGCGAGCTGTTTAAGCCCAGAGCCCGGAGTGTCACATCAAGCTTGGAGGGCACTATTGTGTTGAATGCTGAGCTGTAGTCTATACTACACTGTATTTCCCATACTCCACCATGATGTGAGTTTGTTGGAGGATTAAAGGTCCACTGAATCCCTTTCTGGAGCATTGCATTTTGGATTCTGCTGTGGCTCCAAGCTGAAATTGAATTCTGCAATTCTCTTTTTGCACCTACTATGTTGGTTCCATTGTCAGATTGAATATGCATTAACTGACCTCTTCTACATACAAATCGTCTTAAAGCATCTATGCAGGAGTCTGTAGTCCAATGAGTGAGCCATTTCTAGATGTACTGCTCTACTAGATATGCATATGAAAATGATTCCATACCTTTTTACTTGACTTCTGCCTCTTTGTCTCGAAAGGTCCAAAATAATCAACACCAACATTGCTGAAAGGTGGAAGATCAGCACTTTGGTAAGTCTGCCATCTTCTGCTCTCCAATCTTTCCTCTTACACACCTGCCCACCACACATTTGGACAGAACATTGCAGGCCGCAGAATTGGCATTTATGACCCAATATTTTTTTCTTAGATGTGAGAGAACATGGTTTCTGCCAGCATGGATAAGTGCAGAGATGTTAAGATCCTTTGGTAGAATTATTGGCCACTTGGTCTCCTCAGGCATTGCAGATTTGTTCAGCCTTCCTCCAACTCTTAAAATTCCATTGTCCATTATAGGGTCTAGCTTGTACAGGCTGCTGAATCTATTCAAGCATTTCACAGCAGTTGTTGCATCTTGATATTTCCTCTGAATATCTTTGTCTCTGGCAAAACTCAACAATGGCCTTTTCTGCTTTCAAGAGATCATCCAAGGTTATGGACTGTCCACAAAGCGATGTCTTGAATGCTCTCATCTCATCACATTGCCTTTTGCTTTGGCTCCTAGTGCCCTTTTCCATGCAAATTGACTGGATCTCTCTTTTTTTTTTCCCACTGAGTAGGCAAAGTATATTCTTGACCTTTAAGAGCCATGCTACCGCTTTCCTTAGCTTTGTCCAACTTGAGAAATGATTAAGCAGTTGGCTGGTAGGATTTTCCTTATCCTTGATGACAGTGCTGTAAACAATATTGTTCAAATTACAATATTGAAGTAATTTGGCAGGTAGAGTAAAGGGACTCAAAAATTCAAGTGGATCAAACATGGAACTCACTACTAACAGTAAGTTTCTTCGGGTGTGGGATTTATAGTTGACAGTGATATTAAACTTAAACACATCATTCTCCACACACCAAAACAATCCAAGAGCTCTCTCAATGGGAAGCCTTTCCCTGTCAAGATCCATCTCTTTTACATTATGAGCTCTGTCTTCTTTGGGATATGTGCAAGAACTGCACTGTTAATCACCCATTTAGTGAGGTGAAATCCTCTGGTTTGACAGAGAGATGCAAGTTCTTTCACTAATTCCACTGCTTCATGTTCTGTTGGAAGTGACAAGCAGTCATCAACACTGTTGATTCTCAACAGTGCTTACTACCTCAGATCGAAAACAGCCTTTGTTGTCCTTGGCAGTTTGTCTTAGGGCAAAGTTAGCACAACTGGGAGTAGATACTGCCCCAAAGAAATGCACTACCATACAATATTCTACAGTAGGCATACTGACATCAGCACTTGGCCACCAGGTCCACGATACCATTCTCATTCAATACACAAAGGGGCAACCACAAGAGCTTTTTAAAAGCTGTCAGCACATGACACTAAATAGAGGCTACCAAAAGGCAAAGCAATTACTGAAAGAACGCTTTGGTAACGAGTATGTGATCTCTTGAGCTTATATCGAGAAAGCACTTTTCTGGCTTTCAAATAAATCAGAAGATTCAAAGGCTTTACAGTTTTTTGCATTGTTTCTTAGAAGCTGCTGCAATAGTACTGAAGACTTGAAGTTCATGGACGAACTGGACGCAGTTTCTAACATGAGGAGTATTGCTTTCAAGCTACCATACATACTCAGGGAGCGGTGGTGCACAAAGGCATTTGAGCTACAAGAACACAGTGGCATCAGAGTGAAAATGGTAGATCTGGCCACCTTCATTGAAAAACAAGGTAATATTGTCTCAGACCCAGTATTTGGCGATATCTAAGAATCAAGCCTAAGTAAAGGAAACCCCAATTACTTGGTGTGAGAGCACATTCCTTTTAGATATTTTCTTTGTTTGCTGCATCCAATGCCATGTGCCCATGTGGCCTCAAACAATCCATCCCTTTCATCCAACTTTAAGGGTAATCCTCAGAAAAGCAAATTCCATTTTCCAAAGCTTAGTCATTTGACATTTTGTAGTGATAAAAACAAGGTTAAGTTTTTCCAAATGTTTCTAGTACTGTCTTTGATTTAAATCCACAATGGGAAATGTTGAGGCAATGATGTCCTGACGTGTGCAAAAAATAGATCCAGAGGCAGATGGATAATTGAAAATGTTGTCTGAATTTATTGACAGAAAATAAATCAAACAGTTAACTTTTTAGCAATTTGAAGCCTTGTAACATAATGAACAGTGAGCACCATGTGCATGGTCAAATGTATGTGTGCTCTTGCACCAGGACCCCCCAACTGCCAGGGGTGGCATACACCCTTTTTAATCTCCTTCCTCCATACCTATAGAGCGCACAAACTCACAGAACATAAACACACTTAAAGAGCACCTATTATGGTTTTAAAACGTGCCTAATTTTGTTTTAAATGTCTCATACAATAGATTTACATGCATCCAAGGTCAAAAAACATTTTAATTTGCTCATAATTTAAATTGCAGCATTAACTTTTTTTCCCAGTGTCAAAAACGACTCATTCAATGATCCATTCTAAAGGATTCATTCTAAACTCCTCCTTTCAGAGAGCTTACTCTGTTCTGATTGGTCAGATGTCCCAGTCTGTTGTGATTGGTCTACCGCTTAGTGTAGTTTTTGAGGGCGGGTCAAAGCTGTTCGCGAGCAGCCAATGAAGACCAGAGGTGGGTTTTTTGTTACCAAATTAGTACAGAAAGTAAGTCTGGAATTACTAACAACTCGTTTCAGGTGTTCAGAATCGGTTCTTTCTTTTGGGAGTCAATAATCCCATTTGTCATGCGCTTTGATTTTTGAAACTTTGCAGACTTTTTTACATTCACAAACAGCTATATAACACACTACATGAAAGGTAATATTTGAAAAACCATAATAGGAGCTCTTTAAACCATGCAACAATATTACAATATTAATAAACTGAAATAGATTTGATTGATAACCATTTAAATGAACAAATAATACATTTTATTATTAAATAAAAAATAATATATGGCTCCTACACTAACCAATTGAAATGCATGCCCAGCATGTTTAATAACTCACACACACACAGACGTTCACAGACATATACATGCTGTACACAGGCGTAATAACAAATGCACACATACAAACACACACAAACACATTAAAACACATTGTACATGTTTAATATCAAATATACACCCACCCACACACTGAAAAATGTTCAACACTAGAAGGTTTAAAAACATGCACACGATTTCAAGTACACATAATAAAACAATTAAGTACTCTATATATGTGCACACACCACACAAACAAACTGATTTCAATTACAAATAAGTTTGTCATGCATGCAAACTTAGTTATTATTGATATCTAGCGAGGTTAATAAACCTTTATTACACTAGGATGCTAACCTGCATGCTTGCGCTTGGAAGGGGTGGAGTGAAAGGAAGTTGTTGGGCAAACCTGAATAATCCCTGTGACGTCAGACCTCACTGGAGACAGTGAAGGTCACACGCATGGCCGTAGCATGGAATTCTGGGCCCCCTAACTGTATATTGCTCTGGGCCCCTTTCCTTTAAAAAAAGAATGTTTATAATTTGTTGTTGGGCCCCCTGAAAATGTGGGCCCCAAGAATCATTACCACCTTTCACCCTGGTCATACGTGCAAGATGCCTATGTCGTCAATATTTATCATAATCAGATACATATTTACTGTCATGTGTGTCAGAGCCGGGAATCGAACTTGGGTCTCTGGTGCAAAAGTCTTAACTTCTACCACTGAGCCATTTCTTACTAACAGGAAAAAAAAATAATCTCCAAAAAACTCAGGAAAAAGACACCAAAAAACAGCAAAAAATAAACACGGGGAAAGAACAAACCAAAAGGCTTACAAAGTTTAGTACTTGGAACTAGAGCAGACTTACGGCAGTAACTGGCTAGGAACATCAATAACCAAGCAAAGAAACAAAGGAAGTGATCAACTTAAATACACAGTCCAGAACAAGGCACAGGTGAAAACAATAACACATTATAAAATGGTGGGAAACTGAAATGAAACACAATGAGGGCCTCTAGTGGCCAAAATAAAACATTAAAGCAAAAAACTCTGACAGGACCCCTCCCTCTAGGAACGGCTCCTGACGTTCCCTCCTGGACGACTGGACTTGCAGGCATGAAATTCTTGAATTAGTTTGGGGTCCAAGAAGTCCTTGGCAGGAACCCAGGAGCGCTCCTCAGGGCCATATCCTTCCCAGTCCACAAGATACTGCTGGGACCCACGTACTCGACGGGCATCCAGTATTCTGTGGACTGTGTAAGCTGGCTGGCCACCAATGATACGAGGAGGGGGAGGTTTACCTGTCGCAAGAAAAGGAGAAGACAAAACAAGTTTTAACAGTGAGACATGAAAAGTGGGATTTATCTTCAAAGACCTAGGCAAATATAAATGGTAAGTAACTGGGTTTACTTTCCTGGCAATCCTGAAGGGGCCAATGAACCTCTGCGAAAGTTTACAGGATTCCACCCGCAAGGGAATGTTCTTGGTGGAGAGCCAGACTCTTTGGCTGGGGCGCAGAGTGGGGGCAGGTCTGCGTCTACGATTGGCCTGGTGCTGATACTGCTGAGAGACCTTCAAGAGCTTGAGTCGGGCTTTTTTCCATGTCTGGCGGCAACGTTTAACGAACTGTTGAGCAGAGGGAACTGCAACCTCCACTTCTTGCTCAGGGAATAGAGGAGGGGTGTATACCAACTGGCACTCGAAAGGGGACATGCCTGTAGCTGAAGAGCGAAGGGTATTGTGAGCGTATTCTGCCCACATGACTAAGGAAGACCAAGAGGACGGGTTGTTAGTTGCCATACACCTCAGTGTAGTCTCAAGATCTTGGTTAAGCCTCTCCGTTTGCCCATTGGACTCCGGGTGGAACCCAGAAGATAGACTCACTGTAGCCCCCAGAGATTGACAAAATGCCCGCCAGAATCGGGAGGAAAATTGGGGTCCTCGATCAGAAACGATGTCTTGTGGGATGCCAAAGACTCGGAAGACGTGGTTTATAACCAATTCAGCAGTTTCTTTAGTGGTGGGTAGTTTGGGCAGAGGAATAAATCGGGCGGCCTTGGAGAATCTATCAACTATGACCATGATAGTGGTGTTGCCTCGTGATAGCGGAAGTCCAGTGATAAAATCCATAGAAAGATGAGACCAAGGTCTATGAGGTATGGAGAGAGGATGCAATAGCCCCTGTGGAGAGCGGTGAGGGACCTTATTTTGGTTGCACGTGGGACATGCGTTTACAAATGTTGTCACATCCTCGATAGTTGGCCACCAAAATCATCTTTGGAGGAACTCAAGAGTGCGAGAGGTACCAGGATGACAAGTGAGATGAGAGGAGTGTCCCCACTGGAGGATCTGGGAGCGGACAGCTTTAGGGACAAACAGGCAGTGGGTTGGCCCCCTTCCTGGGTCAGGTTCTCGGGCTTGGGCTTGTTTTACAGTATTTTCCAGATCCCACCTGATAGGAGCTATTATCTTGGAACTGGAGATAATTGATGCAATAGAATCTTCCTGAGGAGTGTTTACATATACTCGGGACAAAGCATCAGGTTTTAGATTTTTAGAGCCTGGGCGGTAGGATAAGATGAACTGGAAACAGTTGAAGAATAAGGACCAATGTGCCTGGTGGGGGTTGAGCCGCTTTGCCTGCTGAATGTATTCCAGATTTTTGTGGTCCGTGAATACTTGGAATGGGTGTTTGGCCCCCTCAAGCCAGTGCCTCCACTCTTCAAGCGCTAGCTTAACTGCCAGTAACTCTCGATCCCCTACATGATAGTTCGTCTCAGTCGGTGTAAGGCGGTGGGAAAGGAATGCACATGGATGCAACTTGTTGTCCTCCCCTCTTTGGGACAGCACAGCTCCAACCCCTACGTCCGAAGCATCGACCTCCACGATGAAGGGTTTATCTGGGTTGGGAGAATGAGAATAGGTGCAGAGGTAAAATGGCTTTTGAGTTTGCTGAAGGCCAACTCTGCTTCATGTCCCCAATTAAAGCTGGTTGTGTTCCCCTTGGTGAAGGCAGATAAATGAGCCGCCACAGTACTGAAGTTCCGGATGAACTTGCGATAAAAATTGGCGAAACCAAGGAAACACTGTTCTTCCTTTACCGATGAGGGTGGAGGGCCAATCCACAACTGCTTGAACCTTTTGAGGGTCCATTTGTATCTGGCCAGGCTTGATAATGAACCCCAGGAACTGAACTTTGGTCACATGGAACTCGCATTTCTCAGGTTTAACATAAAGATGGTTATCAAGAAGACGTCTGAGAACCTTACTGACGTGTTTTACATGTTCTTGGAGGGAACTCGAGAAGATGAGGATATCGTCCAAGTAGACAAACACAAATTTGTTGAGCATGTCTCTGAGAACATCATTAATGAGAGCTTGAAATACTGCAGGAGCATTGGTGAGACCGAAGGGCATAACCAAATATTCATAGTGCCCAGTGGGCATGTTGAAGGCAGTCTTCCATTCATCTCCTTGTCTGATGCGCACGAGATGGTAGGCATTGCACAAGTCAAGCTTAGTGAAGATGGAGGCTTCTTGCAGAATTTCGAAAGCAGTGGTCATTAATGGCAAGGGATAGCGGTTTCGAATAGTGATCTTATTAAGGCCCCTGTAATCAATACATGGCCGGAGTCCGCCATCCTTCTTCCCAATGAAAAAGAATCCAGCTCCAGCAGGGGAAGTGGATGGTTGGATGATAACTGCCGCAAGGGATTCGTTAATGTATTTGTCCATAGCAGTTCGTTCGGGGGGAGACAAAGAGAATATACAACCTCTGGGGGGGCAGGTTCCTGGGAGCAGCTCAATGGTGCAATCATAGGGGCGATGAGGAGGTAAGGAGGTGGCCTTCCTTTTGCTGAACACTGCTTTGAGGTGGTGGTACTGAGCAGGGACTTGAGACAGATCTAGGGTTTCTTGGGACTCGAGAACAAGATCAGGGGAATTCTGGGCCAAGCATGTAGACTGACAGGTGGGACCCCAACTGAGAACAGCGCCAGTGGACCAGTCAAAGTGTGGGTTATGCTGGAGGAGCCAGGGGTGACCGAGGATAATAGGAAACTCTGGAGTCTGTATAAGGTGAAAGCACATTCTCCTGGTGCTGGTAAGTGACGAGACCAAGGAGAGAGGTGAGGTGGGTTATTTTCCCTGGAGCTAACGGTCTTCCATCCAAGGCTGTCGCAGTTAGGGGAGCAGGAAGGGAATTAATAGGAATCTGGAGACTTTTGGCAAAGGAAATATCCATGAAGTTCCCGGCAGCACCAGAATCAATCAATGCCTGGAGTTGGTGTTTTTGATCTCCCCAAGTGAGTGTGATGGGAAGGAACAATCCAAAATTGGAAGGTGAAGCTGTGCGTGTAACTCCCGTTACAGTCCTTCCTTGCCTGTACGGGACTGGGCGTTTCCCAAAAGCTCGGGGCAGGCGGAGTGAAAATGACCATACAATCCACAATATAGACAACAGCACTCTCTCATGCAATGGTCTCGTTCTGATGGGGAAAGCCTTGTCCTTCCCAATTGCATGGGTTCCGAGGACTCATGGGGCACTGATAGCATTTGAGCAAGTGCTGGACTGGCAGACAATGTGGAAACAGATGGCCGGTTCAGTCTTCTCTCCCTCAGGTGATTATCCAGCCGGATTGCTTGATCCATGAGGGTCTCGAGATCACGAGCAGGTTCTTTGGTAGCCATATCATCCTGGATTGCCTCAGACAGACCATTCAGGAAACACACCATGAGGGCCTCGTCATTCCAGCCGCTCCCTGCTGCAACTGTCCAAAACTGTATGGCATATTCAGCCGCACTGCCGTTACCTTGTCGGAGGGTGAGAAGTCTCTTAGAGGCTTGCCGGCCACTGAGGGGGTGGTCAAAGACTCGCTTGAACTCCTTTTCAAACACAGAATTACTTGAACAGAAGGGTGCCTGTGCCTTCCAGACCGCTGTTGCCCAAGAAAGAGCCTTGCCAGAAAGGAGGGTGATAACATATGCGATCTTGGCCCGATATGAGGGGAAGGAAGATGGCTGTAATTCAAATGTGAGAGAGCATTGAGTCAGGAACCCATCACATGCACTGGGATCACCTGAGAAATGTTGTGGTGGAGGTAGGCGAGGTTCAATCAGAGGAGAGAGTACTCGAGAATCCAGAAGGGGTACTGAGGCTGCAGTAGAAGCAGTAGCTGAGGTAGAGGGCAGCCGGTCTAGGATCTGACAAACAGAAATCATGAGATCCGATAGCACTTGTGAGTGTTTAGCCATCACAGTCTCCTGCTGGACTAGTGCTGACTCATGGCATTGGATTGTGGACTCCTGCTGAGCAATTGTGGCCAGGAGTTCTTGAGCATTAGGCATCTCTGGGTTCATAATGTGGCTTGGTTATTCTGTCAGAGCCAGGAATCAAACTTGGGTCTCTGGCGCAAGAGTCTTAATTTCTACCACTGAGCCACAGAAGGGAGTTGAACCCAATAGTCAGACACGCTCTTAAAAGAACTCAGAAGAGTTTATTAACAAAAATAGCAAAAGAGTACGAAAGCAATTTCTTACTGACAATCACAAAAAACAGAAAAATCTTTAGTCCAGAAAAGGATCCGAAAGGAGGAAAAAATAATCTCCAAAAAACTCAGGAAAAAGACACCAAAAAACAGCAAAAAATAAACACGGGGAAAGAACAAACCAAAAGGCTTACAAAGTTTAATACTTGGAACTACAGCAGACTTATGGCAGTAACTGGCTAGGAACATCAATAACCAAGCAAAGAAACAAAGGAAGTGATCAACTTAAACACACAGTCCAGAACGAGGCACAGGTGAAAACAATAACACATGATAAAATGGTGGAAAACTGAAATGAAACACAATGAGGGCCTCTAGTGGCCAAAATAAAACATTAAAGCAAAAAACTCAATGTGACACTATATTTTTGCGTTAATGCCAATTTTCTCGACAACATTTTTTTCCAAACCAGTTTATCGCAACGTCTGAACTATCAACATAGAGTTTATGCACTAGAGTTTAACGGAAAAATATTATTATTAAATATTATGTCACCACTTCTGTAATTTTAGCGATTATTTGCATTTCCATGAGCTTTATTTTGATGCACTAAAACGTTTTTCGCAAAAAATCCTTGGATGGAAGCGTAGTTTATGTGAACTTCTGCAGTTAATCCAGAATGAACTTCAAAGACAACAGTCATTAATCTTACAGTTCATAAAAAATCTTCTTCTTTTTTTAAACACTGGCCCTTAACACTTACTTAGTTTACTAATCTTTAACCATGACCTGAACTGCACATAAATAAGTAATATTGGCATTATATTCATGCTGTTTTGTCAGAGGGAAACTGGCCACCACAGTGAGTCTGGTTTCTCCCAAGATTATTTTTCTCCATTAACCAACATCTTATGGAGTTTTGTGTTTGTGGCAGTGGGGGTGTGGTCAAGCATCTCTCCGTAGAGAGAGAAAGTGGTAAGGGCGCTTACACCTGAGCTAAATTATGTCTAACACCTGTCCCTAATTTCAGTGAGCATGGGGAGATCGGCATAAAAGAGCCACACCGCAAGTAGATGCGGTGAGAGAGAGACTGGCGCAAAAAAGGCCACGACGTGACATTCTGTTGTATGACTAGTGTATGGAACTGTAAGCGTCAGAGTGCAAGATTAAAACTCCTACCTGAACCAGGAAATCTGCTTCTCGCCTCCTCCTTCCATTAGTAGTGTTACACTGGTGCCGAAACCCAGGAAAAGGTTTGAAGATGGATGGAAGTCGCCCTGTAGAGTCCTCCCAGTTGGCTGAGATCCTCCAAGCCCTCGCTGGCTTACATCGAAACCACCAGCAAACCCTGCTTGAGCACCGGCAAGATCAAGACCGCCGGTTGTGGAGCTCATGTGCGCTCAAGCAGAGGACCGACAGGCGATCCGGAGCCTCCTCAGCCAGGAGGCATCCCCAGCCGCGACCCCGGACACCCACACGCCGTTACCCCTGCCTGCGTTACAGAAGATGGGGATGGTGGACGACCCAGAGGCATTCCTGGACCTGTTCGAACGCACCGCTCGACCAGTGGGCGGCCCGACTCATTCTGCTACCATCCAGGGAAGCCCAGCTCACGGCTCAACAACTGCCAGAGATGAGCCTCCTGGCTTACGGAGACTTAAAGAAAGCCATCCTGCAACGGGTTGGTCGGAGTCCGGAAGAAAGTCATCAACTCTTCCGGAGCCTGAAGCTGGAGAGCTCCGACCACCCGTTTGCCTTCGCCCAACGGGTCCGCGACGCCTGCTGAAGATGGTTGCTAGCGGGGGACCGCAGCGTCGACAAGATCATCGACCAGGTGGTACTGGAGCAATTAATACATCGACTGCCGAAATGGACGGCGGAGTGGGTCCAGTGCCACCGCCCGGCATCGCTGGAGGAAGCCGCCTGGCTTGCGGAGGATCACATGGCGGCGATCCCGAGGGCGGAAGAGCCCTCCTACTCTCTCTCTCCTCCCCCTGTCTCATTCCCCTCCCCTCTCTCCTCTCGTTCTGCTCTCTTCCCAGGGCCCGTTCCTGCCCCACGCAGACGAGGAGGACTTCAGACACTGAGACAAGTTCCACGGGCGTGGGAGGCGACACCTTCCCCTACCCCGATGCCCTGCCGCTCTCCCCCTCGGGGGGGGGCCCGCAAACGCAAGTGCGGGCGTAGCGCCTGGGCCAGCCTGCTGGAGGTGCGGGGACCCGGACCACTTCCGAGATCAGTGCCCTCTGATGGAGCTGGGGATGGTGGTGTGGGTCTCTGACCTCCCGCAGGCTGCCCCCGACCGGGCCGGAGCATACCGGATACCGGTAAGTGTCAAGGGGGGTACTCACCAAGCAACCCGAGGCTTTGGGCACAACTAAAACGGTGAGGGTGAAATGTGTGCACGGGGATATTCACAAGTATCCGGTGGTGACCCTGACGATTAAATTCCGGGGGAAAAAGCATAGAGTGGAGTCCGCAGTTAGTTCCCGCCTCACCCATCCACTGATTTTGGGGACTGATAGGCCTGACTTTAGAGTTTTATTAAAGTGAATTTGTGCGGATGGGTCCTGTATGAAATTAGGGAGATGTGCAATGTGCGATGCTCTGGCAGGGGAGGCGGAGCCGGGGCCGTCCTCGACAGCTCCACGTCATAATGACGAGAGAGGGGGAGAGGCTGCAGCCACCCCAAAAGCGCCATTGCGCCCTCTTCCCATGATCGAGGTCCCCTTTGAGAGAATTGGAATGGACCTCGTCAGGCCATTAGAACGGTCAGCACACGGACATCGCTTTGTATTGGTCCTAGTGGACTATGCAACGCGGTATCCGGAAGCATTGCCTCTTCTCAACATCTCAGCACGCAGTGTTGTGGAGGCACTCTTCAAAATAATTTCCCAGGTGGGGATTCCGAAAGAAATCCTCACCGATCAGGGCACAACGTTTATGTCACGGACACTACGAGAGCTGTACGAATTGTTGAGTATTAAATCAATTCGCACCAGCATGTACCATCCTCAAACGGATGGCCTGGTGGAACGATTTAATAAAACCCTCAAAAACATGATTCGTAAGTTCATGCACGATGATGCTAGAAACTGGGATAAATGGCTCGACCCTCTGTTATTTGCAGTACGAGAGGTCCCGCAAGCCTCCACTGGCTTCTCCCCATTCGAGCTGCTGTATGGGCGACGCCCACGCGGTGTGCTTGATGTATTGCGAGAGGCCTGGGAGGTGGGACCTTCAAAAAGTAAAAATGAAATTCAATACGTTCTTGATCTTAGAGCAAAACTCCACACTTTGGGGCAGCTAACACAGGAGAATTTGCTCCAAGCTCAAGAACGACAGTGCCGACTGTATGACAGGGGAACTCAGCAAAGGGAATTTGCAGTGCTTGTATTGCTTCCCACATCGAGCTCTAAATTACTCGCCAAGTGGCAAGGACCCTTTGAGGTCACACGATGAGTGGGAGATCTCAATTATGAGGTTAAACGAACTGATAGAGGGGGCGCACGTCAAATATACCACCTCAATCTGAAATTGTGGAGGGAGGAGGTCCCTGTGACGTTGGCTACTGTAGTTCCCGAGAAGGCGGAGCTCGGACCGGAGGTGAGTTCAAAACATAAACAGTTCACCCCGGTCACTTGCGGAGACCACCTCTCACCGAGTCAACTCGCGGAGGTTGCTAGGTTGCATCAGGAGTTTGCGGATGTGTTCTCCCTTCTACCTGGGCATACAATTCACCATCACATCGAGACTGAGCTGGGGGTCGTGGTACGTAGCCGCCCCTACCGATTACCCGAACACAAGAAGAAAATCGTTCGGGAAGAATTGGATGCAATGCTCGATATAGGGGCAATAGAAGAATCCCACTGTGATTGGTCCAGCCCAGTTGTTCTAGTGCATAAGAGCGAAGGGTCTGTACAGTTCTGTGTGGATTATAGGAAAGTCAACGCGGTGTCTAAATTTGATGCGTATCCAATGCCTTGCGTTGACGAGTTGCTCGATCGGTTGGGCACTGCTCGATTTTATTCAACATTGGATTTGACAAAGGGTTATTGGCAGATCCCCTTGACACTAATTTCCCGTGGTTTGTTTGGAGCCCCGGCTACGTTTCAGCGTCTCATGGACCGAATCCTCAGACCACATTCAGCTTACGCTGCTGCCTATTTAGATGACATCATCATTTACAGCAATGATTGGCAGCGGCACATGCAACATCTGAGGGCGGTTCTGAGATCGCTGCGCCGAGCGGGACTCACAGCAAACCCAAAGAAGTGCGTGATTGGGCGGGTGGAGGTACGGTATCTGGGGTTCCACTTGGGCCACGGGCAGGTGCGTCCCCAAATTGACAAGACAGCAGCGATTGCGACCTGCCTGAGGCCCAAGACCAAAAAGGGGGTGAGACAGATCCTGGGGCTGGCTGGCTATTATAGAAGGTTCGTGCCTTCTTTTATTCGGACGTCACCAGCCCGCTGACTGATCTCACTAAAAAGGGATCTCCAGACCCGGTCCAGTGGATGGAGCAGTGTCAGCGGGCGTTCACGCAAGTTAAAGCCGCACTTTGCGGGGGGCCGCTTTTACATTTACCTGACTTCTCTCTCCCTTTTGTTTTACAGACAGATGCTTCATACTGGGGGCTGGGGGCCGTACTCTCGCAGGTGGTGGAGAGGGAGGAGCGCCCGGTGCTGTACATTAGCCATAAGCTCTCGTTGAGGGAAACTAAGTACAGCACCGTGGAAAAGAAGTGTCTCGCCATCAAGTGGGCGGTCCTCACTCTCTGATACTACCTGTTGGGGCAGGCCTTCACCCTCTGTTCCGATCACGCCCTGCTCCAGTGGTTCCACCGCATGAAAGATACCAACGCGTGGATCACCCGTTGGTATCTGGCTCTTCAGCCATTTAAGTTCGAGGTGGTCCACAGACTGGGGGCACAGATGGCTGTCACCGACTTCCTTTCCAGGAATGGGGGGGAGTGGTAGGCAGGCCGGATGCCTCCCCGGCCTGAGGCGGGCAGTGGGCATATGTGGCAGCGGGGGCGTGGTCAAGCATCTCTCCGGAGAGAGAGAAAGCAGTAAGAGCGCTTACACCTGAGCTAAATTATGTTTAATACCTGTCTCTAATTTCAGTGAGAACGGGGAGAGTGGCATAAAAGAGCCACACCGCCAATAGACGCGGTGAGAGAGAGACTGGCACAAGAAAGGCCACGACATGACATTCTGTTGTATGATTAGTGTATGGAACTGTAAGCGTCAGAGTGCAAGATTAAAACTGAACCAGGAAATCTGCTTCTCGCCTCCTCCTTTCCATTAGCAGTGTTACAGTGTTCCTTGCCACAGTTGCCTTCAGCTTGCTCACTGGGGTTTAATTTTATACACAATTTATAATCATATTTAATCAAACTTTACAATGATAACTCTAAGACTTTATAGACATTACAGTTAAATTTTTTGTTAATGCATGATTTCCTGTAAAGCTTCTTTGAAACGATGTCAAGTCATTTTTATTTGGGTAGCGCTTTTCACAACACACATCATTTCAAAGCAGCTTTACTGGAAATCATGCATTAACAAAAAATTTAACTGTAATATCTATAGATGTGTGCTGTGAAAAGCGCTATACAAATAAAAAATTATTTGACTCATTACATGCTGTTAATTTATTGCCTTATTTTGGTTCAGTGCATTATTACAACTGTTCTTTATTCTCTCTCTGTTAGCGATTTCATCAGGATTACCGTAAATACTTGTATTAATGGGCACTATCCAATTTATATACTATCCCTTTAAACAATGCCTTTACAGGGCACTTCGAAGGGAAAACAAAAATTATGGACATTTTCAATGAGTTCAGAAAGTCTGTTGTATTACATCTTTTAGCCCTCCGAAAATGTTACCATGGAAGGTGAAGTCTTTGAGGGAGTTAGGGCAAAGTGACGATCACATCTGAATGGAATGCACTCATGTCATGTAGTCAGCAACTGTAACTCACACCGGCTGTGTGCCACCACAACACGGTTAGTTACTGAACGTCTCACCCCATGTGAATATGGGACGATTGAGCATATTGAGCGTTTCAGTAGCCCTTTTATGCTTCAATACAGGACACAAAGACTTCAATATGGGAAGTTTCACTGCCCCCTAAAATATAAGACAATAGGTGTCCTGTATGGGACGTTGTAATTTCAGGCAAAATACAGGACGTCCTGACTACAGTGGGACAGTTGTAATAAACCCTTGCTGCAACAAACATTGCATATGCCACCTCTCCTGTTTTTAAGGCATTTTCTGTGTCTAATGTGTTCATATTTTGATATTGCCCTCATAAAAGCATTAACAATGGCAAAACATCCATTGCTAAACTCGAGCATGGTGAACATACGCAAGATTGCATCATTAATCTGATAACTAATGTTTTAGCAAAAGCAACTGCAGTCTGAACAGAAACAAATCAGATTTGGTCACATACAACCTGCAGTTTGAACAATCAGTCTAAAAAAAAATCAGATTTGAGAAAAAAATGTAATCTGATTTTTCCTGCAGTGTACAAAGTCTTACCGTATGTTTCCGCTGGTGAGTTGTGAGTGAAGGTGAACATATGGAAGTAGAGCGCCACGTTCTTGAGTTGGATTGTGGGATTGACAGCGGCATGGAGAAACGTTGAGGGTGGTCAAGAGTGTCAAAAATTCCTCTGCTTTAGCGCTTCAACATATGAAGAAAATGCTGCAGTTTCTGCTGAATTCAGTGCTTTAATAACAAGTGGACTTTAAATGATGATTGCATGGATTTATTTTGACAATACTGTGGCTGGATGAAAAAGCACAATAAATCAACACAGTTTTTATTTGTTGGGCATTCAGAAATAAAGTTTGCAACTTTCTGACTGTAATTATGCATTTTATGTGGATTATACTGACTGTGAACTGAAAACAATCATGAAAACATACTGCTCTTAGTATTTCTGCCATAGACTGATGTAGCAGAAGCAGTAAAATTAGTATGGGTAGTATACCAGTACGAACACAGTCCAAGTGGAAACGTACAGTTAAGGCACAGTTACACATACCTTCGCACGGCGAAATTCTGTGGGCGAAGATGCCACTGGTGGACGTTGAGTGCATGTGAATCACTGCCCACACAGAGGTCACTGCCAAGCAACTTCCTATTGGTCAATGCAGTGAATTCACCTGACAAAGTTCACCAAACTTGAACTCCACGCGAAATCCGCAAGAGGAAATTCATCACCCCGGAAATCCATCATGAAAAATTCACGATCACGCAGATTTCCATTGAGATGACTGCTTGGGGCGTAAAAATGCATCGATGCATCGATCTGACAAAGAAATTTCGATGCATCGATTATGAAAATTAAGAATAGATTATCATTACAATATTAATACTCAATGTGATACAGATGCCATCTCAGATTACATGAGCCTTTCCACCACAGATGTAGAGCACACAAGATTGAAGGAAAAAACGCACTTTGAAAGTAAGAAAGTTCATGCTGTGAAAAAAAACATTCACTTATTCATTCACTCTCTTTATTGTAAATGCTACGGAATATAGGGAGGGATTTAAGACTGTTCTGAAGGGGAATAACCAGTTAACTAAATGTCTGCAGTTGATTACAGTCACCTGATTGGTCAATGACATGCGGCAGCCTTGAAAAGAAAAGTTTTTTTTATCTTACGCAGTGTCTCGTGAACGGCACTGTCGCCTCTGTTCAGCCACCTCTCTCCCTATCCCAAAATGAATAGGGAACTCGCTGTTACCACATCCCATGTAAAACTTCCTTTACACGCTACTAATAGTTTTTAAATCTATGACCCTGCTCGATTTAAACATGGATCGTATCTGCCTGCATACAATATATTTAATCTGTATTTATGTGCATTAAATGTTAACATATTCAAATCTATTATGCCTATTCCAAGGTTTACATACTGTCTGTTTTATTGTATGCATTTGCATCAAGTCATTTATGCTGCATAAGACATTGTTATCCATATTTTTGTAAATCTCCTCAGGGAATCTGAACCACGAATGATAACCATATTTTAACATTTTGAATCACAGTACACTAAATATAAAGGGGGAAAAAACACTTACAGTTGAAGTCAGAAGTTTACATACACTTAGGTTGAAGTCATTAAAACAAATTTTTTAACCACTCCACAGATTTCATATTAGCCAACTATAGTTTTGGCAAGTTGTTTAGCATTCTGCATGACACAAGTAATTTTTCCAACAACTGTTTACAATCAGATTGTTTCACTTTTAATTGTCTATATCACAATTCCAGTTTTTCTTTTTGTGCTGTCAAAAGAAACATCATAACATATTCCTTTCTTTGCATTAAACAAGATAGCTTTTGGGAGCCATGAATTCATGCAGGCCAAACCCCATGTCAATCACTCTCACCTGTCTCCATCGCTTGTGCTCGCTTCTGGTTTGAGCCGTGTTTGGTATCGTCGAAGCATTCATTTTTATTTATTTTTTGGCAAAGATTTAATCTTTCACCCAATCAAACTCAAAACACATCTCTCTTTCTCTGTCAGGAAATATCAGATTTGGTCTGATATTTAAACCAGGGATGAAAACTACTCACCTTTCAGCTAAAGTCACTTTTTCTGAAGCAAATTTGACCTAATTGCTTGGTAAAATTTCTAAATTATCCTTATTAAAATCACTTTAAATGTTTATGTTAATCTTAAAAACTTAAACTAAAAACTTGAAACTTAGTTATCCTAGATTTATCTACTGCAATAGATATTTTCTCCTGAAGTCCTCTATCATTTCCACTGTTTTTGAGTGTGTTCAGCTCAAGGTTGTTGTGACTGCACCAGACAGCCAGCTGTTCAAACTCCCATCTGTATGCAGACTCGTCACTGTCGCGGATGAGGCCGATGACTGTGGTGTCATCTGCAAACTTCAGGAGCTTGACAATGGGGTCCTTTGCAGTGCAGTCATTCGAGTACAGGGAGAAGAGCAGTGGAGAGAGAACACATCCCTGAGGAGCACCAGTGCTAATAGTGAGGGTCCCGGTTTTGTGAGTTTCCCCAGTCTCACTAGCTGCTGCCTATCTGTCAGAATGCTGTTGATCCACCGACAGATTGGGGTGGGCATGGAGTGCTGGGCCAGTTTGGTTGAGAGAAGATCAGGCATGATGGTATTCAAGGCCAAACTGTAGTCCACAAATAAGATCCTTGCATAAGTCCCAGGTCTATCGAGGTGTTGCAGGATGCAATGCAGTCCCATGTTGACAGCATTATCCACAGACCTGTTTGTTCGGTAAGCAAACTGAAGGGGGTCCAGCAGGGGTCCAGTGATATCCTTCAGGTAGACCAAAACTAGTCTCTCAAACTACTTCATGACCACAGATGTGAGAGCAACAGGTCTGTAGTAATTAAGTCTTGTGATTTTGTTTTTTTCTGGGGACCGGAATGATGGTGGAGCATTTGAAGCAGCAGGGAACTTCACACTGCTCAAGTGATCTGTTGAAGATCTGTGTGAAGATGGGGGTCAGCTGGTCAGTGCAGACTTTCAGACAGGCAGATGAAACACCATCTGGGCCTGGAGCTTTCCTAGTCTTTTGTTTCTGAAAGACCCGACACACATCCTCCTCACAGATCATAAGTGCAGGTTGAGTAGCAGGAGAGGGGTTCCAGGAGGTATTTGTGTGTGTGTGTGAAGTGAAGATCAGAGTGGTGGAGGGGTGTGAGACTGGGCTTTTCAAACCTGCAGTAAAACACATTCAGTTCATCAGCCATTTGTTGATTCTCTACAGAGTGAGAGGGAGGTGTCTTATACTTGGTAATGCTTTTCAGGCCTTTCCACACAGATGCAGGATCATTGGCTGAAAACTGTTTTCTCAGCTTTTCAGAGTAGCTTCTTTTAGCCATTCTGATTTCCTTAGTCAGTGTTTTTTTATGTGAGCTCTGCTTCATTAGTCCATCTTTTTACAGTCCTTACTACAGGCTTAGCTGATTTTAATTTCTGCTTGTAGGTCAGGAGAAGATGAACCAGACAGTGATCAGAGAGTCCTAAAGCTGCACGTGTGACAAAGCGATATGCATCATTTACAGTGGTGTAGCAGTGGTCCAGTATATTTCTTTCTCTGGTGAGGCATGTGATGTGTTGTTTGTATTTTGGCAGTTCACGGGTGAGGTTAGCTTTATTAAAATCTCCCAGAATAATGATAAGAGAGTCTGGGTGTTGCTGCTCCATGTCTGTGATGTGATCAGCCAGCTGTTGCAACGCTGCAACAGAACATATCAAGATCAAGAACATATAAATATAAAATAAATATAGCCTACACAACCAGTCCAAAGGACACTGACTAAGTTTGTTTCTCCTAATGTTAAAACCTTTTGATCTAAAGGCTTATGGTCAAATGTTTGGGATTATTTATTTACTCAAAAATAAAATGTGCTTAATTATAGATGTCTATACAAACCTTTTATTTATTTATTTAATATTATTTTTGTTTTTAAAGAAAAGTAGCCAACAAGTGTCCAGCATATGAAATCATTACTGTTTAAAAAGCATCCCAGGATGCACCTGAAGTTGATTGAGAAAATGAACTGTGTGCAGAGCTGGAATAGACAAAAGGCTTCACTGAAGAAGTTCAAATAGAAGATGTTTCTGATTTAATTTGTTTTGGTCACTGCATAATTTCCATACTTTTGTGTTACTTCTTAGTTTTGATGATATCATACTCTAAATTCTAAAATGTGCAGTAACAAATAATAAAGAATAGGCAAGTGAGATCAAACTTTTCTAAAGAGTTCTAGTCTTACACTGAGGGGCCATTCACATTGAGCATATTTTTGTGTCCTTCTGCACTGTTTTACAATTTATTTTTAATGTAAACGTGTGCTAGATAGATGTCTTTGATGCCATGTCAAGTTAAAAAGAACCTAAACTGATAAACATACGTCTCAAGTCGAGACACCTATGTTTTGCTCTTTTGCGTGTAATTTTAGTGCAACAACAACGCATTCCAGCATGTGAACGGCACCTAACATGATTTCAAGCACTGCGCTGAAATTTCAAACAAATATTTTGAATATTAGCTAACATATAGGCCTATGCAATTACACAAACACAGTCAACGCAAGTTGCTTCTAGCTAAATTAAAACAAATAAAAGCAAATTCAGACCTGAATACTGTGGCTGTTTACTTGTGAAAAAGATTCGGAATAATTAGCCTATATAAACATCAGGGCTCCAGACTAAAAAAATGATGTAGGAGCCATTGGCTCCCAAACTGAAACGTTAAGGAGCTAAATGACTGTTTTTAGTCGCCAAATCACAGCATTGCTCGATTTAGATTGCTGTTCAGAAATAAGATAGAAAGCCGAAGAAAAGGAAGACAGCTGATAACCCATTAATCGGAGGTTTAATAAACAGAATATATTGTTGAGAAGATAAGTTTGCATTCCCTTTTGTCTCAAATGTTCACACCCCTTTCGTAATTTATTATGATAATTAAAAATATAAAAGAGAAAATATTTTTTTTTATTTAGTACTGCTCTTCAGAATCTACATTGTAGATAATTACATAAAGTATAGTATGCATATATTTTGTTGTCTTCTTGAGCATCAATGAATGTTTGCACATTGTGTAATAGTTGTGTACAAGTCCCTCAATTGTCCTAAGTGTCAAAAGCTTGATCTCATATATATATATATATATATATATATATGAGATCAAGCTTTTATATACAATACTGTGCAGAAGTCTTAGGCGCATTATATTTTTCACAAAAAATTGTCTTAAAACATTATATTTTTCACAAAAAATTGTCTTAAAACGGTTATTTTATATATCCTGCCTTTAGTTTATCAGTAGGAAATAACAATTTTAGATTTCAACATTGCCTTTGCAAATAGAACTGAACTGAAGAAGAACAAGAAGTCCTACACCAGATGTCATGGCCCCCACAGAGCTCGGATCTCAACATCACTGAGTCAGTCTGGGATTACATGAAGAGACAGAAGCAATTGAGACAGCCTAAAAAGATAGAAGAACTGTGGCGAATTCTCCAAGACGCTTGGAACATCCTATCTGCCAACAACCAAGAAAAACTGTGTCCAGGTGAACCTAGGAGACCCGGTGCTTTATTAAAGGCAAAGTCTGTCACACCAAATATTGATTTAGCTCTTTTTTATGTTTACTGGATGAAATGAATGAAAACTGTTTATGTCATTATTTCTTAAGACATCCTCATTATGCATCATTTTTTAAGTGCCTAAATCTTTTTTTGCACAGTACTGTGTGTATGTGTGTGTATATATATATATATATATATATATATATATATATATATATATATAATTTTTTTTAAAAAGATATAATATAAATCTATATAATAATTTTTCTTTTTTTTATATTGCCTTAGTCTTTCTTTACAGATACCTGATGGCCCAGACACAGAGAAAAGTGACACAGAGTACAAATTGAAAGAAATTCCAGATGCAGTTTATTGTGCTACTCCAATCCCAATCAGTAATTAACAGAAGGAGAATAAAAGTGGTACACAATACGGGACTTTTAATTATAAAGAAGCCCGAAATACACATGGGACTCTTATTTTGAAATGTCTGCACTCCCAGATGTGAGGACACTGACGGCTGATTCGCTGAGAAAGTGAAAATGATTCAAACTGCTAACCTGAGCTCCTGATTTCAAACCATCAGTTCTTTTCGGGTGATTCATGAAAAAGATCCGGTTCAAAAGAGTAATTTGTTTATGGCTCTCTCGCGCTGGGTTTGTTGTTGTTGTGTGCGGTGCAGCGAGTTTGTCTTCACAACAGAAAGGGTGAAAAGTGGCTCGAGACACACTGGTGCGTGCTCTAAAGATGTATTCAATAACTCACAAGATGATATCTGACGAAACCGCTTATGAACGCACACAACACGACTGTCGCCAGTGGTGACTAGATATTATTTTTGGTCGCATTTGCAACCATTTTAGTCGCAGTCTGGAGCCCTGAACATTATGTACAGCTTTGTTCAGCAATGTCACATATTGCCTATAAACAAATCATAATTTGCAGCACAAACATGGACAATTTTTGCTGTTGCATTTGGAGTTTGATGGGGTGAAAAATTAAATATTTGCCCAAGAAAATGTATGCTTCAATGATAGCAAACACGGCACAAACCAGAAGCATGCACAAGCGATGGAGACAGGTGAGAGTGATTGACATGGGGTTTAGCCCGCACGATTTCACGGCTCCCAAAAGCTATCTTGTTAAATACAAAGAAAGGAATATGTTATGATGTTTCTTTTAATGGCACAAATCGAGCACAAACGAACGACACTGGTTCGGAGCAATTTGGACTTCATGGAGTGGAGAGTGATGTCACTGCTCCCGAATACAAGCTGTTATTTCTAAGGAAGGGAAATAGATACAAGATTAATTTTAATGGCACAAATCAGTACATGTGAATGGAATAGATCTGGTAATAATTTAATTATATGGGGTGGGGGGGGGGGGGTTGCAAGATCAGAATAAGGGGGTGGCAACACACCACTTAAGTATAAAAATATATATATATATATTAGGTGTGTAACGGTACACAGAAATCACGGTTCGGTACGTACCTCGGTTTTGGGGTCACGGTTCGATACGAGCTCGGTACAACAGGAAAAAGCAACAAATCCCAAATGCTAGGTTTCTTTTCATTTATTTTGAACAGACAGTAGTGCAAATTACAGTTTGTTCCACCTAGAGGCATTTAGTCCCCCCTGAGGTAGTTGGTACAGTACAGCCTCCTTTAGTGAATTAAGCACTAAGCAGTAAACAGAATGCACTATTGCATAGGCCATATTTTTTTGTAGGGTTGATAAAAAACAAAAGGTATTTGGTCACAATCAGCTACAAAACTGAAAATCATCTCTTGTGTTATAAAAGTACAAAATAAATAGAATAATGAAAAATAAAACTTGTGC